>NC_045778.1:26883903-27246403 GCF_008692025.1 Phocoena sinus
CTCCTTGTTTTAAAGTTCTATAAAATGTAACTGTTAATACCTGTCTGCCTACCAGCAGCTACTATTGGCTCTGACATCGCTTATGAGACATTCCAAGGACTTGAATTTACCTGTCCCAGATATAGGGCTGTATTGTAGATGTGTAGGACCTGAGGTATGAAAGATGTTTTGAAAAAATAATTATCAAACATTTATTGAACACCTACTATATGCCAAGCACTGGTGACAAAGTCCCTGCCCTCAGGAAGCTTACTTTCTAAACAATAAACAAATATATGAGAAAGAAAAAAAGCATCCCTGATAGCTGTCAACTAGCGTAGTTACAGTGGTGTTCCCCTACTGAACATAATGTTACCAAATATCAACAGCAGATGAGGACTCTGCATGATTGTGAAAGGCCATCTTCAGTCATAATTAAGCCTGAATGAACACCATGCAACACAAAAATAACAATACCCCCCCCCCCCCCCGATTAATACTGGTAACTAAGAGGGACTTCCCTGGTGGTCCATTGGTTAACAGTCCGCACTCCCACTGTAGGTGGCATGGGTTCAATCCCTGGTGGGGGGAACTAAGATTTTGCACGCTGCGTGGCGCAGCCAGAAAAAAAATACTAGTAACTAAGATACTGAATTGCCCAGACTTTCTGAAAACACTCAATCTGGAATAGCACCCCACTTGTTTTCTTGAACACTCTGTAACATCACCTAACACAAGCCCAAATCCTGTACAAGTCCCTCCTAAAACCCTCTGAGATTCCCCACTCTTCTCCATGGTGTTCAGTCTGTCTTGCTACAGGGAGTTTAATTTTAAAAACTAACTTTGACTAATGTGTGTTCCTGGTGATCTTTGGCTGGTGGGAATTGACCCTTTAGGTAGCAAAAGTGCTGTATTTATAACACACACACACACACACACACACACACACACACACTCTAGAAAACAGGATGAAAGAGACAGGAGCATTTGCTGCCTGACAGCGCTAAAAGGCCTGCAGAGATGACTTTTGTGCAGAGGCCTGAATGAAATGAGGAAAGACCCATGTGGATATCTAGGGGTGGAAGGAATAGCAACTGTGCTGGCCTCTGGAGCAGGCTTGGCATGTTCTCCAAACAATTATGAGGCCAGTGGCTTAAGAGTGAGAAGGGAAAGGGTGATTGGAAATGAATTTAGAGAAGTAGCCAGGGCTCTAATCCTGCAGGCTTCAAAGGTCCTGGTAAAGACTAGATTTTGCTTCTAGTGTTATAGGAAGCCAGTGAGAAATTTTGGTTTTGTGTAGGGGAGTGACTCACGTACCACATCACCGTTGTAGCCAAAGTGACACTGCCCTTGGGCTAAGGCAGAGAAGGCCTCATTCACCCACCTCTTTCTGTGTGGGGTGACTTGCCTGGCCTTGGAGACAGTTTCAACAAGCTCTTTTGGGTCCTTTATTAGGAGCCTAGATGAATGAAGGTTGCACAAGGAAATGAAAGCTGCAGCAGAGCCATAGGAGAATGCACCATGAGCTACAGTGGATTGAAGCAGCAGTGGCTGTAATAGGAAACTGGAGTTTTCTTTTCTTCACTTGAATAAAAAATTCACAGGCTGTCAAACTAGAGTTATGAGTGTCTTGTTTTTAGTTTAGAGGTCAGCCTTTGCAGATGGGCACCAGCAGAGGGTGCTACAAACTTCCAGCAGCCTGTGTGCCTTTGTCACTTAGGCACAGAATGAACTACGGAAGTTGCTGTTTTGAACAAAGTATAGTGTGGGTATCAGAATCACCTGGCTTGTTAAAATTCATTAGATCCTACCTCCTGAGTTTGATTCCATTGATGGGAGGAATTTTCATTTCTAACAGGTTTCCAGGCAATGCAAATTCTTCCAAGTTGCTTCTCTATCTGGAGGCAATCAGAATCACCTGAAGACCCTTTCTACAAGGCTGGGCGCCCTTCCCTAAGGGCATTTCACAATCAGGTGTAGTGAGAATGCAGGTGTTCACAAAGCTCCCTCGTTTCCTCCTCTTAAGTGGATGTGAAAGTTCACTGAAGCTTGTAAGCATCATGCTTAGCTTTTTTATTCCCCCATTTCTTCTTTTAATTTTGCTTTCCAATTGTATGTTACTAGTGTATATAAATACATTTGATTTGGGAATATTGATCTTTTGTGACCTTGCCAAACTCATGTATTAGTTCTAGAAGTTCTTTTGTAGATTCGTTAGGATTTTTTGCATAGTCATAGTCAATCTTGTTGTCTGTGAACAGGGACAGTTTTATCCTTCCCCCTTTCCATCTTGAACTCTTGTTTCTCTGGTGGCCAGAAATAGATCTGCTGACCCCATTCTGTCATGATATTCAAGAGCAGATAACTTACCAGTTCACAAAGCAATTGACAGTATTCTGAATCCTAAGTGACCACTGAGGACACTTACGGGGAAAATATCTGAAATGATGATAAGGGCATTGGCTTTGAAATAAGAGAGACCTAGCCTTGATGAAATAGGTTGTTCTCATTGGCCAGAGCTAGAGAGTCTAGCCTTTAGCACAGCCCTGCTACTCTAAGCCAGGAGTTCCTGAGTTGCAGCATCCCAGGGGACTTGGGTTAAACCTTGGGGCGGACCAGGGCTTGGCAGAGGAGAAGGTAGCCCACTTGATAGGTCCTGGGAATTGGTAGCTGCATTCTCATGGAGGGCTCCAAATGGAAAGCAACAGATTGGGCTTCTAGGCAGCAGGGAAGAGGAAGTTTGCCTTTTCCTGGGCAGTAGTTGAATGGGGATGAACGGCATCTGGGGGCAAACTAATGTGTTTGAGTCCTTTCTCCCTGCACGGTACCTGGTGCCTTCATACATTGGCACTAGGAGCATAACCTCCCTGGGCCCTCCCTTTGCCAAACCACTTTTCCTGGGGTCAGTTTACTGAGAGTTCCCATTTTCACAGCTTCATCCTTCCTCTGCTTCTATTCTTAAAGGTGGCCATTGTCTTCTCAAGGAAAATATCATCATGTATAGAATGCATTACATTTTCATTTCCCTAGCTGTAGGGTAGCATGTTTTGGAATAGATTCCAAATTGGTACTGCCTTTGGCCTCCCACTCTGGGTTCCACCTCTCACCCTTTATAATTCTTCCTGTTAGGAAAATTACTTAAAATAGAAATGGCTGATAACCTCAGCTGTCACACTGTAATAGGTCTTGGCTTACAGGGGAAAGACCTTGGTTTTGTCTCCTAGTTTTTTTTTTTTGTCTCCTAGTTTTGATGTAGTGGGACTGTGGGTGAGTTTAGGCAGGTCATCAAACCACTCTGACTCAGTTTCCTCATTTGATGTAATGGGATGATAATATACAGTATTTGGAAGGTAGAATAGTATAGTGGTTTAAGGACATGGGCTCTGAAGCCAAGTGCCTGGAGTCAAATCTTAGCTCCTCTACTTACTAGTCATGTTAACCTTGGGAAGTTACTAAGCCTCTTTGTCTCTCAGTTGTTTTTTTTTTTAACATCTTTATTGGAGTATAATTGCTTTACAATGGTGTGTTAGTTTCTGCTTTATATCAAAGTGAATCAGCTATACATATACATATATCCCTATATCTCCTCCATCTTGCATCTCCCTCCCACCCTCCCTATCCCACCCCTCTAGGTGCTCACAAAGCACCAAGCTGATCTTCCTGTGCTATGTGGCTGCTTCCCACTAGCTATTTTACATTTGGTAGTGTATATATGTCCATGCCACTCTCTCACTTCGTCCCAGCTTACCTTTCCCCCTCCCCGTGTCCTCAAGTCCATTCTCTACATCTGCATCTTTATTCCTGTCCTGCCCCTAGGTTCTTCAGAACCATATATATATTTAGATTCCATATATATGGAATATAGCATACGGTATTTGTTTTTCTCTTTTTGTCTTTCTGACTTACTTCACTCTGTATGACAGACTCTAGGTCTATCCACCTCACTACAAGTAACCCAATTTCGTTTCTTTTTATGGCTGAGTAATATTCCATTGTATATATGTGCCCCATCTTTATCCATTCATCTGTCGCTGGACACTTAGGTTGCTTCCATGTCCTGGCTATTGTAAATAGTGCTGCAATGAACATTGTGGTACATGACTCTTTGAATTATGGTTTTCTCAGGGTATATGCCCAGTAGTGGGATTGTTGGGTCGTACGGTAGTTCTATTTTTAGTGTCTCTCAGTTTTGAGTTGGTGATAGTACTTACCCTCATAGGGTTATTATGAGGATTTATGAGTTAATACATGCAAAGGATGTAAAATGGTACCTGGAACATCCTAAGTGTAAGATATCATCATCATCATCATCATGATTATAAGGATCCAGTGAGTTAATATTGTAAAAGTACTTTGAAACTGAAAAATGATACCCACCTTTGACTCTTACCTTAGTTATGCTTAGTCTGCAGGTTGAGGAGGGCTGTTTTGAATGTCACCTTCCCAAAACCCTGAAAAGCTGCTCTTGCCTGACAGTTCCTCTGCCCACAGAATGGCATGGAGGACCTAGGTCCCCTTTATTTACACAGAGCCTTAGGTGCTGATGCTATCACACCCCCAGGGAGTGACTGATCCACCTCTGTAGAAGGGAGTTGAAGAGGGAGGTCTCAGTAGGTGGCAGGGACAAGGATAATGCCCTGGCATGGGACAGAGACCTGACAGGGAGTTGTGAGATTCCTGGCTCTTGTGCCAAACTTCTGGAGGACTGGAGGGTAGTCCCTCCAGGCCTTAGTTTTCTTATCTCTAAAAGAGGAACAAGAGTCCCCATTCTCACTTCACAAGGCACTGGAAAGGAGGCAGTGAGTTAATAAGTCCCAGATATTAAAATTAAAAAAAAAAGGTATTATTGGAGTAAAAGGTTGTACTATTACTTGGCAAATTACCATTCCTGAACCAAACCTCCCTAAAAGTGAGTTCTGTTGGAGAGTTAGGGTGTGTGGGTGAGCAGTAAGCCCTGCTCTCTTGCTGGCCTCTGTCAAGGCTTTTTGCTAGATTGTACTCTAAATTGCACTCTGTGAAGGCTTTGGTTGAACCTGCAAAAGTTTGGCCACTCTGCCACTCAGTTTTTCCAGTGTTCTGTCTCTGCATGGTCAGGAGCCTGGGGAAGGCTTGCTTTGCTTTTCAGCCCTTTTGCACTCACACCACATCATACAGGTGTTTTTGCCCTGGCACCACATCCTCTGCGGTAGACGCTATACTCTTTTGCACTGTGACTTCACTGTTCCATCCATCAAGACACAAAGTCTGTTTCCCCAGCCCTCGTAGGTGCTGTCTTTGTGGCTTGCTTTAATTAATAAAATGTGGTGGAATTGCTGTTATGTGACTGAGGAGACTATCACTTTCACCCTCTTGGGTTGCTGGCTGAAGCTGCTGTGCCATGAAGGAGACTGGGATGAAAGATCTTGAAAGGAGAGAGAGGCTCAGCTGACCAAGCTATCCCAGCTGAGCCCAGTCCCCAGCTCACCCACCAGCTGATGCAGCTGCATGAGTAAGCCCGAGGGAGACCAGGAGAACTGTCCAGTCAATGCACAGGGTCATAGACTTAAACTGTTTTAAGCCACTAAGTTTTGGTATGGTTTGGTTTGTTCTGTGGCAATAGATAACCCACATACCTAACATTTTATCTCTAAAGCCCCTTCACACTGGTCTTCTGTCTTGAAAGACCTGGCTCTACGTCTTTAAGAGTGCAGAGTGTGTTTGTCCAGACTTCTTGGTCAATACCCAGTTCCATGCTGTCCTGAAGTGTGTTTTCACAAGGCTGGTCTTGGCTCTGAGGCAGTTGTATTTTAAATGCAGTCTTGGGCTTCCCTGGTGGCGCAGTGGTTGAGAGGCCGCCTGCCGATGCAGGGGACGCGGGTTCGTGCCCCGGTCCGGGAAGATCCCACATGCCGCGGAGCGGCTGGGCCCGTGAGCCATGGCCGCTGAGCCTGCGCGTCTGGAGCCTGTGCTCCGCAACGGGAGAGGCCACAACGGTGAGAGGCCCGCGTAACGAAAAAAAAAAAAAAAAAAAAAAAAAAAAAATGCAGTCTTACTGGTGAGCCACTGGTGCATTGTCGCTTGGTTTTGCCTGGAATTAAAAGTACCAACAAATATGCTTTCAAATTTTTTCAATTAAGAAATCACAAATTTAGGACTTCCCTGGTGGTGCAGTGGTTAAGAATCCACCTGCCAATGCAGGGGACACGGGTTCGAGCCCTGGTCCAGGAAGATCCCACATGCTGTGGAGCAACTAAGCCCATGCGCCACAACTACTAAGCCTGTGCTCTAGAGCCCATGAGCCACAATTACTGAGCCCCCGTGCCACATCTACTAAAGCTCACATGCCTAGAGCCCGTGCTCTGCAACAAGAGAAGCCACGACAATGAGAAGCCCACGCACCGCAATGAAGAGTAGCCCCTGCTTGCCGCAACTAGAGAAAGATTTCTGCCCGTGGCCAAGGTGAAGCAGTAGGGTCCAGATTTACCCTTCCACTTCATTGATGCCCTCTAGTTTGTCACCATCATCATCCTAAATATGGTATTCCAGTTGTGATGTGGGCCTAATACTGAGGACGGCCAGCCCGTGCTTCCCTTGATCTGGACTCTATATGTCTATCATTTCACATTTGTAATTTGATGAAGGAGGTAGAACCTGAGCAGGCACTGTCTGGTAGCTTGTGACCTGGCCTCAGTTGACCTCTCCAGACTGGCCTTGCTAGAAAACCCCTCTTCCTGCTACCTCCTCCCCTAATATCCCATCTGTTGTAATTCCCATTCTTGTCATATTATTTGCAGTTTGCTGAACATGCCATGCTGCATCGTGCCTGAGCATTCTTTCCTTATGTGCTGCCCTTCCCCTCCTCGTCTGCCACACAGACACTTCCTCCACTTTTAAGAATCCGTTGAACTCTGAGGCCTTCCTGATGCTCTCAGGGTGATCTGATCCCTTCATAACCCCACTGTCCTCTGTTCATATAGCAATTCTTGCGCAGACAGCACTTTACAATACTTGTTCATGTTTGTCTCCCTTTCTATACTGTGAGATTGGGTTTTTTAAATTAATTTATTTATTTTTGGCTGCGTTGGGTCTTTGTTGCTACATGCGGGCTTTCTCTAGTTGTGGCGAGTGGGGGCTACTGTTCATTGCGGTGCGCGGGCTTCTCATGGCAGTGGCTTCTCGTTGCGGAGGACGGGCTCTAGAGCGCAGGCTCAGTAGTTGTGGCGAACGGACTTAGTTGCTCCATGGCATGTGAGATCTTCCTGGACCAGGGATCGAACCAGTGTCCCCTGCATTGGCAGGCGGATTCTTAACCACTGTGCCACCAGGGAAGCCTGAGATTGTTGATTTTTAATTAGCCTCCGGCACAGTGTCTCACACACACTAGTTGCTTAATAGATGTTTGTAGAAGAAAAGGAGAGAAGAAGAAATGTGTGTTACAAAATCTGAAAGAATAGGGATTCCCCCTGCCACCTGCCCCAGCTGGAAGAATAGCCCATGCAAAAGCTGAGTGGTTCCTTCTGAGTGATGAATACAGTAACTTTTATTTTTGTTATTTATTTAATTTATTTATGGCTGCGTTGGGTCTTCGTTGCTGCGCGGGCTTTCTCTAGTTGTGGTGAGCGGGGGCTACTCTTCGCTGTGGTGCGTGGGCTTCTCATTACGGTGTCTTCTCTTGTTGTGGAGCACGGGCTCTAGGTGCGCGGGCTTCAGTAGTTGTGGCACGTGGGCTTCAGTAGTTGTGGCTCGCGGGCTGTAGAGCACAGGCTCAGTAGTTGTGGAGCACAGGCTTAGTTGCTCCACGGCATGTGGGATCTTCCCGGACCAGGGCTCGAACCCGTGTCCCCTGCATTGGCAGGTGGATTCTTAACCACTGTGCCACCAGGGAAATCCCTGAATATAGTAACTTGATTTCATTGCTCTGTTAATTGGGACTTCACTAATTTTGAAGGAATAACAAGTTGGATAGTTTATTTTATACCATTTATAAACAGAGTTTGTTCAACTGAAATCCTGCCATATAAACAAGAGCAAGCATTTCAAGTAGCCTTAAACACCTGACAAGTAATCCTTTCCGTATACACAATTGATGGACTGAATTAGAAAATATTCTCATCTGTTCATTAAAACAGATTTCCCTTAAGACCTATACTGAGAAGCAATTTATTAGCATAGTTCCACTAGATTCCTGAAGGTATAAAACTGAATTTCTTTTAATATGCTTTATGATTCAAACCAACTCTTGTCAGCTGGACCTAGTTAATCTGAATTAACTATACATGAAGTCCTTGGCACTGCAGAGAGCCGAGTGATTCATTCAAATGGTGTGTCCTTGTAGCTTGTCTCATAAAATTGCTGGAACCTCAGAGAAAATGGATGCTGTTTTGAGGGCAGTGAAGGAGTTGTCCCTGGTACACTTTGGCTTCTAGATTTGAACCTCATGAGCTTGGTAGCTTTCTACTAAATGGGAGCTGTAGCAGCAGCCCTGACTCTTAAAAGGGACCCATCCCAGTGACTTCCTACCTCCAACCCCCAAAATGCCCACTTCTATATACATATCATACCCATAGAACTTTCATGGGGCATCAGGACCTTAAATGAAGAAAAACACAGACTCGTTATGTCGGGTCATCCTGTTAGAAGACAAGGGAAGAAACCTTGCTACGCACAAACACACTTGCCTACTGGGGGAACAAAGAGATCACTAGTGCTGGGCTGTACCCCCAGCAGGGCCTTAGACATTTCTTCTACCTACAACTTTTCTGCTCTTGGCTCAAATATCCTAGAGCTGGGATATCAAGGGACTAATGAGGTTTTCGGAAGAGCTGAGGTGAGTGTGAAGGCTTCCCCTCCCATCAGAGAGCAACATTGGGCTCGTGGGACAGGTTACACCCTTTCCTGAGCCTCCCCAGATCCAGAGCCACAGCTGGGCATACAGGCAGAAGATCTAGGGATTCTAGTAGCTTCCTCCTGCACAGACCAATGACAGGTTACTTTGGAGGCCACCCCTGATGTGCTGTGGTTTCCCCCACCAAGTCAGAGTTCATGGGAAAATCCTAAAACCAACATGGCCTGGGGAATTCCCTGATGGTCCAGTGGTTAAGACTCCGAGCTTCCACAGCAGGGGGCACAGGTTCGATCCCTGGTTGGGGGACTAAAGTCCCACATGCCACGCAGTGTGGCCAAACAAAACAAACAAGTAAATCTTGTTATTTAGCACAGGGAGATCAGCTTGATGCTTTGTGATGACCTAGAGGGATGGAATAGGGAGGGTGGGAGAGAGGCTCAAGAGGGAGGGGATATGGGGATATATGTATATATATATAGCTGATTCACTTTGTTGTACAGTGGAAACTAACACAGCATTGTAAAGCAATTATACTCCAATAAGATGAAAACAAACAAAAAACAGAAAAAAACCTCAAAAGAACATGGCCTGACACCACCATGTACTGAAGGAGAAGGCTATACTCTGAACTAGGCAGGAAAGCCCTGGCTCTGTATGTTCTAATTGTGTCCCTACATTGACCCATTGTTCATTATCAATCTTTGCAATTTCCTTCCTTCATTTTTCTTCCATTTTTTCCTAGTTACACTAAGCTTGGGTATGAGGCTTTTACTGCTAAAATAGCTCTTCCTGGTTGTGTTTACAAGACTTAGAGTGCCAACCTCTGCAAAGGGGCCTAGGAGCACACCTTTGGAATTCCTGGCCCTTTTCTTGGCAGTTATTTCTGAAATCATGGTTCTTTTGTATATTTCAATATTATATATAATAAATATATTTTATATATATTATATAAACATTTCCTATTTTATACATGTATTTTGAATATTTACATTTCCTGTACCATTGGTTGACTCTCCTAATTGGCTTTTCTGCCCCTTTTCTCTGAGATGCCCCTTTCCTTCTGCAAGGAACCATTTTTTTCCACTCAATTTAACAGCTATTTGTTGGGCCGCAATGATTAAGGCCCTTAAGGGGAGTTAAAGATGAAGATTACACTGTCTATCCTTAAGACTTTATAAATCTGATAAGGAAAGTAGAAAAAAATGCAAATGACTATAAACCATAAGTGTCATTCTGTCTGTTGAGTACCTGCTATATGCACAGTGCTTTAAGTGTAATTTTTCATTTAATCCTTGTAAGCCTTGCAAGATAGTGGTGTAATCCCCCATTTTACAGCTTGCTGAGGAAATTCCTAAAGGTTGTACTGCTAGCAAGTGACAGACAGAGTTGGAATTCGAACCTGGTATACTGTCTTCCAGAGTCCATGAGCTTCCCTACTGTATCAGGAGGCCGCTCAATGCAGACCATAGAAACAGATTCCATAAAAGTGATGTGAGGTTCCAAGGAGGAACTGAATCTGGAAGGGCTTTAGAAACACATTTGAGACAGGTATGCTAGTTTACATCCTCTCAGCAGCAGATGCCAAGATGGAATTAAATGTGCGAGAGATTTACTGAGGGATATGCCGGAGACAGATAAAGAAGAAAAAGCAGTAGCAGCTTCAGATTTGGATACAGGAAGAAGATTGGGTAGAAGAGTTTCAAATGGCAGTGTAGCTCTAAGAAAGTTTCAGCCAGGTCAAAGGGGCATCCTGTTAGACGAGTCCCATGTTTTGCAGGGATGGACCTGCATGAATACCCCCATCATGCTTGGTCATCAGCAGCAGCTTGTGTGGCTTCACTGGATCCAGAGGGGCAGCAGCCAGAGCAGTGAATCTGCCATGCGCCTCATAGCAGCAGATGTGAAGAGTGCCTTTTCATGGCTGCCATGATAGCCTTAGAAAAACTGGTTAAATTTCAGGGGTAGCTATGTTGAGAATGACATTTGAGACAGCACACGTTCTATGGAACACTAGGCTCTCAAGATCCTTGTTGAAAAAATTGGAAATTTGTTGCATTCTCCTTTCAGAGACTCATCATGCACAATAATTCAAGGCTCTGTGAAGTTCCACTTAAAGAAATGGGTTAACCTTGGTTTAATATAACAGTTCCCACACCTATTTGATTACAGAGTTCTTTCTATGTATGTAAATTCTGTTAATGCCCTGTGTGATTATTGTTCAGCAGAACTCTGTGCTTGCTTAGAAAGTTAGGTATCAGCCATATGGTGAAGGGTTTTAACCTGTATTTAACCTGGGTTGCTTTATAGAGGGGTTCTGAAGAGGGGATTCATACAATCAGAGTTGTATTATCTGGCAGTGGTGTGTAGTGGTGATTGGAGCAAGAGGGTGACCCTTAAAGTTAATCCCTGATTACTTAACAGCAGGAACCAGTCCTGGGATTGCCCCCAGTTTCCAGAAATAGCATGTGAGTCATTTGAAATCCAATTGCTTTACTTCCAATCAAAGGACTAGGAGAACTCAAATTGTTGGGAGGGGTGGGTCACCCAGTATCAAACTGACCAACCTCCTGCAGCCAGAAATAATGGCCCATTGTCCTGTTGGCTTCCTCATCAATTTCCCTCTGTACTGAGTGTCTAGGCAGCTGCCAGTCAGGCTGCACTTGTGACTTGCCCAGGCCTCAGAACTCTCCCTCACACTCCTTCCACTGCCTCCTGCACCAGCCCTACAGACACAGGGAAGCCACACAGTAGATGCAGGAAGCTGTGGGATGTGAGTCATGAGACATTCTCATAGGTGACCCAGTGACAAGTCTATGGACAAGCTAGCTTCCCTCTCCCCCATTTACCTTCATTGTGGAAGCTCATGCCCTCATCACAAACCTACCAGGGAAAATTTTTCAAGCCAGCTGTCTCTCTTAATGGGCCATGACAAGGCTGGTACAAAGCAGTGGACTCTGAACATTACATAAATATGGTTAGTTACCTGCATGGGGTAAGGCTTTGACGATGGGGAGGCAATGTGAATGGTTAAGAGCATGTGCCCTAACTCACAGTTGGGTTTAAATTTTGTCTCCACCACTTAAAGCTATCTATGCATACTGGGCTAGTTACCTGACCTCTGTGTTTCTAATCTATAACAGGCATCCTTATAGTACCTGTGTTCATAGGGTTGTTATAAGAATTAAATAAAGCATATGAAGTGTTGAGAATAGTACCTGCACAAAGGAAGTGCTTGATATTGTGTTAGCTGTGATTATTTTGATTGTGTTTATCCTTACTAGTGTCATCATTATTAGTTACTGGATGGGTGGGTGGGGAGGTGGGTGGGATAAAGTTAAGTAAGAAATGGTCCCCACCATTAAAGAGTTTGATAGGGAAGGCAGAGTGTTTTTTAAAAACATGATATGTAGGTAAATTTTAATTAAAAAACCCATAAATATTGAATTCTAGTTAATTATATGTATGCTGAAGTATTTAGGAGTGAAGTATACTGATATCTGCAATTGACTTTGAAATGGACTGATGAATGGAAAGATATGGGATAAAGCAAATATAGCAAAATGGTAAATGTAGACTCTAGATAATGGATATATGGGGGTTCACTTTACAATTCTTCCAACTTCCCTGCATATTTGAACATTTTCATAATAAAATATTGGAAATATATGTTAATACCTTATGCCATAAGGTAAAACATACCATAGAATTTCAGAGGGAGTGAAATGACATGTAACTGGTAGGTCAGGAAAAACTGTGGTGGGAGTATATTTGAGTTGGGCTTTAAAAGGGTTCAGAGGGTTTAACTCAAAAATGGTGGGGACAGGAAAGCATTCCAGGTGGGATGAACAGCAGAGGCCATGATACTAAAAACAATGTGATTTGGGAATGTATGACCTGAATTAGTACAGGTGGTAGGAGGGAAACATGACTGTGATGGAAGGCAGAGTAGGATAATGGTCCATCTTCCTTATATCAAGGACCTTATCCTACAGATAAATGGGAGCCACTGAAGTTTCTTGAGCAGGAGACTCTCTACATTTTTCCTGTCACTTTGGGCTAGGCTTTCCCATATAGGAAGGTGTGAACTTTTTCAAGGAAGTAAACAATGTTGCATCAGTGTTTTAATTAGAACTCTGATCAAGACCACAGGTTGGACTGGATGATAAATAGCAAAGTCCTTTTATTACATATCAGTCTCTATACAAACCCAGAACCACTGGTATATCAATTGAGAGGAACTGCATTGAAACTTGCACTTAATTTGTGTCCTGACTGTTAAGCTGTAACTCCAGTATCTGCTTTAATAGTCACATCTTACATTAAATACTAAATCAGAAATGGCGTCTACACTGCATGTGTCTGGAGAGCTTTAGAATGCTCCTCTTTTCCCCTAGGGACTGCTGGGACTTGATAGACAGTCTAGATCAGTGGTTTTTATGCTTCAGTGTGCCTAAGAATGACAGCCCAATGTTGTATGCACAAAACCAGGCACACTATCCCTTATGTGCAACTTCAGGGATTTTTTTCACAGCTAAGGGCTTGAGTTTTGAGCCCAGTTAATCCTAAAATGGCCCTCACCCCCAACTGTGGGTCTTAACTCCCCCAAATATTTTAAGTCCCTCTATTTATCTGTGCTCTCCTTAGTTTTCATGTCAATCCTGTCTGTGCTTCCTTCTTCCTGGTTTGTCCTCCCACTGCTGCTCTTCCTGCCACCCTATCCCATGGAGCCCTCTAGAACCTTGTTCCATTGTAAACAAACTACCCTAAGTCCTTAGTTTCACCACTTGGTGCTCTTTCACTCTGCTCACCTTGGCAAAAAACTGCCTTTTTCCATTGATATATTGGATCCCAGGGAAGACTGCTCACTCTCCCACACCCTCCCACATCCTACGGCTGGACCTGGGGACAGGAAGAATGGCCACTTGCTTAATTCCTCCACCCTGCTATAAAATCACCTCCTTTGAGGTTCATGCCATCAGTTCTACCATCCTCTACTGAGGTCATCCTTTATGGCCAACTTCCTGTGTTCCCTGAGGACTTTGGCACCTGACTCAGTTTTCCTACCTCTTATCCTAGCAACATTCTGGTAACTTCAGTATCCCTGCCAACAAACTGTGCCTATTCCAGTTGTGCGGGGGGCAGGTAGCTGTAACAACCAAGCTTCACCTCTTGTCCTGGACTACCTTCAACTCCAGTGAACTTCACTTCCACCCTTCCATGGCCACTCCCCACCCAGAATGCTCCACTGCTAAACCTTACACCCCAACATCCCACATTCTAACTGTAACGACAGCTTAGGGTTCTCTCTTTCTCTTGTCTCACCTCAATAAATGTTTGTTCCAATTGCATAAAGATTCCCAGTGCCAAGCCCCAAAGACCCAGGCAAGAGGAGCCCCCACCCCAAGTCTCATACTTTAGAGGGCCCCAGTCTAACCCTTCTCAGATGGTGCCTATTCCTCTAGGGTAAGGAGTCTGCAGGGCCAAGGGAACATGCCCACCAAAGTCCATGCTCACCCTCTCCATACCTGGACCAAACTCTGGATACAGAAGATCTCAGTTTTCCCTGTTGAAAGAGTCCTGAGCCTGCTTCTGAGGCCTGCATGGACTTTGTCTTCAGAGTCCTTTCTCTGGAGCATGGATTGAACTGCCAGTGACACACCGCTAAGCCCATGGGGTGGTCAAGGAGTGAGCTATGTGAGGGAGGATGGACCTTGCCTGTGCAGGCTACGGTGTACCCTTCACACTGTGGGGGGGAGCCTGGGGCAGGAAGAGAAGGAGTGTGTATCTATGGCTGGCTCTTCCCATGTGACCTCATCTGTCACAGTCAGGATTAGGAATGAGTCCTAATAAAGGAATCTTGAAAACCGACCTGGCTGGATTTCAGAACTGCTGTGGACTCCACGTACGTCCTGTTTCCCCTTTTTGACCAGGGGTGTCTTCAGCAGTTATCTTGTGCCTAACCTTCTCTGTGTGTGTTGGATATGTGTATGTGTAGGGGTAGGCAGATTCTCTTTAGTTCATAGATCTTCAGATTAAGAGGAACTGTACTGGAGCTGCCGTACTTAAAGGAACTACACCTGACAAGCCTCTTGCTGATGCTATAAATGTGAAGGTTTGGGGGAGGCTTTAGGAGGGAGTTAGTGTATTAGTGTAGAAGAAATGTAAATAATGTGACCAGAGTGTTGACTATGGTAGTTTAAAATATATCCACAATTCTTTGATACTCCTTTCAAAAGGAGGAGCCTAATTTCTCTTCCCTTGAGGGTGGACTGGTCTTATTAATTCGCTTCTAACAAATAGAATAAGGCAGGAATGACAGTGTGATTTCTGAGGCTGGATCATATAAGACATTGTGGCTTCCGTCTCTCTCTCAGATCACCTGCTGTGGGAGAAGCCAGGGGCCATGTCATGAGGACGCTCAAGCAGCTGCCCTATGGAAAAAGCCACATGGTGAGGACGGAGGCCTCTTGCTGAGAGCCACATGAGGGAGCCACCTTGGAAGCAGATCCTTTAGCACAGTCAACCCTTCAGATGACTGTAGCCCAACTAATATATTGACTACAATCTCATGGGAGGCCCTAAGTGAGAACTACCCAGCTAAGCTTAATTTTTGACCCACGGGAAGTTTCGGATAATAAAATGCTTGTTTTAAGCTATTAAGTTTTGGGGTGATTGGTGGCACAGTAATGGCAACTAATATTATACTTATTCGGTCTTGACCTCACTTGACCACTCCTCAGGATGTGACACTGTTCAGCACTCCCTCTTCCACCCACTGCTTTCCCACATTGGCTCCCAGGAAAGTACTTCCACTTGAGTTTTCTTTTAGCCTCCTAGCCAGTCTTGTCAGTTTTCTTCATTAGCTCCTCTGCTATATGCCCCTGAAACAACCATTTCTCCTAAGACTTCTATCTTTATTCCTATCACATTGCTTATTGACTTTAATCACACCCATGATTAGTCATAATTAAAACTAAAATTTTCATGTCAATGTCTCCTCTCCAGACCTGTCTCCTAGGCTTCTGCTTATAGGACAACCGCTTATAGGACAACTCTATTTAGAGTTGGTGGTCCCTGGCTCCTCATACTTATTTGAAATTGAATCATCCTCTTTATCTTCACACCTGTCCCTCTTCCCATAGCCCTTCCAACAATGAGGGAGACCGTTGTCCTCCCAGCTGCTCAAGCCAAAAATGTTGCTCCCAGCCACCCTAGACTCCTCCTTACTTGCTGCTTTCAGGACCTTAGTCATTCAACTCCAGCCAATATCATTAGACTCATATTGCAAATTTTTTTTTTTTTTTCGGTATGCGGACCTCTCACTGCTGTGGCCTCTCCCGTTGCGGAGCACAGGCTCCGGACGCACAGGCTCAGCGGCCATGACTCACGGGCCTAGCCGCTCCGCGGCATGTGGGATCTTCCCGGACCGGGTCACGAACCCGTGTCCCCTGCATCGGCAGGCAGACTTTCAACCACTGCGCCACCAGGGAAGCCCCATCTTGCAAATTTTTCTACAGGTTTTTCCAGCTTTAGTTAATTACTTGTGGTTTCCAAGCGATTCTTGCCACTTCCAAGCCCCTGTATGGCTTTGCATATGCCTCTTTCTAGAATTTTGCTTTTCCATCCTTGATCTGTTGGCTTTCCAATTTTGATAAGTCCTACTTTTAAACTTTAGTGCAAGCGTCTCCTCAGTCTAACTGTGCCCACAGTTCTCTGTGCTTATGTTTAGCATCGTCCTTGCAACTCCTGAATTCTCCATCCTACTTTGTAGGGCAATTCTCTATGGTATTTCTACATGTCTTGTGACAGCTTTTATCTCAAACTATCTTCTTAAGAATGTTCGCATAGCAAACAGCCTTGGGAGACAGGGGTAGTAACTCCCTCTGGGACAGGAGGCAGAGGGCAGATTTTATTTCCAGAGAAGTATAATAATGTATGTCTCTGGGGCAAAGACTGGGCAGGTTAGCAGCTCCTGATAAGGCAGGAGGTTTTCTGAGCTTAGGATTCCTCAGCTGTGACACAAATGCATGGTGTGCAGTTTCTACCTAGCGTGCTCTGCATCACCCCTGTGGAACACAGAGGGCAAGGGGAACTGATGTGAACATGAAGCTTATGCTGCCTGCTGAGCCATACATAATAAAGTCCTTTGTCTGACCTTCAAGTTTCATGTCTTCTGCCAGCATCTATGAACCTATGAAACTGTGGCAGGCTAACTTGCTAGCTTGCACATAGGGAAAATCTTGGACTCTTCCCAATTCTTGACACCTCTCCACATGCTTGACTGTAAGTGCCTTGAGAGCAAGAGCTGTGTCTGAATGGACTTTGCTTCCCTTGTGGGTGACACAAGGTAGTTGCTTTATAAGAGGTGGCTGCTACTAATGATGTTTCGGTCTAAAGGGCTTTGGAGGTAAGCACTCAGATATATTTACTGAATCCAACTTTGAAATAAATTGCCATGATTCTGCTGCTGGTTATTAGATATTGTGTACATTCCTTGGAGTTGTAGAGGGTGAAGGCTCAGATCTGTGTTCTGTGGCACAGTGAAATTCTCTGGGGGTTAAAAATGCTAGATAGTTCACAGGGTGTTAAGCCCTACTGCAGGTAATGAAGGTGGCTGAGCAGAGTCTAGGTTTTTCTGGGAGGTGGTATATTATGCTGCATTTGTGATGGGATGGCATTCTCTGCCATTAGCCTCACAGTAGCATCAAACATGGCCAGAGCAGACCAGTCCCCTGTGGAACCAGACTGGTTTCAGACCAATCTGTCTGAGCTTGAATGAAGGAATTTATCAGTGCTTCTGGTGCTTGAACTTTTAAGAGCAAAGGTTCTTCCCTTCTTCTAACCCTTTGCAATGACTAATCCCAGCCATGACTAGGCAAGATTGCTGGCTGGGTTTGCTCGTGGGAGGGAAATCCACCAGGCTGCAGCTTTAATCCGGCTTTGCATTGTGGAAGCCTGTCTAGATGTCCTTTTTTCCTGGTTTAGGAGGAGATGGAACCTTGTCAGCATTTGAGCTGAGGTGGCTTTCAGAGCCAGAGTCAGGGGTCAAAAGGCTTTGCGCATAGTCTATGGCCAAATGGTTATTAAAGACCACTTCATCCCATTTAAACCTATAAAGAAAGAAACTGGGGTACAGAGGGGATAAATTGCTGATAATTGGCGATCGATTCCGGAGCCTAAATTGACTCTATTTCCCTCTCAGTAGACGCCTCACTTTTTCTTATTCCCTTGGCTCCCTCACTCTTCCTGCATACCCAGGGAACTTGAGTGCAGCATTCTAATGCTTGGTCAGCATGATTCCTAAATTTAATAGCAGGCTTGACTCACTAAGACAGCTCCAGTTCCCTGAGTGTGTATAGCAGTCCCACCTCTAAGCGAGACGGAGGTGTCAGAAAAGGAACCCTAGGGCGTGAGCCGGGGAAGGGGGGCGTGCGGGGCAAGGCGGGGCACCCTGAGACGTGCTCGTCTGTTCAGGGAGCGGCAACCCAAGAGAGACTCTCAGGTCAAGTCCCGCCCTGCATGGCGATTACACGGTGCTGGGAGGCGGACAGAGGAGGGAGTGCGCAAGGGGCGGGAGGTGCGTCTCTGTGCCCCACTCGTTTCTCCCTGGGCCAGGAGAGAGAGACAGTCTTTCAGAAGCGCACGCTGCACTTGCTCAGTGTAGAAGGGGTAACGCTCAGCTGACTCCCTCCCAGACTTGGGGATTAGCTCTGCAGGGTGTGCGAACCACAGGGTGTGCGAAACTCTCCGTAGGGAGTTGGAGAGAAGTACTTGACCCGGGGTGCGCGGCGGCGCGCTCAGCCGCGCCCAGTCGCGCCGAGCCCCGCGCAGGCACGCGCCTGAAGCCCCGCCCCGCCCGTGACGAGCGCGCGCGGGGCCTCTGCCCCATCCCTCGCCCGCGCGTTCCCCTCCACGCTGCCTCCGCCGTTCCCCGCCCCCTCGCCTCAGGGGCTGCCCTCGTAGCTGCCTGAGTTGAGGTCCGGCAGCTTCTGCTTTTCCTGCCCCTGCCGAGGGACCAAGGGAGCTCACCCCGTGGGCAGCGGTGCTCTCGGAACACGTGGCCGTTTCGGAGCAGGTTGGAGTGAGCAGCGGGCGGCGCTGCGGGGACAGGCGCGGTGGGCAGCCCCAGGGGCAGCGGCAGGGTCCTGGCGGGGGGAGGACAGGGTTGCGGCGGGCGGAACGGTGTCTCCTTCACTTCGCCCTCCAGCCGTGGCAGCTGCAGCGGGACGCAGAGCTAGCTGAGCGGCCTCAGCTGCTAGCGGAGCGGCAGCGGTGCCTCCCCCTACCCCCAGGAGACCACCAGGTACCGCCGCGCCTGCCTCACTCGGACCTTGGGGCCTAGGCCCCGGCGGCCAAGCAGGACGCCTGAGCCGGACTCGGGGTCGGCCCCGACTCCCTAAGATGGCCGCGCTGCCCTGCGGCCCCTCTCCCCTCTGTCTGAGACCCCCTTCTGGTCCCTTGATTCGCCTCTGAGCCCCGCTGACCGCACTTCTTGTCCCTCCCTCAGATCACCTCTCCTCGCGGCCTCGCCATGGCGACCTCCGGACAGACCTGCCCGCGGCGTAAGTAGAGCGATCTCTGCGGGATGGGGCGGCGGTGTCTGGGCAGCCGAAGCCTCCCGACCAGAAAACCGCAGGTTCTTTCCCTCTCTGTCTTCAAGGGCTTGGAAGTTCGCCCCTTTCGGTAGCCACTCCACCGTCTGACTTCCCTGGCTTTGCGGAGGAGGGACTGGGTGGTTGGATCTCGGATAGGGGGACTGACTAGGCCTGGGGAGCTGGTCTGTGGACGCATTCACGTTCAGCTTTGACGAACTGAGAAGCAGAAAGTTATTAATTATCGGGTTCAGCTTTTGCAGGATTGGATCGGTCACGTTTTTAGAGGAAGTAGTAACCCCCCGTGTGAGGGCGCAAGGTCATTCATTACATGTGCTCCTAAGGGCGTGGACGTGCTATGTAGGATGAATGAACTGGTGTAACGACCTCAGATTGCTTGCCCTTCAGCCTCACAGCGTGGGCCGAGGACTTGAGTGTCATACTAATATGTTTAAAGTGCATTTGATATTTAGTTGATGTAGGCGCTTGAGTGAAACATAAATGGCTGTATTTTTTTTTTATGTTTCAATATTTAAGTTTCAGAAGTATGACCTATCTTTCTCTTTCTACTTCGGAATATTGGTTTTGATCTCCGTGAGGATACTAAAGGTTGAATAGGGGGGACAGGGACTTGTCTTAGTTTTTAATCTTATCTTATTTGGTTAAGTCAGCACATTCTAGTGAATTTTGGCAGGTATATCTGTATGTACAGATATATACGTGTGTATGTGTTTGATTCTTTGTATTAGTCTCATCCTAGGAAGTGAGGCTACAGGCACTGTGTAAATTTAGGAATAGAAAATATTTTTATATATTTTGGAGGGAATTTCCCAAGTTTGTATAAACACTTAACTGTGATTGTCTGTTTTAGAAATAAGCCTTTGGTGCTGATACCTCCTTCATGGATCATACTAGACTACAGTGTTATTATAGATTCTAGTGGTATCAAAACTAAGTTGGACTGCTTGGATTTAAAGGTAGCGTGGGTCATAAGCTAGTTCTTGGACAGACTGTGGGAGAACAGGGACGTTAACGCTGGAATGTTTCTTCCCACCAGCAATGTGTATTCCTCCATCATATGCTGACCTTGGCAAAGCTGCCAGAGATATATTCAACAAAGGATTTGGTAAGAACTGTTTTAAAAATTTTAGATCTGAAGTGAAAATGTGTGTTTGGATTGCTTAGTGAATTAGTAATTTCTTCAGATTGTAAATATCTTGCTGCAGTAATTCTTCTGTTAGCTACATTTAAGATAACATTTCTTTTAAAAGAGTACTGTAACAATCCACATTTCCCTCCATCCCACATTTCCTCCCTCCATCCCAATTTCCTCCTTTTTTTCATACTTTAGTTCAGGGAATTTACCTTTAAGAAAAAAAACAATTGTGCTTTCATTTCCTTTGGATATAGTTTAGGCCTCAGTTGACTAGAATTACCATGTTTTACTGTTTTTGCTTTTATGGTGGTGACTCATAAACGGTTATGGGTTTCTGCAAATAAATTTGGGTTTTGTTAAAGATTTTGTTCCACACCCCACCCTCCCTATCCTTTAGATTATTTCCCCAGTTGTTCAGATTATTAATTCCAAAGCGAGGTATGCCTTTGAGATAAATGTTCTAAATGCCTGTATCATAATAAACTATTGACTATTCTGATCTTTAATTTGAATTGATTTTCTGATCTGATGTTTAGGTTTGAAAAGCATGTTTTAATAAATGTTTTGATAAGATGATTTGGAAGCTGTTTTTGAGGGTGGGTGCCAAATACACACCAACATACTAGGAAAGCTTCATAGAGATGTTCTGTCCTTTACATGTTAGTTTACATAGAATAATTTAATTTGTTTTCATTTAAATATTGTATATCAACACACATTTTTATCCCCCTCTGAATATGTGAAATGTTTCTGGTTTTTGTTTTTTTAAATGTAGTCAGCTGTTGGTATGCATCTTTTATACAAAAAGATCATTTTGTTCTTTTTTGCTCTCTACTTGAAGGTTTTGGGTTGGTGAAACTGGATGTGAAAACAAAGTCATGCAGTGGCGTGGTGAGTGTTAGTTATTTGATAAGTTCTGACGAGCCTTTATACAATTTTTCAACCCATAAAATAGTCATAACTGAAAGTTGTCTACTCATTTTATCTTAAAGAAGGGGCAAAAGATAATTTCGTTTTAAGGGAATTTTATCTTGATTATTTTGGCTTTGGATATGATTTCTGATTTTCATGTGGTCTTTTGCCATATTACTTTGTATGCACAAGGAACTCAGGAAAGACACTGGTCATGTGGGATTCTGTTTACTCAGTAAGGTTGCAAGCTTAAAGGCAGGGAACCTGTTATACTTTTTTGTAACACCTTCTTTTAATGCCTGTGGAAAACATTAAGAGTTCTGGGCATAAAAATATTCAGTAACTTAATTTGAGTGTACTAATCGTTTATGTAATGGTCATATTCTAGCAGCCCGCCTTGGGGAAGATTTCCACTTGTATTTTGTGAATTTAGAGAGTCCTAAATTTGAGTATTTTTAAAGAGGTTACTATTTTGATATTTGGATGTCTTGATCTTGCCTAACAAACTCCCTCAAAGAGAGTAAAGTAAAATTTAATTTTGTGTAATTTTTTTCTTCTAAAAGTTTTTGTTTGGGGATTGTTTGGGGGATGGGTGTAGTGTGTGCATATTGAATATTATTGGTTATTTTGATAAATTCTTCCTACAGTTGTTAACTCCCTTAGTGCATATAACTGGTGTTTATTTAAATTAATCATTTTGTAGTTTCTCAATGCCTAGACTTGGATTTCTGGGGTTTTATATTGGTCGCATCTGTTTTTTGGTTTCTTTGGTCTGAAAGGAAGCCTGAGTATTTAGTGTGGTTGAGTGACTTACTTGCTCAAGGTAACAGGTTACAGAGCAGTGACTTAGTGTTTGTTTTGTGTTCCCTCTCTTAACCTGTTGCCCCTTATAAACCACTTGCTGTGTATTTGCTGAAACACGAAAGGCCTTCTAAAAGTAGAAGACTCAATTCTTGTGTTTAAAAAGCTTGCTTGCTGGCTGGAGAGACAAAATAAACTTTAAAGTAGAGAACAGTCAGAGCAGTATATCTAGTACTAGATTGTTTGATAAATCAAAATCTTTGTTGGAAAGGAAAGGCTTATTGTGGATAGGAATTTTATAAAATTAAGCTTAAGAACATGAAGGATATATAAGAGCTTGATTAGATATAGTATGTTTTAATTTACATTTAATGTATGTAATTCAAGAGCATGGTACTGATCTTGTAATATGTCCCTGGCCCCAAATAGTCGCAGTCGCATTTCTCACCTGAACTGCAACGATGTCTGGGCCACTGCAGAAGGTAGAAGCCTAAATGTCTTGGTGAGGAGTGAAAGGGAGGGTATAAGCTCCACCAGTGGTATCATCTGACCCAATTCTGGTCCCAGATCACAGTGTGATCTTCTTGGTTTTGTGTCTTGAGGACTCCTTGGCATGTACTTGGCGTGTATATAAGCTGGCTCAGTCTGTGGGCTGATGGGTGGCAGTGGGTGGGGCCTTAAGAATCATTAATCATTGTCACTCAGGACTAAAAATAGCTACTCATACACATTTGCATTTCAATTATCTGTTAGAACAGGCTCCATATATATTATATTGTTTTAGTAATGCATTCCTGTTGTGTAGAGCATGTGAAAATGTGCACAGCTTTCAAAGTCTTAGTCCAATTTAATCCTCCAGAAGTAAGTTTTGTTATTACAGTTGAGGTAACTGAGACCCAGAAAAGTGTCTTCCTCAGTGTTACTCATTTAGTAAGTGCCAGCCAGAACTGGATGTCAGGACTCCTAATTTCATATCCAGTGTTCTTCCCTAACACAATTTGGTGCTTTTTAGTATGGGCATGAGTGCCAAGCTTTGACTTGAAATTTCTGTTACTGAAAGCATCTAATTTCAGGAGATTGTATATAAGACCTAAAGAATTGAGTCTGTTTCACGGCAGAGCGATAGTTACACAAATGCTCTGTTTTCTAAGTGAAGGATGATTGGTCTTTTCTCCTTTTGATAGAGTTTTTGGTATTTCCTCATTCTGCAGGTATCACAATTTCAGATCGAAGGCTTTTCTTTATTAGTTCAGATCAGCCATCTTTAAACTTGGCTTTCCAATGGCCTTAAGAGTATAACCATCATTAGCAGTCAGATCAGAACCCTCAAAGGGCATTTTTAACATTTTATCTTGGAAGATTTCAGTTGCTTGCCTGTATACTAAGCTCTGAAAGGTTAGATTTCTGGATTATCTGTAGCAGATTTTGAATTTCAGATAAGCCCTCTCCATATTATGCCTTACTTTTCAGTTGGTGTGCAATTAGGGATTGGCAAGTTATTTATATTTGCTACAAACATAAGATTATATAGTACACTTCAAATTGATCACTGCATAGGTTGTTTTTTCTACTAATATCTGTTGTACAGAGTATAGTTTATATTATGCATGATATAAACCAGTTATAGAGTAAATCTCCTGTAATTTCCCTCCCCCCCCCCTTTTTTTTAAATGAGAATGTAAAGATGGTTGGGAAGGCATTAAACCTGATGAAGACTCTTTATGTCAGAAACAGAATATTGAGGTTACCAAAGAATTAAAAAAAAGCAATCTTGTTTGTGGCATAGATTCTTACAGTGGGGTGCTTTCCTTTTAAGGATTTTCAGGAACCATTTCATAGTAAATTGTGTATAAACTCAGATTTTAATGAAGGGGGTCTGTGATTAGCCATACTGACCTATTTAGTGTCTCATTCAATATCAGGCAGATTGGAAGCAGTACTAAAACATCCACCCTCCCCCACTGATTTTTTTTTGAATCCCAAATAAAATCACCTTAGCAGAAGTTTCCTTAAAAGTTGTAGTTTGTTGTTCACTTGAGAATCAGATACAAGTAACTTTTGATCCATTGGTTGGAAATGTCAGCAGTAGTAAGATGTAGTCAGTAACTTACAGGCTAATTTGTCACTCTTGTATATACTCAGTAGCGGAGGGTAGGAGTGTTTGGGAAGCTAGAAAAAAGAGGATTAGTGAAATTATTGTGTTTCAGTGGGGTTTTTGTGTGTGTGTGTGTAAATTAGGAAGTGGATTCTTCTAGGCTTACGAGAAAGTTCCTGAAGTTTGTCTTGTCTTCTTAGGAATTCTCAACATCTGGTTCATCTAATACAGACACTGGTAAAGTTACCGGGACCTTGGAGACCAAATATAAATGGTGTGAGTATGGTCTGACTTTCACAGAAAAGTGGAACACTGATAATACTCTGGGAACAGAAATCGCTATTGAAGACCAGGTAACATTTGAAAATGTGCTGTAGTATTAAGTATTTTATTTTTGTATTTCAAAAAAGAAATAAAGCTGAAAACAAATTCTTTTTCTCTCGAAATAGATTTGTCAAGGTTTGAAACTGACATTTGATACCACCTTTTCACCAAACACGGGGTAAGCATGGCATTTTTATCTGCTTTAAATTGAAAAGCATTCTTCTTTGGTATATTTAAGAAAGGTGCACATTCAGGTGCCTTGTGGTGGTGAATTTCTGTTTCTGCCTTTGGAGCATGAGCAGTATGGTTGTTGACTTGCCTTCAAATATTTGCCTCTTATTGTGACACTAACTTGGGTACCTAACATGTTTTTTATAGGCTTTTGTGACTGATAACCAATTCTGCAAAGCAGTCTTCCTATGGTGGTGGTGGTCCAGTCTCCCCTTGTGCCTTTTAGTTCATTGAGCCATATATATTTTTTTTTACCTCTTATGATTATCTTGCTACCTCTTATACAGGCATACCTTGGAGATATTGCAGGTTTGGTTCCAAACCACTGCAATAAAGTGAATATTGTAAAACAGCGACTCATACGGATTTTTTGGTTTCCCAGTGCATATAAAAGTTATGTTTACACTATACTGTTGTCTGTTAAGTGTGCAGTAGCATTATGTTGGGGAAAAAAACAACGTACATACCTTAATTAAAAAATACTTTATTTCTAAAATATACCAACGATCATCTGAGCCTTCACCAAGTCGTAGTAGTAACATCAGAAGATCAGTGACCACAGATCACTGTAACAAATATAATAATAATAATAAAGTTTGAAATATGAGAACTACCAAAATGTGACAACAGCAACACAAAGTGAACAAATGCTGTTGGAAAAAAACACCCAAACAGATTTGCTTGGTGCAGGATTGCTACAAACCCTCAATTGCTACAAACCCTGCTACAAACAGGTGCGGGGGGAGGGAAACACAGTAAAGTGAACTGCAGTAAAATAATGAAGTGTGCCTGTACTCCCCAGTTACAGTGAGGTTCATTTAAATCTGTTTTGTGCCCTCTATGCAGAAGTTATGTCTGTAAATCTTTCCCACTGACATCAGTTTTAAGACAGTTTGTTCTTTTTCCAGAAAGAAAAGTGGTAAAATCAAGTCTTCTTACAAGAGGGAATGTATAAACCTTGGTTGTGATGTTGACTTTGATTTTGCTGGACCTGCAATCCACGGTTCAGCAGTCTTTGGTTATGAGGGCTGGCTTGCTGGGTACCAGATGACCTTTGACAGTGCCAAATCAAAGCTGACAAGAAATAACTTTGCAGTGGGCTACAGGACTGGGGACTTCCAGCTACACACTAATGTGTGAGTATTTCTTTTGTGGGATATTATGATGTAGGACCTCAAAGTGGTATTGATGTCTCCTGTCATCTCCTGTGAGTCTAAGTACAACCTAAAGGAATTCTCTTAACATAAAAAGATCATCCTTGGGCTAGAATGCCCTTCAGAAGTGTACAGTAAAAACCATTAGTCTGAGTTTTGGTGCTGAGAGAGTAAATGTTCATTTCACATGAGGCTTGATGTGCTTTGGATTTTTAGAAGAGGCTAAGATGGGAGTTCCTTGGTGGTCTAGTGGTTAGGATTTGGAACTTTCACTGCCGTGGCCCGGGTTCTGTCCCCGGTCAGGGAACTGAGATTCCACAAGCTGCATGGTATGGCCAAAAAAAAAAGGCTAAGACATTGCCAAACTCTATGTGCATGCATTCATTTGACTTCCTTGTCTGTGATGTGTGAGGTGCTCATTTGATAGGATTACCTAAAATGTATAGAGTTTTTACCTAACCCAAATTAAATGTATATGTAGCAAGGACTTAAAAAGAATTTTTTCCCTTATAAAAATGATGCATTGGTATATAACAGAAGTACAAAGAAGAAAACAAAAATGTTTCATAATCCCACCGTCTAGACATATAATTTTTGTTAATTGTTAATGCTTTGGTGTTTCATCTTTTTATATGTGTGTATATAAAATACATACCAAAAAGGCTGTTTTTAACCTTCTCCCCCACCTTAATACATTTTGATCATTTTCCTATAGCATTATGTATTCTTAGTGATGGTTAGTGTCTGCATGATAATTTTTATAGATATACCATGATTGATTTGACCAATCCCTGTTTTTGGACATAAGTTGGGAAAAGTCCTTTGATTACATTAAAAAAAATTTTTTTATTTATTTAGTTTTGGCTGTGTTGGGTCTTCGTTGCTGTGCGTGGGCTTTCTCTAATTGCGGTGAGCGGGGGCTGCTCTTCGTTTCAGTGCGCGAGCTTCTCATCGCGGTGGCTTCTCCTTTTGCGGCGCACAGGCTCTAGGTGTGTGGGCTCTAGAGTGCAGGCTCAGTAGTTGTGGCGTATGGGCTTGGTTGCTCCGCAGCATGTGGGATCTTCCTGGACCAGGGCTCGAACCCACGTCCCTTGCATTGGCAGATGGATTCTTAACCACTGCGCCACCAGGGAAGCCCCGAAAAGACCTTTTAAAACTAAAGTTTTCAGTGGAACACTAGAGACCCATGTAAGCAATGGCTTTTATTTAAATGTAATGCTACGGTATCAGCCTTGTGCCTTAGACATTATTACATTGTCTATTCTCGGTTGACTAATTTAAAGTATCTTATAGCAATGATGGGACAGAATTTGGAGGATCAATTTATCAGAAAGTATGTGAAGATCTTGACACTTCAGTAAACCTTGCTTGGACATCAGGAACCAACTGTACTCGCTTTGGCATTGCAGCTAAATATCAGTTGGATCCCACTGCTTCCATTTCTGTGAGTACTGCTGTGGGCTTAGAATGGGATTTTGGTTGTGGGACTTAATCTTTGGGTATATTGGATTGTGTTGAATATTTGAATTGTGGTTCACACAATTCCCAGTTTACACACAGATTGGGACTAGAACTCGGGAATGCTGCTTTTTTTTGTTGAGACAGAGATGTTTGCTATCCAGGCCACAGGAGTTTGTTTAAATTAACTTCAAAAGTTGTACAAGTAGTGTAGATAATAACTATGAGGGCCAAGCCTGTCCAAGCCCAGGGAAGCCAGTATTTTGGGCCCTGGGCAGTTCTCATTCTGGTTGGAAGGTAATAGTACTTTGTTACTTTGTGTTTGTCTTTAATGGTTTACAAAATATCTTCAGATTTGATCTGAGCAGCCAGTGGTACACATGCTGTTTTGCAAGTGAGGAAACCAAAGCTTGGAGAGAGGAATGACGTAGACCACAGTAGGGCCAGGACTGGACTTGCATGTCTTTTGATTTCCCTTCTGTCTAGGGTGACTAGGTAGCTCATCCTGCTTTGCCTGGGACTATCCCAACTTTAGCACTGAAAGTCCTGCATCCCAGGAACTCCCTCCCCTCTGTCGTGGGTTGGTTGGGTTGCATGGCCACCCTAGTCCTGTCCTTATACTCTTTCTGCTATTTCTTCCTTCAGTCATAGTGGATTGTGGTAGGAGGGAGTACAGTGTCTGAGGGTATAGAGCGCTGGCTCTAGTTTCAGGCAGATCAGCAGCTCTTCCTGTGTGTTAGTTGCTTACAGGTCAGGTACCGTATGTACTAGAATGAAAGAGTTAAACCTTCTGTGAGAGTTATTTCTGTTACATAAAGTCATCTTCATTCCTGAGGACGATATGTTTTGATAATTTAGGCAGTTAAGTTTTAGCCCCATTCTTGTTTTAGCTTAGCAGAGTTGTAATCAGAATGAACCCGGAATGCTTTTCCTGTTGGCAAGGCAGTGATTCATGTATTTTTCCCTTCTCTATTTCTGACTACAGTGTAGCAGTAAAATCCTCAGGATTCACACAGCACACTGTGCTGTGGTAGCTACATTGCTGTTCTCTTCAAATATATGTTTATGGCACCATCACAGGTTTAATGCCAGCAGAAGATACAGCTCTCTCACAGTCTAAAATGGGAAGGCAGCTTGGGACCTGTGTGCCAGTGAGTGACTTCTGGGGATTAGTTTGGAAAACTATTGAATATTTAGCATGGTCCACCTAAGCAGTGCTGCTGTTACCCTAATCAAGCATCACCCCGGAAGCATTGCATAATGCTCCATTAGTTTCATGGTTGACTCCTAAAATAGTAGGAGCTATTTTATTGTTTGGGGCTCTTAATTTGTTTGGCAAAAGATGGTTACTATTGGGGCATTTCTTCCTTAGACAAATAACTCACATGGTCATTGGTGGCTCATGAAGACTTGGCTGTAGTGCCAAGTGAATACAAGTTTTGTTTCTGTGACTTTTGCCTGTATAGTTGGATCATTTCTCTCTCAATTGGGCTGTTTTGATATATTTACAAAAGAGTGTAGACATCGAATCATTTCCAAGTCTGTTGTTTTTTTTTTTTTTTTTGCAGTACGTGGGCCTCTCACTGCTGTGGCCTCTCCCGTTACGGAGCACAGGCTCCGGACGCGCAGGCTCACGGGCCCAGCCGCTCCGCGGCATGTGGGATCTTCCTGGACCGGGGCACGAACCCGTTTCCCCCATATCGGCAGGCAGACTCTCAACCACTGCGCCACCAGGGAAGCCCCCAAGTCTGTTTTGATCCCAGAGGCTGTTTGTTACCTTTTTATTACCATAGCACTCAAAATGCTGAAGAGCAAAGTTACCTGACTAGGCAACCTAGGCCTTGGAGAGCAGGGTGAGATGCCCTCATTTACAGCCTTAGGCCTCTGGTATGGCTTAAGTGATGTCAGTAGTGGGAGAGAATGGAGCTCGAAGGTTCTCCTGACCATGTCTTCCTCTCCAGGATTCCTTCCAGCCCTTGAAAGTCTGTGACTAAAATAGTAGAATTGTACAAGGAGGGAAGGGGTCTGGATTGGTAAATGATGCCCCTTTGGAATGCCTTCTTAAGCACCGTCTAGTTATATACAGCCAGGACTCAAGGGCATTAATGAGAGGTGTGAGAAAGTGAGGTGAAGGAGTTGTAGTCAGTCTCTTTCTTCTGAGGAAGTGCTTGTCATTTGGAGATTTAGAACGTGCATGGTTTAGATTCTTTAGGAATACCCCTGAAAGTAGTGTCGTCACAAATTTAAACTATACATACACATGCCATACTTTGAGGGTGGTGTGTGTGTCAATGTCATGTAGTTAGTGAGCCTGGTGAACTTCCATTACCCACATTCTGGTATGGTCTTATGTGCTAGATTAGACTCAACAAGGACAGTTTTTATGAGAGTGCTTAGGCTTTTGTGCTATATGGACAGTTTGGGGTCTGTGGACACATCCCAAAAGATGGCAAGAGTTTTGTGTCCTGCTGACAATTTGAATTTAGTGGATGAGGATTAAGTGGCACCTAGTTTTTGCTTACCTTAATACAATATTAAATTTTATTAACTCTTGTGGAAAAGTGAATGCGTCATAATTGTATGATAGGGAAACACCCAGGGGCTTTGTCTCTACATTCAAAAATTTGTCTTACATTTGTTTTTGCATTTTATCTTAGGCAAAAGTCAACAATTCTAGTTTAATTGGAGTGGGCTACACTCAGACTCTGAGGCCTGGTAAGTATTAAGGATTGTTCTGATAGTGGTTTCAAAATTAGTTTCATTTCTCAGCTTCTTTTTATTTATTTATTTTTTAAATGGAAACTTTTGAGTTTATGCTTCAAAAGGCAGTATTAAGAGAATGAAAAGACATACCATAGACTGAGAAAAATGTTTGCAAATCATACAAAGGACTTATACCCATAACATGTAAAGAGCTCTTAAAACTCATTAATAACTATGACAAACAACCCAATCAAAAAATGGCAAAAGACTGCAAAGACATTTATATGAAGACATACAAATAGCTAATTAGCACAGGAAAAGGTGCTCAGTGTCATTAGTCATTAAGTAACTGTAAATTAAAACCACAATGAAATACCACTTCTACCCACTAGAATGGATATAATAAATCATTAGAAAATAACAAGTGTAGATGAAGATAGGGAGAAGTTAGAGCCCTCATACAGTGCTGGCATGCACATAAAATATTACAGCCACTTTAGAAAACAGACTGTTAGATTTTTTTTTAGATAGATCTTTCTTGGAGTATAATTTCTTCATAATACCATGTTAGTTTCTGTTGCACAACAAAGCGAATCAGCCATATGCATACATATCTCCCTATATCCCCTCCCTCTTGAGCCTCCCTCCCATCCTCCCTATCCCACTCCTCTAGGTCATCACAGAGCACTGAGCCGATCTCCCTGTGCTATGCTGCTGCTTCCCACCAGCCAACTATTTTACATTTGGTAGTGTATATACGTTGAAACTTCTCTCACTTCGTCCCAGCTTCGCCCTTCCACCCCATGTCATCAAGTCCATTCTCTTATGTCTACCTCTTTATTCCTGCCCTGCAACCAGGTTCATCAGTACCATTTTTTCTTTTTTTTTAAGATTCCATATGTATGCTTTAGCATATGGTATTTGTTTTTCTCTTTCTGACCTACTTCACTCTGTATGACAGACTCTAGGTCCATCCACCTCACTGCAAATAACTCAATTTCGTTTCTTTTTATGACTGAGTAATATTCCATTGTATATATGTGCCACATCTTCTTCATCCATTCATCTGTCGATGGACATCTAGGTTGGTTCTATGTCCTGGCTATTGTAAATGGTGCTTGCAGTGAACATTGGGGTGCATGTGTCTGGTTTTCTCAGGGTATATGCCCAGTAGTGGGATTGCTGGGTCATATGGTAGTTCTATTTTTAGTTTTTTAAGGAGCCTCCATACTGTCCTCCATAGTGGTTGTATCAATTTACATTCCCACCAACAGTGCAAGAGGGTTCCCTTTTCACCACACCCTTTCCAGCATTGATTGTTTCTAGCTTTTGATAATGGCCATTCTGACCAGCGTGAGGTGATACCTCATTGCAGTTTTGATTTGCATTTCTCTAATAATTAGTGGTGTTGAGCATCTTTTCATGTGCCTCTTGGCCATCTGTATGTCTTCCTTGGTGAAATGTCTATTTAGGTCTTCTGCTCATTTTTTTTTTTTGCCGTACGCGGGCCTCTCACTGTTGTGGCCTCTCCCGTTACGGAGCACAGGCTCCGGACGCGCAGGCTCAGCGGCCATGGCTCACGGGCCCAGCTGCTCCATGGCATGTGGGATCTTCCCGGACTGGGGCACGAACCCGTGTCCCCTGCATTGGCAGGCGGACTCTCAACCACTGCGCCACCAGGGAAGCCCTCTTCTGCTCATTTTTTAACTGGATTGTTTGTTTTTTTGATATTAAGCTCCATGAGCTGTTTGTATATTTTGAGGTTAATCCTTTGTTGTTTCAATTGCAGATATTTTCTCCCATTCTGAGGGTTGTCTTTTTGTCCTGTTTATGGTTTCCTTTGCTGCACAAAAAGTTTAATTAAGTCCCATTTGTTTATTTTTATTTTTATTTCTGTTACTCTAGGAGGTGGGTCAAAAAATATCTTGCCGTGGTTTATGTCAAAGAGTGTTTTTCCTCTAAAAGTTTTATAGTGTCTGGTCTTACATTCAAGTCTTTAATCCATTTGGAGTTTATTTTTGTGTATGGTGTTAGGTAGTGTTCTAACTTCATTCTTTTACATGTAGCTGTCCAGTTTTCCCGGCACCACTTATTGAAGAGGCTGTCTTTTCTCCACTGTATGTTCTTGTCTCCTTTGTCATAAATTAGGTGTCAGTATGTGCGTGGGTTTATCTTTGGGCATTCTATCCTGTACCATTGATCTATATTTCTATTTTTGTGCCAGTACCATACTGTCTTGATTACTGTAGCTTTGTGGTATAGTTTGAAGTCAGGGCGCCTGATTCCTCCAACTCGTTTTTCTTTCTCAAGATTCAGCTTCTTCTTTTTCAAACCTTTCAAGCATACAGAAGAATTGACAAAGTACAGTGAACACATGTTTACCTTTTGCCACAGATTTTTATTCCTTTCCTTTTTTTTTTAATGGTGGGCTGTTAGGAAGTTGCAGCTATCATGATATTTCCCTCAATGCTTCAGCATGCATCTCCTCAGAATAAGAACATTGTCCTGCATAACCACAATACTGTTATCACACCTGAGAAAGTTAACAGTGATTCCATATTATTACTTAATATCCATTCTCTATTTACTTTCCTCACTTGTACCTGAAATGTCTTGTAGTAATTTTTATTTCTCCAATCATAGTTCACTCATTGCTTTGGTTGTTTGGTCTCTATAGTCTCATTTACTTTACATAGTATTTTTGAGCCTTGCTGTGGTGTGTTTTCTGGAGCAGTACTTCTCAAATACCAGTGTGTGCATGAATCACCTTGGGAATCTTATTAAAATACATAGGTCTGGGGCGAGGGGTTCTGACTTTCTGACAAGCTCTTAGGTGATGCCAGTGTTGCTGGTTCTTGAACCACCAGTTGAAGAGCAAGGTTCTAAAGCACTTGGAACTTTTTCCCCAGACTTTTTGACTGTTTTGAAACCTAAAGAAAAGAATGGTACCACGAACACTCATACCTTCCCCATGTTGACCAATTACTAACATTTATTTTGTTTTTATTATCTCTCCATGTCTCTATACACAATCCTTCTTTTCTTTTTTCCCCACATATCCTTATGAATTATTTAAATATGTTTTCCAAACACATAGACACGTCAGCCCTAGCATACATATCATGAGAGTAAGACATTTTTAACTGCATCATTATAAAGACATCATAACTATACATCATAACTATAATACTGTTTTCACAGCTAAGGGAATTAGCAGTTTGAAATAATACCTAATATATAGTATATATTTGGATTTCTGCACTTGTCCCAAAAGTGTCTCTTAATTGTAGCTTTTCCTTTCCAGGATCCAATTATGGTTGTCATTTAGTCTGGATAGTGTATTGAACATGATTGTATTTTCCAGAGCTGTTTGAGCTTTATTATGAAGTTCTTATGCTCTGGAACTTGATGCCTTCCTTACTGTGGATGTGCAAATGAATTGTCTGGTGTCTCAGATACTCCCAAGCGCCCTCTGGTGGCTGGCACTAGTAGGTCATCTGACAAGCTGAGGAAAAGTGACAGGTTGTGGCGTGACTGCAGACTCCCATGAGGTGTTTCAGGCACTTGATAGTTGTCTGCTTTTGTTTACAGGTGTGAAGCTTACACTGTCTGCTCTGGTAGATGGGAAGAGCATTAATGCTGGAGGCCACAAACTTGGGCTTGCCCTGGAGCTGGAGGCTTAATCCAACTGAAAGAAACCTCTGGGAATGGACATCAGAAGATTTGGCCTTAATATATTTCCAGTGTGACCAGCAGGCTCCCCCCCCCCCCGCCCCAAGAAGGTGATCAGAACAAAGGATGATCTAAACAAGAGCTGTATTTTAAATATTTAGGCAGTTACTTGTTAGCTGGTTTCTAGTTGAATTGGTTATCTATCTAGTTACCAATGCTGCAGTCGTGCAGTCACCTATACATTATTTAAATGTATTTAACTGTTAAATGCGCTACCCACCAATAATGAAATAGACCTTTATGAAAACTGTGCAATTGTGTGCATGTTTGTTTTTATGTTTCTTTTAACATTGAATATTGCCATTAAATGAGATGGATCAGTGGATGTTTTAAGATGAGGTTAAAATTTTTTGTTAATTTCAACCATCATTAGAATTACTTTTGGTATCCCAAAACATTACAAATTATGAATAAAACAAGTATACATAATTAATGACTCAAGTATTTGCAGAGTTAAAAACTTGGCAGCTAGGGTCAAATATTCCTTGTTTCTAGCTAGTACTTTATTTTTCCAGTGAGCATTTATTTTGCTCTTTTCATGAATCTGTGCCACAGAGTCCTCTGACCCGAGAGTAACTCCATGAGATTTTTAGACTACAATAAAGTAAGAAGATATATGCCTTCATATCTTCAGTTTGTAAATTTGAAAAATTACATTGGATCATCGTGAGCTCCAGGAAGAGTTAGCAAGTGATGAAAAAAGAGAAATGAAGGGATGGTGCTGAAGGTTGTATACACCCACCACACCCCTTTGGGTTATTGCTTTGGAAATGATCCAGGCCCTAGTTAGGTAGGATGGGATGAGGTGTAAGGAAAGGGAGTAAGGCGTAGACAGTGTCAATACCCAGAGGGTCTGTAGAATGGAAGTGTATGGGCCTCAGTGAGAGGTCGTTACTCGTTTCTTTTCAGGCAGGCACTGAGAAGCTTGGGCCTAAGTTTGTGACCGGAGTGCCTTCAGGCTATGTGGCCATTGGCCTTAATCTGGACTTGAGCTGAATGATAGAAATTAATAGATGATTTGGTTGGAAAAGTAGGAAAGAGGAATTTTGATGGGAGAAGTGTTAGAAAGATACCATCAAAGGTTAGAGAAGGGTTTTGTTGAACAAATTCATAATACTAGATCTGTAGTATAGTTTGAAGTCAGAGAGAACAGATAAGAAAATGTAGTACTTACTCATTACCCAAAAAGTGATACATGCTGAAAATTTCCAGGTCAAGAAGAATCTGATGAGAGATTAGCAACCCAAACAAGCTTTCCATACAGGTGGGATGGGGGGCACAAAGGCCCCTTCTGATCTGTTTGTCCTAAGGGACTGGCTGGAATGGCCCATGGAATAAGACACATAACTTAATGGCAGTAAGTTGGAATTTGAACCAGTTTGTTTGAATCAGGCAGGACCTATTGCTAGGTAAGAAGAAAAACAGGAAAGGGTGTCTGCAAGCTAGGTATGAAAGCGGCTCTTGTGTTTTCAGGATACTTAAGAGTAAAATGGACCTATTCACCCATGTGCTTCTTATATACTTTTATAAGTAGGAGAGAGAAGGATAGTTTATAGCCAGGTTCCTGAGGGTTGTCTGAAATGCAAGTATATATCCCAAATACTGTAGCGTTATGAAAGTTGCCAGCTGTGGGCTCATGGGGCTCCTGTGGCCTTGATATGTTAGAAATTAATAGATGATTAATTTATTAATCAGCAGCCTCCAGGTTCAGTTCCACCACCCAGGCCTAACAGATGGTGGCAAAACCTAATTCTAGGCTGATGCCATTTCTGTCTGAGGCCTGAGGCAGTGTTGGTGGAAAGGACACTTCATATCTGAGCCTGATCTTCATTTGTGGTGTGGAGATAAGATCTTCCTATGGATTGTGGAGGTTTAAACCACAGAGTAAAGCACCTGGCTCCCTCTCCACCTGGGCTCATAGGCTCATAGATGTTTGTGTTGGAAAGCTTAACTTTCTCTTCATCTTCCTCTGGGGAACTTGTTAAAAATAGCTTCCTACCTATTGGCCTGTCTGCTTCACACCTCTGGCCAGTGATCCCACTCAGTGTCTCATGTTCTTCAAAGACTTCATGGGGAGGAGAGGATACATACTCCAGTCAACCTTGAGGTCCTCAGGTCTAAGTCAAGTGGCCTGGTCTCAGGTGATGTTGACCAGGGCCTCCACTGCAGAGGTGAGGCCAAGCTGACAGTTCTGTGACAACTGGGCAAACGGCCAGCAGAATTGGCGTAACCTACAACACTTACATGGAGCAAGGCCCTTTTCCTGCCATCAGATCCCAGATTGGTCTCCACTGGTTCCAGCTGCACTGAACAGGAACTTCATTCATTTGCCCCTCTTAGGAAGAGGTGTCAGAGGGAGACCACAGGGGCTCTACCAGGTTTCCAGCCCTCAGATCCTGTGGAGGCAAACCTCCACAAGGAGCTAGGGTTTCTGACCAACTGCATGTGGGCAGGTCAATTAAAACTTTTTTTTTTTTTTGCGGTACGCGGGCCTCCCTCTGTCGTGGCCTCTCCCGTTGCGGAGCACAGGCTCCGGACGCGCAGGCTCAGCAGCCATGGCTCACGGGCCCAGCCGCTCCGTGGCATGTGGGACCTTCCCGGACTGGGGCACGAACCCGGGTCCCCTGCGTTGGCAGGTGGACTCTCAACCACTGCGCCACCAGGGAAGCCCCCATTAAAACTTTTGATAATCCTGCTTCCAGTCAGCTGGAAGCTCCTGTGGTCATGCTACAGCCCTGGTGCCAGAGTGTCCTCAGGAGTGTGCCAGGGAGGGGATGAACATCTGTGGCCTCAAGGCTCCCTTTTGTTGAAGGGAGCCAGTGCGGGGCCTTCACTCCCTACCCCACTTCAGCACATACGGCTCAGAAGATCGTCGTGTCCCAGGCCTCACTTTATTGTCAGATTTAAAACTCAGTGTCAATGGCTGGGGGTCCCAGGGCCCCTCCCTTGAGGCCCCTCGGTAGGGGCCAGCCCTAGATCTTGAAGGCTAAGGTGAGGCCGTCGCCCAGGGGCAGGAGGCTGATGTGGACCCTGGCGTCCCGCAGAATGCGCTCATTCAGGTTTCGCACACACTGGGCCGCCTTGTCCTGCGGTTTAGGCTGCAACACCTCTCCACGCCACAGGACCTGCGGAGGGGCGGGGCATCATGGGGGCGGGGCCTGGGGGGTGCCTGAGCAGGAGGCGGGGTGAGAGCTGGAGACCCAGGACCTGAGCAGGGGAAAATGGAAAACCTGGGGACTCAGTTCGAATACCTGGGGGCAGGAGCTTACGTGATTGTACTAGGCGGGGCTCTGGGGCAGGGGGGCGAGGAGGAGCCCAAGGAAAAGACGGACCCAGCTCAAGAGGGTCTTTCTTCTCTCCCGGGGCTGTCCCTTACACTGAGCACAGCGAGGACGCCTCCGGGTCGCAGCAGCTGCAGGCACCGCTCGTAGTAGGCGGTGCAGTTCTCCTTGTCCGCATCCACCACGGCCAAGTCGAAGGTGCCGGCCTCGCCCGCTGCCAGGAGCTCATCTTGCGGGGGAGGGAGGGGCAGATGCAGCTGAGTCCGCAGGCCCCAGCGGCCGGAAGACCCCGCCCAGGCCGGCCCAGGCGCTGTGACCATTCAGGTACTTGAGGGCCCCACTCTGCATGTGGCTGCGTACCGGGTGGCGGGGGGGTGGGGGCTGTCATTGCCTAAGCCCGCCCGTTGGACCGGGTCACTACCTCGCGCCGGGTGGTCCCATTTGGGAAATGGCGCCAAGGCCCTTTCCGCTCCGTTGCTCACCCAGGGTCTCCAGAGCGGGTTTCAACCGAAGTTCGATCTTGTGCTCCGCCTCGGCCTGCGTACGAGAGGAGCGGGGTCAGAGTCAGCATGTCCTTTCTCCCGGAGCTGGGAGTGGCCGGGCTCCAGGGGCCCAACGAGGGCCTCAGGTGTGTGGGGCACTCACCTGCCTCCACAGGGGACGTCCCAGCTCCGGGGGCCCTGCGTCCACCTCGCAGGTCACCACGCGCCCGGCCGGGGGCAGCGCTAGGGCCAACGCTAGGGCCGAGTAGCCTGTGAAAGTGCCTGAGGACGTGGACACGGACAGGCTCAGGCCAGAGTGGGGCGACGGCCCGGTGACTCCAGCCCCCAGTGACCCCAGCCGCGTGCCCTACCAAGGTCCAGTGCCTTCTTAGCCTTGATGAGGCGAGCCAGGTTGGCCAAGAGCTGGGCCTGCTCACAGGTCATCATGGAATCCCCCTGCGGCTGCTCCAAGGTCAGCTGCTTGCGGGGAGGAGAGGGTCGCACTAGCCCTGCCATTCACCCAGCTGAGCCCCAGGTTTAGAGCCCCCAGAGGCGTGGTTGTGGGCGTGGCCCAGGGGCGGACCTTCATGGAACGCCCAACCATGCCCGGCCTGCGCGGACGGGGGCCACCGACCAGCCCAAGGTCACGCAGCCACGTGGGTCCCTCCCGGCCCGAGGTGGGCGCCCGTTCCCGCTTCCGGCCCTGCTAACCAGCCGCAGGCTCCGCAGCGCCGGGTGCTCCCGCATGGAGCGGCTCAGCAGATACTGCCACAGGGGGCTGTCCTCAGGGGGCAGCAGGCGCTTCTCTCGCCGGGATCGCCATGGAGGGAGCCATCTCCCTGCCGGGGAGGGGTGGTGCTGGCTCAGAGCCTGGGGCTCCAGGGCGCCAGGGGTGAGCCTCAGCCGCAGCCAGCCTCGCGGGTTCACGGGCTCTGCTCCTGCGTCCGCCCGCCCGCGGGGCCTCTGCCGAGGGTGCCGAAGGCCCGGCCCTACTCACCCAGGAAGAGGCCGCTGGCGAAGGCAGCGGCCAGCGCGGCCGAGCCTAGGGCCAGCGCGGCGGGCACAGAGAGCCGGGGCACGGGCTGGGTCATGGTTCGGGCAGGAGGCAGCGGCGTCCAGGTCACTTGCGCTAGGGCTACTGGGACCGCCCTGGGACCCGCGGGCCCTCGCGGCTCCAACTTGCCCGGGCAGTGCCCTCGGAGCCGCGGCCTCGACCACCATCTGGCGGCCTCATGGCCTTACTGCAAGCCCCGCCCAAGCGGGTCAGTCGTCATCTAGTGGCCGCTTTCGGAACTGTGCCGGCGGCTATGCTGCTTCCTCATCGCTACCATTTTTGCTGAGAACCCCCAGGGGCATATGTGGGTGGGCGAGTAGAACGTCGGTATAACAGGATACTAACAGGTACAAATGATAGAAATTAAAGGAACCCTGGGAGGGACCGAGAGGATCGGGGGGGCCTCTTGGGGGAGGTCACCAAGGATGTCAAGTTGAAGGAATGTATGTTCGGTGGAGTTGGGGTTTGGGAGCCCTGGGTCAGATCTGGTTAATGGGGTGCTGAGACAACACCCTTAGTTAGAATCATGCTCTTGGGTACCAGCTAAGCTTGGGTGTGAGATCTTGGGCCCATCAGTCTGAGCCTCAGTTTCCTTTGTGTAAAACTGGGACCACTGTCTTACTATTAATGGCACCAGATCCCATAGCCTGGCACACAGTAGCTGCTCAAGAAGTGGCAGCTGCTGTTATCATAAGTTGAAGATATCTTGGGGAGGAAAGATCAGAGGGCAGGTGAAGTCCCCTTGCAGGGCTGTTCCGCAGGGATGCTATCCAGTGCACAGTGATGGGAACACTGACTGTGTGCCGAATGGGGCGAGGCGAAAGAAGCTGTCCTGGCTTGTGTTAGTGAAGCTGGGCTCAGAGACCACAGGGCACAGGGAACTTGTGTGTCCCGGCTTCACAATTTTCTCTTCTGTAAAATAGGGTTCTTAACAGTCCTGACCTCTTGGGAGATGAAATGAGGAAATGCAGGTGAAGGATTCACACAGGGCCTGGGACTTAGTGGGCTATAGCTGTTACATTTAAAAGGAGTCAGATTCCATCGGCCGTTGCTCCGCGGCTGTCCCCTGACACCAGCCTTCAGCAACCACACTGGGCAGACTGGAGCCCCACCGGGGGCTTTCTAGGCGAGGCTCAGCCCCAGCAAGGCTCAGGGGGACAGGCTTGTTGGGGGAGGTTGGTGAGGGAGTGGTTTGGCAGAGGCTGAAGACAGGGCGAACTAAAGAAGCCCGGAGCTCAGAGCCCGGGACTGACTGGCGCTGCGGGAGCTCTGGGCCCGCGGGAGGCCACGCAGGAGCGTGGACACACAATGAGCTCTTCTGACCCGGGGGAAACCAGAAGTGCTTTCATGGTTCCTCTGCTGAGACCCTTCCACCAGGCCAGGCGGCACTGGGGCGCTGGGCTCAGCCGGGGCTGCAAAGTGGCGCTCTTTCCTGTCTGGGGGTCTGGGTTTGGGCAGGCCCCCAGCTCACACCAGAACCTCCCTCCCCCCACCTGGCTTCAGGCCGGAGCCCGTGGAGGTGGGAGGCGGGCGGGGAGGGGAGGCATGTCACCATATATCCCTCTCAGATTAAAAAACTAATTTGAAAAGATTAATGTATTCCATTCTTGTTACGCTGGCTCTGATACCTCTGGGCCTGCGGCTGCTCTGCCTCCTGATTATTGAATTTTTATGGCCTGGTAATTAATTGCAGATTCCCTGTTTTGTTCTATTTCTTTTTCTCTGACATTTTAATTTCAACAAAAAGCAGTGGTCTCCATGCAGGTTCTCTCTGGAGATCCTAATGGTCTATAAAACAGAATGACTTATAGACGTGGCACCCACTTCAGTTGGCGAGCGATTGTTTGAAACCTTGCTGATCACGCAAAATTTAATTTTTCCACCTCCCTCCCCCATTCGCTACTCATTTCTTGTCTCTTCCATTACAGCGCCGGTGTCTCAGTTCACGATGAAGGGAGCAAAGTGTCGCCTCCGAATCTGTTACAAGGCCTTTTCCTAGAAGACCAGGGGGCTGAAGACAAAGTAGGTTTGGGTTCTTTTCCTTGGAGGTGGCCTGAGTGGCGGCGGTGGAAGCTGGGCCTCCCCAGAGGGCCACGTGGATGTGGGCAGCTGTCTCCAGGGGTGGGGGAGGATCATTTCTGCCTCTCTCAATTGCCCTTTTGGCCAAGTGCAGCTGCCCCATTAGGCACCAAGGCACCTGCTGGTCATGAGGGCAGAGAGGATGGGTGCCCATACATGCTGTTGGGTCGACACCAGGAAGTCAGGGGGTTTGACCCCTGCCAAATTCTTAGCCAGACTGGGTCACTGGAAACAGCTGTTCACAAAAAAGGATCTGGTAGAGGCCCCTGAGTTACTAACCTAATACCCCCAACCCCTACTTCTCCCAGCCCTGCTAACATCACACAGGCTGGGCGCCTTCCCCCAGGACCCCCCCAGGACTGGGCAGGGTAGGGGCAGAAGAGTAAGGTTATGGAGTCAAGTTGGACCTAAAGGATTAGAATTCAGATATCTTTAGGGGTCAGGCAGGCAGGTGAGGGGAGGGCGGTAGGGAGCAGTGGGGACTGTGGTGTTCCAGAACTGATGCCCCATCAGGTGTGGCGGCCCCTTAGCTCCCATTCATGTGGCCATGTGGGAAGAAGAGCATATTGTGGCTGGAGCTTCTGATTTTTCAAAAGAGGTTGGAAATCTGGCTTTTAATGTGAAATCTCACAATTTAAAACACTTAGGTTAGACTTTTTTTTTTTTCTTTTTTTTACGCTCCATGTCAGCCAAACTGAATACATCTTTGATCTTTGTGTCTGACCTGGCCCATAGGACAACTGTTTCTTCTGATTTGGAGCATGGGTCAGAGAAGTTAGGACATAGGAGTGGAGTCTGTTGGGGCCAGAGAGGCCTCACTGGCTGGCTGATCACCCCCAGTCCCCAGGCCCTGCCCCAGGAATCCTCCTCCTACCTTTGGGCCCTTCAGTCCCCTTCCTGTACTTGTGGGCTCTTCCCCGGCAGCTGTGGTTCTCCCAGAGGTGCCTGTGAGCCTCTGTCCCGGGCTTGCCTTCTTTAGGCCTCCTGTCTCCACAGGCAAACTTGCAGCCTGGAGTCTGACCACATCTGGGTGAGGTCTGCCGAGCTTTTCACCTAAGACTTCGGGGGACAATGCTGTGACTCTAGTGGCTCCGGGGGCCGTGGTGGGCCGAGTGGGCTGATGCAGACAGACCGTGAATCAGGAGCTTCTGGGGCCCCTCAGATGAGTGGGGGAGGACGGGGGCCACGGCCTCCTCCCGCCTCCTCTGTGCTGAGATGCTGTGGAGCTGGCACTGGCAGTGCCCTGGCCTCTCATGCCTCAGTTTCCTCATCTGGACAGGCCGACTGGGAAGTGACAGCATGGGCTCCGGAGTCTGAGGGACTTGGGTTCAAACATTGGTCCACCACTCACTTTGTGGCTGTGTGAGCTCCGAGGTTCTCAGCTAGAAAAATGGGGATGATCCTTCTGTCTTCGCGTTCTGTGCTGTGTAATGAACCACCACATGTTGAGCGGCTTAAAACAAGGCCATTTTTTATCTCGTGGTTCTGTAGGTCAGGAGTCAGGCCAGGCCTGGCTGATCCTCCACTCAGGGTCTCACCAGGTAGAAGGCACCTCGAATACTTCTGGTGTTTCAGATCACTCTGCCTTCCTTTTCTGCTTTTCAGGGCTCACGTGATTCCAGGGGACCCACCCAGCTAATCCAGGATAATCTCTCCATTTCAAGGTGAGCTGGTTAGTGACCTTAGTTCCATCTGCAAAGTTCCCCTTGCCATCTGAGTTGATGACCGAGAGAGTAACGTTGGTGGTAGGGATCATGAGAGAGTGGTCAAATTCTGCCACAAACTGCAGCCTCTCAGTGTGGTTGTCAGGATGAAGATAACCCTGCTAAGTTCCCGTCCCCCCTCTTTGAGAACCACGCTGTGAGGTTTTGGGTTTGTTTTTATTTTTGGCCGCGCCACGCGGCATGCGGGATCTTAGTTCCCCGACCAGGGATTGAGCCTGGGCCCCCTGCATTGGGAGCAAGGAGTCTTAACCACTGGACCACCAGGGAAGTCACATTAGGTATTTAAATACAGAGGATTCCCTGCTACTGCATAGACAGAATGGGCGGTGGGCATGTTCCTCACAGCCACCCTCTCAAGAAGCTAGCATTGCCCCCGTTTTCCAGATGTGCAAACTGAGGTTCCCAGATGTCAGGTGACATATAAGTGGCAGAGCCAGGTGTGAACCTGTCCCTGTCTCAGCTTCACATAAGAGTTTGTCATCTCACCACTGGCCCAAGTCCAGAGCTCCTATATCCCCTGGAAGTTCATCGAGTTCTCTTGAGAGGCTTCCACCATGTGCCAGCGATTTACCTGTGATCCGATTTCTCTGGTTCAACTCAGGTCCTGGCATTTGGGTGTTTCTGGGATTCCCCGGTGGATGACTTAGGTGTGTGTTTCATGGTGTCACTTGCTCCTTTTTTCTTCTTCTTCTTTTTTTTTTTTAATAAGTTTATTTATTTGTTTTTATTTTTGGCTGTGCTGGGTCTTCGTTGCTGCACATGGGCTTTCTCTGACTGCAGTGAGTGGGGGCTACTCTTCGTTGCGGTGCATGGGCTTCTCATCGCGGTGGCTTCTCTTGTTGAGGAGCACGGGCTCTAGGTGCGCGGGCTTCAGTAGTTGTGGCGCACATGCTCAGTAGTTGTGGCGCACGGGCTTAGTTGCTCCGCGGCATGTGGGATCTTCCCGGACCAGGGCTCAAACCCGTGTTCCCTGAATTGGCTGGCAGAGGCTTTCAAATTCTTAACCACAGCGCCACCAGGGAAACCCTGCTCGTTTCTTCTTGATGGGATGGGCAGGGTGCCACTGTCAAAGCCACTCCTGGGCGTCATCGCTTTTGCCGGACACCTCAGCTGACACTCAGGAGCCGTCAAACGGTCAAGACTTCATGGGCGTCCTTTTGAGAAATAGCAAAGAAAGTCCCCCTGCATCTCTTCTCTCTCCTCCTTGAGGCACTGGCCTACATTGTGAATCCTTCCTTCCCCAAAAGAAGACAAACACACACGTCCCAGCGTCCCCTGCAGGTACCAGACCTGATGCGGCATGTGAGTCCATGGTTGGAAGGAGAGTGATGCTGTGTCGCATCCAAGCTCTGGCCCTCCCAGAGTCAGCTGTTTGCCACAGAGTAGACTTTGCTATTTGCAACAAAGTGGATTCTGTTATTTGCAGCAAAGTGAAGTCTGCTGTTTGCCACAAAGCAGCTTCTAGATTTGCAGTCAGGAGTGCTGCCTCTGTGGGACCGATTCTCCCACCTCCAGCACACAATGTTACCATCCACTGCAGAGCCAACCCCCTCCTTCTGCTTTGCCAACAGGAGCCCAATATTGGTCAGGCGACAATGTGCCCAGCTCCGGGGGATGGACAGCCCTCTCAGGCTGTCACAACCCCCCTCCCCACCCCAGTCCCTTTTTCAAGATATCCAGGGATATCTTGCCAGGGAAAAAGAGGTGCTTCTCAGGACTTTTTATTCCCTGATAATAAGAAATCCCCTCTTCTTGCTTAGCCTTTTCTTACCCTGAATAGGGTTGTGTAAAGATGAAATGCTTGGAACTTTAGCAGCCATCTTGTGGCCCTGAGGCAACAAGGTTAAGAATTAAAAAAAAAAAAAACAGTGAGGATGATGATGGTCCTTGAAGACATTATCTAGACATTAAACCACTCCCAGCAACTGTTTACCTCTAGCCTCCTTGTTATGTGAGAAAATGGAGCCCTTTGTGTTTAAGCAATGATTAGCTATTTATTCTCTATTTGAAGTTCATAGCATTCCTAACTGATACAGGCACTCTAGCAGTGTGGTCTGTGCCCAGGGGTGATTGAGAGTTGGTGCTGAGATAACCCCTTTTGCTTTTTTTCAGGTTGAGTGACAGATTCCACACTGAACTTAAAATCACGCTGTCCAAAGGTAAGGCCTTGTTTTCCTCAGGGGTCAGTTTTCTCCCAGGAGATGCCCTATCCCTCCCCCGCCTGACAAGCGGAAATGCCAGTACCGTGCACCCCACCCTTGCCCTGCTGCAGACTTGTGGTGTCTCATCAAGCCTCCCCAGTCCCTGGTGAGGCAGGCATGATCACCCACCCTTTACAGACAGGGGACATCTGGGGTCTCATAGGCAGGATGTGGGGATTGTCTCCAGTTCTGTTTGGCACAAAGCCTGGGGTCTCCCCACTCCAAGGAGAGTCTCTCTATTTGCATCAGAGCCAGGGGTGCAGGGGCTTCTGGGACAGTGGATGACCAGACAGGGTGGGAGCTTCTGTGCAGCAAGCTGGGTCCAGGTTGGGGAAGCCCACGACCTCCCAGCATAGCGGTCAGTTTTCTGCCGCAACATTGCTGTGTGGCAGCCCCAAGTCTCAGCAACTTCCAAAATAACCACCTACTTTTCTCACTGCTGGGTCAGTGGATCAGCTGGGCTATTTCTGCTTGGGGTTGTGGGTCCAGATCATTCTGAGACCAGCAGCTACCTGGGGGTGCTCTTTCCCAGGGGACAGCATGGGGGCAAGAGGCCAACCACACAGGTGCTTTGAAAGCCTCTGCCTTAGTCAGGTCTGCTCATGTTCCAGCGGCCCCAACAAATCACTCGGCCAAGCTCTGCATAGGGGGCAAGTGTGTGTACTCTGCCCTCTCTATGGGGTGGCCCTGTGAGCTCACGTGGCAAAGGGTGTGGCTGTGTAGCCCTATTACGGGTCAGGGAGAGAAGAGTCAAGATCAGCAGTTCAATCTACACACAGATCCCAAGGGCCCCTGGGTGTCCCCAAAGCCGTGGGTGCAGAGATCCCCACAGGGCAGGGCCTCAGCAGGGGCAGGAGGGCCAGGGCCCCTGCCTTGTGCCTGAGCTGAAGATTCCCCAGTCTGTTTCTCAGAGGAGGAACTTGGAGCTCTGGGAGTCAGAGTGTCACCTGAGGTCGCAGGGCACCTCACTGCCATCCTGAACCCAGCGGGGAGGGAGCAAGGGGTCAGGCTCACCTTCCCTGGGTTCAGCCCAGGGCGCCTACCTCCCCGGGGAGGACAAACCCCTTTCTTTTATCCCCACACTCAGCATATGCCCATTTTCCCCTGAGACACCAGGACATGGAGCCTGGAACTCAAGGATTCCGATTGCATTGCATGGGAGACTTCTCAGTGCTTGTTTACTTCTGGTGGCCCCTGAGCTGGCCTGGGGACATATTTTGTTTGCCTCGATCAGTATTTTGTTTATTTGAATGGAGCCAACACTAAACAATCAGAAAATTTCACAAAGAATTCAGATTTGATTTCCATTTCTTTTGAAAGAGCAGCAGATTTGACAACACTGGGCCCATTTTTTTTTTTTTTTTTTTGCGGTACACGGGCCTCTCACTGTTGTGGCCTTTCCCGTTGCAGAGCACAGGCTCCGGACGCGCAGGCCCAGCGGCCATGGCTCACGGGCCTAGCCGCTCCGCGGCGTGTGGGATCTTCCCGGACCAGGGCACGAACCCGTGTCCCCTGCATTGGCGGCGGACTCTCAACCACTGCGCCACCAGGGAAGCCTCCACTGGGCCCATTTTGCTGCAGGGCAGGTTGGCTGGTGCTGTGTGGTTCCTCCCCCATCCCCCACGGGTCATGTGCCCTTGCCCCAGTCCCCACCGCTCCCTGCTGCCTCAAACCCAAAGAGGTTCCCTCATATTCCGCATTGGTCTTTGAGCTGCTGGTGCATGAGCTGTAACCTCTGGTTTAATCCACTCCCCAGAGGCCAGAGAGGAGAGACACCTGCCCAGGGTACACAGCCCATCTCAGGCTTTTGTTTCTCTTTCTCACTTCCTGAGTAAGAACTTCACCTGGATTCCAAAGAGCAATCCCTCTTGTGGGCTCCAAACAAGGATCCCAGACTTTGCCGCCCACCCCAAGCAAAACTGTTCATGTCATGGTTGAAACTCAGAACACCTCTGGCGTTGCTACCCTGAGAGCACAGCCACTTTGAGGGGAAAATCTAGACTGAGATGAGCTTTGGGAGATGTTACAGGGACCCAGGTCTCTGAGTTACATAGGGAATCCCCCTAGATCTACAAAAATGAAATACTAACAGCTGATATTTATATGGCAATTACTGTGTGTCAGTCACTTGAATTACTGTGTCAGTATAGCAATTACTGTGTGTCAGTTAAACTTCATATTAACTCACTTAATCTTCACATAAACCTTGTAAGGGGAAAGGTACCATTTTAATCCCCATTTTACAGGTGAAGAAGCTGCAGCACAGAGAGGTTAAGCAACATTCCTAAATTTGCACAGCTTATAAGTGGTAAAGTTGGGATTTGAACCCAGGTTCTCTGGTTTCAGGGCTTATAGTTCTTAACCACTGACATATCCTAGAGGAAATACCTGCTGAGGTGGCCACTTTTCCTGTAATAACTCATTTCACCCTTGGACTTGCCCAACAAGTTAAGGTTGAGTTTGGCTGTGAGAGACAGAAAAGTCCAAAAAAGAAGTTGGTTTCTATTTTATACAGATGTAACTTGGAGGTTGTACGGAGCCTCCAGGGTCAACTGAGACTCAGGCTTCTCCTCTGCTGTGTTGCCATCCTCATCATGTGGTGTCTTCTCATTAAACAGGATGACTGCTTGAGTTCCAGCCATCACACCTTCAACCCAGTTTTTAGGAAGAAGAAAGGGACAAAATAGAACTAACCTCGTTCCTTTAAGGACACTTCTTGAAAGTTTCGTAAGATATTCTACTTGCATCACTTTGAGCAGCACTTAGTCACGTGACCACACTTTGGCCTGGAAATAGTCTTTATTCTAGAGGGTTATATGTTCAATGAAAAAATCAGTTCTATCTTTAAAAGGGAGAATGGATACTGGGAACATTCAGCATCATCACTGTGTTTTTTACAGATAAAGAAACTGAAGCTCAGAGAGGTGAATGACCTTCTGGCGGTCACACAGCCAGGAAGAGGTGGAGCCTGGATCTTCTGTCCCTGGGCCCTTTGGAGCAGGTGGGCTCCAAAGATATACTCTGCCGATTTCTTAAGGGGTGAGGAGGACTGTGGATATGTGCATAACCCCCTCTACAGACCCCAGGAACACCCAGTGCCCAGGTCCTGCCAGCCAGGCAGCCTTGTGCCTGCAAGCCCTGGCAGCCTGTCCGGGCCCAGATCCATCACTCCGGCACCAACCATGCCCTGGGCCTGACTCCATCCATCCCTCTAATGCCGCATCGACTGTGCTCGGGCACGTTCCTGAGGCGGCCTCAAGAGCGCTGAATAATTCAGTTCTGCGTAATGGGATAATGAATTTACTGACAACCCAGTGTGGCCTCTGTACTTACATTTCAAGAAATACTGACTCCCTAGGCCTGCTCTGCAGGCTGGAGATGTACACGTGCCAAGAAACTGTTGCCTTTACTTGCCTCGTGGGGTTCGGGCTTGACTGAATGGAGACCCTACTTTGGTCTCACTGATTCTTAAACTGCTTCGGCTAGTGGGGAGCCTGGGGATAGGGGGACTGCCTGGTTGGAACTTTGGGCGAGGTGGAAGTGAAATCACAGAAGCTTGGACATGCAGAGCTGGAAAGGACCGCTTGGTCCTGCATACCCATTTTATGAACCGGGAAGCTGAGGTTGTGGCAGGGACGGGCCTCTGCTCCCACACACTGTGTTCTATGGCTGGGGACGCCGGGGATGCCTCGGGACTCTGGGGAGGAGACCTGCTTGTTTTCCTTCTAACCTGCTGTTTTCCCCGTCCCCCAGCTGCTGAAGGGTTGCTGCTAATGACTCCCAGCTGCCCCTTCGCTGGAGACGATCCCTCAGCCAAACGAGAGGCGTCCCCCGGAAGGCCGGCCCACCCTGCCTTCCTTTCCCGACCTGGGCAGACGATGGCTGATGACCGGCTGATGTGGTGCAGAAGGCCGCCCCAAGCCTCAAGGTAGGACAAACTCTGTGATGCTATTAGGGTTCCAATATCCTTGGTGGGACTGCGGCTTGACCCCAGCTGAGACCGTGTTCTGGCTTAGCTTTTACCCCTTCCCTATCCTGCTTCCCTCACTCCCTTTCTCCTCAGGGCCTCCCCCCACCCCATAAATCATCTGAATGGGAATCTCTGACTCAGGTTCTGCTTCTGGGGAACCCTCCTGAGGCAGCTGCGTTTCCTGGTCTGAGCCCTCCTTTCTGAGGACTCCTCCCAGAGCACTAAGAAAGGCTCAGGGCCGGGAATTCTTGCCGCTGGCTCTGCTGTGTGATGGTGAGGAAATCACTTCTCCACCCTGAGCCTCAGTTTCCCCTTTTGTATGGCTGGGGTTGAGGGAGCCTCTCTCAGGTCCCTTCGAGCTCTGAAGGTCTGTGATATGACCTGGGGTGCCAGGAAGCCTTCTGCTTTCTTAACTAGCGCCACATGTGCATGGAGTCCTACCATCGGGGACTTTTCTCTGAAGGCTTTTTCAAAATGCAGAAGCATCTGAGATGAGAATGAGTTTCACGTTAGGTGATCGCGCTGCAGGGCAGACTCTCTTAAGGTGGGATCCTTGGGTCACCTGAATCCATCACCTGAAGAGGTGCTTATTATTAATATTTCCCTTCCCTTCTTCGTATTTGGACAGGTAGCCACTGTCCATTCTTTCATGAGTTTTCCAACAAGTGTGGCCATATTCTGGTACCAAGGACGAGTGGAAGGCTGAGGCTATTTTGGAGTGATTCTGGCCTCTAAGCAGCCCTAGACTCCTGTGTGTGGGTTACAGTGAAAGAGAGAGAGAACGCAGACAGAAATAGACAGAGGGATGGAAGGAGAGGGAGAGAGAGGCAGAAGTCGAGGAGGAGGAGGGCGAGAGGAAGGGAGAAGAGAAGGAGGACAGGTTTTAGAGATAAACGTTGAGACAAACGTGACAGTGAACCTCAAGTCAGACACAAGCTAGTCCATCACCCTGCCCCGCCCCCATGCCGCAGCTGCAGCCTCTTCACTGTGTAATGGAGTAGACTGGGGCACCTGCCTCGCAGGGCGGTCGGCAGGGACGGATGTCTCAGCACGGACCCGGAGCAGGCCCTCCGCCAGTGGGTGCTTCTGCCCCACCCGGACTGGTCTGACGGTTTGGTTGCGGCTCTGAAGGTGGAGGGAAGATGATGTGACCTCAGGTGACCCTTTGTCTCACCTCTTCTGGAGAGCAGTGGCCTCTTGGAGAAAGGGGAGCAGCGTTCGTGTGTATGTGTATGTGTGTCCCAGACTAGGTGCTTTCAAGTCATCAGAAGGCTGGGTATTTTGCTTGACGGGAAAGTGGCCTCCTGGACTAACAGCAATACGAGGAACACATTTGTCTCCTGACCAAGAGGGTGGGGTGGGGGAAGATTTTTAAGGAGCCGTCAGCAGGAAGGGAACTGGGGAGCCACAGCTGGGGTTAGCTGGGGACAGAGTCACTGTTCCAGACCCCGAGACTGAGCTCCCAAACCTCGGGGGTTGATGTGTTGTGGGGAGCCCTCTCTGAGGGGCCTCCCGTCTGCCCCAGATTAGTGAGGACGGCAGGGACAAAAATGGCCCCAGACTAAGGACGAAAAGAAGGACCTCTGAGTGGCAGGGTGGAGGGGGGATGAATTGGGAGATTGGGATTGACATGTATACACTAATATGTATAAGATAACGAATAAGAACCTACTGTAAAAAAAATAAAATAAAAACCAAAGTATTCATAAAAAAAAAAAGAAGGATCTCTGTCAGGAAAACAAAGCACCTGTGGGTGGTGGGCAGCAAGGAGCCCAGGGATCGCCTTTGCCTTGGGTGCTCTCTGGGCAGAGTCTGACCTCCAGGGCCTGGCGTGGAGCCTCAGCTGAATGAGGGAGCCCTGGGCTCCGCCAGGTCTGGAGGCTGTGAGCAGGATGAAGGGAGCGGTACTCCAGCATCAGCTGGGGGCTCCGGGCTGGGGCAGGAGGGCTGGCTCCTCTCCCTGGCTAACTCCTCATGCCTGTCGGGGAGGCAGACAGTGCTGTCTTCCCCAGGCCTGATGTGCCCCTGACTGAGCCGGTGCAGTGGCTTAAAAATGTGACTGAATCCTTAGACCCTCCCTCATCAGGAGGTGGGGTCTGTGTCCCCTCGCCCTGAACTGCGGTGAGCCTCCTTGAACAGGATGTGATGGAAGCGATGTTCTCTGACTTCTGAGGCTGGTTAGAAAAGGCCAGGTAGCATCTCCCAGGTTCTCTTGGAAACTTGCTCTGGGAGCGGTCAGCTGCCCTGTGAGAAGTCCATTTCTGCGGAAGCCGCCTTGTGCAGTGATCACAAAGAGTGAGAGAGATGCCTGAGGGGCCCCAACTCATCCATCCCCAGCTGTTTGAGTCTCCCATGCCCCAGATATCAGACATGTGCATAAGGAAGCCTTTGAGATGACCCTAGTCTCAGCCACCAAATGCCTGCAATGCATGACAGACCCAGAGTGAGAGCTGCCTGCAGTCCAGGTGACCTCCGGATTCATGAGTGGAAGACAAGATCATATATGGGTTTCCTAGGGCTGCCTAGGTACCAAATGGCCACAAACTGGGCAAAACAACAAAAATTTATTCTCTCAGAGTTCTGGAGGCTAGGGTCCAAAATCGAGGTATTGGCTTGTTCCTTGTGAGGGCTCTGAGGGAGAATTTGTTCCCTGCCTTTCTCCTAGCTTCTGGTGGTTGTAGGCAGTGCTTGGCTTTCCTTGGCCTGTAGGTGCATCACTCTGGCCTCTGCCTCCATCTTCGCATTGTGTTCTTGCTGTGTCTCTGTGTCCAAATCTCCCTCTTCTTATAAAGGACACCGTCACATTTAATTAGGGGCACCTGTACTCTGTATTATCTCATCTTGACTAATTACATCTGCAATGACCCTATTTCTCAAATAAGATATCTTTTAGGGGGACATAATTCAACCCATGACATATCGTTATCATTTTAAGCCGCTATTTTGAAGTGATTCTTTATGTAGCAGTAGTTACTCAGAACATGAGAATTAAAGGATGGCTAGGGAAGCAACTAAAACATCAGTGGAAATGTAATTTACCAGAACATCCTTCTAGGAGGCTACTGTATGTGGTTGGGATAATTGATTTTCTAAGTAGCTTGGGGTCGGGTCTGGATCCTCCCCACAAAAGATGGATGTTCCAGCAACAACATGTGCTTGAATAAAAACAGACGGCTTCCCTAAAGCCTTCTAATGTGGGAAAAGAGCTTGAGTTTTGCTTTGTATTCCTCCCCCTTAAATAAATGTTGAATATTTACTTAAAGAGAATCAATGTGATTATTAGAGTGTTCCTGGCCTCCATATATCTCAGCATGGCCTTGTTTACTAACACCTACCCTGTCAGAGCACTGATTAACTGTGGGCTACAGTTGCCTGGTTAAGTGTCTGGTTTCTCCATAGACTGGAAGCAACCCTAAGAGCAGGGACAGGCTATGTCTTGTTCTCTCCTGAATCCCCAGCACAGTTCTTGGCACATAGTAGGTGCTTAATAGTTAGTCTCTGAAAGCATGGATGTTGGAAAAGGAACAAAGGGACTTAAAATCTATATGATGATAAAAGGTATATAAATATATCAGCTACAGAACATCTAAGGATGCTAGAAAAAAATATTTTTGAAATTTGAAATTCTTTTCTGTTAATGGAAGAGCCTATAAGCAAATAAGGGAATTATAAGAGGCCAGGAACAAATTGGAAACATCAGTCCAGGGAAGTAAAGACTGCTGGACACCCTGAGGACTTGTACCTTGTTGGGCAGCCTACAACTTCCACACCTTGAGCTTCTGTGGCACAAGAAAGACAAGGATGAAGCAAGGGATGATAAACATGACCAGGAAGATTTGAAAAAGAACCAGACAGAGGTTCTAGGAATTTAAATATATCATGTACAAAATTTAAAACTCAATGGAACAGTTAAATAGAATAGACACTGCTGGAGAGGGAATTAGTAAACAGGAAGATAGATTTGAAAAATTATACATAATGCAGTACAGAAAAAAATGAAACTATGAAGAAGAGGTTAAGAGACATGGAGAGTGCAATGAAAAGCTCTAATATATGTCTAATCAGATATTTGGAAAGTGATTATAGGAATAATGGGAGAGGTATTATTCAAAGAGATAGCAGCTGAGAATTTTCTATGATTATTAAAAAATATGAATCTTCAGATTCAGGAATTCCAGTGAATCCCAAAAAGGGTAAATAAAAAGAAGTCCATACACAGATACGTCATAATCAAATTAAAGAATATCAAAGACAAGTAGGAAAAAAAAAAAAGAGAAGTAGAAGATCTTAAAAATACCCAACAGGAAAAAACTTCGTTGTTCACAACTTCTCTAATTAGAAGAAATTAGACTAATGGTGACTAGTTATAATAGTATGAATAGTAACAATGAAAAACAGAATAATGATGACTCTAAAGGGCTTTTAAAATTCACACCAACTAGGGACTGTATACCCCAGCCCCTAATAAGACTGAAATAATTTCTTAAAAGATAATTTGTCTTTTAAGGATAAATGTAGATCCTAAGTATATGCTAAAGAAAATTGGAAACGTATATTCATATAAAAACTTGTACACAAATGTTTATTGCAGCATTATTTATAATAGTGAAAAAGTGGAAACAACCTAAATATCTACCAACTTATGTATGGATAAACAAAATGTGGTATATCCATATAGTAGAGTGTTACTTGCCATAAAAAGGAATGAAGTTCTGATCCATGCAACAACATGGATGAACCTTGAAAACATAGGCATATCGATAGAGACAGAAGGTAGATTTGTGGTTGCCAGAGGCTGGAGGGGAATGTGGAGTGACAGCTAACGGGCATGGGCTTTCTTTTTGGGTGATGATAAGTTCTGGAATTAGATGGTGGCGATGTTTGTTAAATCTTATAAGTACACTAAAACCACTGAATTGTACACTTTCAAAGGGTGAATTTTATAGTATGTGAATCATATCTCAATAAAAATGCAAAAAATAAGAATAAGGGTAGAAATAAGGACATTTTCACTTACAGGCATACCTTGGAGATGTTGCAGGTTCAGTTCCAGGCCACTACGATAAAGCGAATATTGCATTAAAGAAAGTCACAGAAAGATTTTTGTTTCCCAGTGCATATAAAAGTTATGTTTTGGGAATTCCCTGGCGGTCCAGTGGTTAGGACTCGGCACTTTCACTGATGAGGGCCCAGGTTCAATCCCTGGTTGGGCAACTAAGATCCCACAAGCTGCGTGTCGTGGCCAAAAAAAAAAACAAAAACGTTATGTTTACACTATACTATGTTCTGTTAAGTGTGTAATAACATTATGTCAAAAGAGTGTACATAATTTATTAAATTTATTAATTTAAAAATATTTATTGCTAAAAAATGCTAACCATCTTCTGAGCCTTCCAATGAGTTGTAGTAGTAACATCAGAGATCACTGATCACAGATAACCATAGCAAATATAATAATAGTGAAAAAGTTTAAAATATTGTGAGAATTACCAAAATGTGACACAGAGCAATGAAGTGAGCAAATGCTGTTGGAAAAATGGCACAGATAGACTTGCTTGATGCAGGGTTGACACAAACCTTCAATTTGTAAAAAAAACCACAGTAATGAAGTACAATAAAATGAAACTCAATAAAAGGTATGTCCGTTTACTATAACTGAGAGAATTTATAAACAACAGACCCCCATTCAAGGAATTTCTGAAGGATGAGCTTGAGAAGAAAAATGATCTGAGGAAAAACGTCTCAGATACCAGAAGTGATGATGAATTGAGAAAATAATAAAAATATGGGTAAATCTAAACGAACACACTGATTGTCCAAAACAATGTCTATTCTGTGGGGTTAAACAGGAGATGGAACTAAAATCCTGGACCGTAAGTATAATAAATGGAATTAAAGCTTTCAAAGCACTTTGCATTGTTCAAGAAAAGGGTAAGATATTGATTAACTTTAGACTAAGTTAAGTTAGGTAATAATTTCAAAATACTAAGTCACCAATAAAAAAAAATAATAGAATGCCTATCCTCTACACAGTAGAAGGGGGAGAAATGGGATGAGTAAAAAACTTCAAAACAATGCAACAAAGAAGATGAAAATAAATCCTTAGGAAGCAGGACAAATTAAAATAAAAACAAAACAAAAACAAGATCATAGAAATAAAGTCAAATATATTTGTAAGCTCTATAAATATAAATAGACTGAACTCCCCAGTTCAAATTATATACTCTCAGATTGGATTGAAAAATGAATAGCCAAATGCTGCTTACATGAGACACGTCTAAAAGTGATAAAAAATTGTAAGTAAAACAGTGAAAAAAAATCAGAAAAATGCTAACCAAAAGAAAATTAGCATAGTTATATTACTATCACACAAAATAGAATTTAAGGCAAAAAGGCATCATTAGAGATATAGAGGGTCAATGTATGAAATTTAAATTTACCAGGAGAAAATAGTAGTTCTAAATTCATGGATACCTAATAATATAAGTCCCTTATCAGATATATGACTTGAAAATATTTTTTTCCCATTCTATGGGTTGTCTTTTCACTTTATTGATGGTGTCCATAGAAGCACCAAAGTTTTCAATTTTAAGTTCAATTTATCATTTTTTTTCCTCTTTTTTCTCATGCTTTTAGGGTCATATCTAAGAATACTTTGCCAAATCCAAGATCACGAAGATTTAACCCTATGTTTTCTTGTAAGAGTTTTATAGTTTTAGCTCTTACATTTAGGTATTTGATCCATTTTGAGTTAATTTTTGTGTATGGTGTGAGGTAGGGTTCAACTTCATTCTTTTGCACGTGGATATCCAGTTGTCCTGGCATCATTTGTTGAAAAGACTATCTTTTCTCCATTGAATGGTCTTTACACCCTTGTCAAAAGTCAGTTGACCATAGATATATGGGCATGTCTGTACTTTCAGTTTTAGTTCACTGATCTATATATCTATCCTAGTGCCAGTACCACACTATCTTGATTACTGTTGCTTTGTAGCAAATTTTGAAATCAGGAAGTGTGAGTCGTCCTACTTCATTCTTCTTTTTCAAGATTGTTTTGGCTATTCCTGGTCCTTTGTAATTCCATGTAAATTTTAGAATCAGCCCGCCAGTTTTACAAAGAAGTAGCTGGGATTCTGACAGGGATTGCATTGAATCTGTATTCAAGTCTCACATCTCTTTGCAAAGTGAGCGTATCTCCAGTCAGCTGGTCCACGAGAGTAAGGCCAAAGGACGTTCCTGACCAAGCTGGTCTGGTGTTGCCCCCATGTACGTGTCCTCAAGAAGCTATGTTCAGTGTGGGTACCCCTGGGACTGAATGTGTGCAGTAAGAGTGTAAATGACTGAAATAGGAACCCAACTCTTCAAGACCTTTCCAAGGTTGTCCTCATGACTGTAGTAATGGGTGATCTTAGGTTGGGTCCCCCAAGAAGCAGACGTTGAGGTGAGGATTTGCGTGAAAGTAGTTTTGTGGGAGGTGGTCTCGGGAAGTTCTGGAAGGGGAGTGAGGAAGGTGTCCAAGGAGGGGAGAGAAGTCAGGAGTGTGTGCCTAAATGAGCAGGTCGTTGCTACGGGCATCTGGGGCTCAATCCCATTGAGGACCTCTGTGAGAGGGTAGAGAACAGGGTTTCTCAACCTCAGCACTATTGACATTTTGGACTGAATAATTATTGGTTGTGGGGTGCTGTCCTGGGTGTTGTTGGATGTTTAGCAGCATCCTGGCCTCTACCAGATGCCAGTAGCAACCATCCAACCAAAATGTCTCCAGATATTGCTCCATGTCCCCTGGGGGTGCAAAATTGTACCTGGTTGAGAATCACTGGTATAGATTTGTCTCAGAATTGTCCCATCCAAGAGGGGAGAAGGTGAGGGGGATATATATACACCAACTCCCAATCATCGTTAAGGCTGCTTCTGAAGGTGTCAAATCCCTGCACTTCTGGCCTGTCCTGAGGGTCTCCCGAATCCTAGGCCAGAGAAAGCTCTCAGGCAGCAGAGAAACTGCCCATAGTAAGAAACCACCAGCATGCATGGAAATAATGAGGGCTGCAGGGATGTGGGCCCCCATAGTAGAGCTACCTGGATTATGCTGTGTGAGGCTTTGGAGACCCCAGCTCCTTCCCAGATCTGCAGCTTGGCCTGGACTTCCATGTTCCTGGGGCTTTGCAGGTTCCACTGCATCACTGTGTTGAAACCAACTCACCCCCGAGCAAGGCTTTAGCCCCTCAGCTCACCTCCTAGTCTCTGCATCTGTCACTGCTCCTGCAGGATGAGGAAAGATGACTTGTGAAGACTGGTAGACAGAAAAGACCTAAGTGATGTTGTTTCCCCAGGTGGAAGAAACTGGTGGGAAAGTTGCTCACAGAATTCCCCTCCTCTTCCCATCTCAGCTCCTTGCACCCACCAGAGATGCTAAGGATGTTCTCCGTTTTCAGTATGCTGTGTGACTTTGGGCAATCACACCTCCTCTCTGGGCCTCAGTCTTCCTTCTATAAAAAACACGGGGCTGCTGGGGGTGGACCAGATGACCTTGAAATGTCCTTCCATCTCGAGTGGCTGCTGAGAGCCCTGGGAGGCGGTGGGGAGTCACCAGGCAGCCAGAGCCTGGGGGCCGGCCGGAAAATGTGACAGCTCGGCCCCCAGTGGTGTTGCTGGCCTCTGATCTCCACTCTGTGCCCGATACTCTGGGTCTGGTCACAGCCCATTGCGGCCCCTCGCTCACTCAGGAACATCTGCTACAGCATTTACCACGTTAATAGATTAGCTTTGAGAATCGGGCAGGTGTTTTCCACCCAAGCCAGAAAACATCAAAATCAGATTGCTCTCCAAGACTTTCCGCACAGGCAATCGAGTTAGAATGACTCGTACGGTCTAACAGATAATAAAACACACATAACATTTGCTTTAAGGTACAGGCAGGGGTATTTTGTCCCGTGCTTAGGAGAAACAAAAACTCACTCTATTTGGGAATAGGGTAATTGAATACAGATGGGAGGAGGTAAATGAAAGAATTTAGCAAATATCTCAGTGGAATAGCTAATGGGAATGAGACAGAATAGGAAATTAAAAATTATTCGAAGCAGATGGACCATTCTTTGAGTTTTTAAAAATTTATTAGGGCCGCGAAAAAATGTGTCTGTTTATTTTCTACGGCCATGAAATTAATGACTTGGTGAGTTTTGCTTGTGCAATTTTATGACTGCCATGTCATCTGTCATAATTTGGGGGCTGTTTGATATAGATTTATGAATGTCCCCACCCCCGCACCCCTCCCTGATTTATTGGCGTGGGTCAGACATGCATTAGGCTGTCCCCTATCAAGGGAGCAACGCCAATGGCAGCGTAACCCCTCAGGCCCTGGGTGGGGGGCCTTGGGGGATTCTCAGCCCAGAGGTGAGTGGAAAAGCCATGGAGGGGCTGTGGGAAAGGGGTAGGCCTGACCTGGCTGAACTTCCTCTGCAGGGATGACCCCAGCCTGCCTGGGCTGGGGAGGAGGTGTTCGGAAGGGGTTTCTTGCAAACTGTGGGGAGCAGGAAGCCAGCCCGGGGCTGCTTGTGCTTGGCCGGGAGTGAGGTGAGGGCTGTTGCTGCTGCTTCAGCTCAACCCAAGGGCCACCTGGCTTCCTGTCCCTTCAGCCCCCATAGCTGGGCTCATCTGTCTCCAGACCTGAAGCTCAAGGAAGGAGAAGAAAATTCACAAATTGGGAATCTGTGTGCCTGGCTGCATGCTGGGGGCTTACGTGCATCCTCTAGATGGTGGTTAAAATAGGGCTTTACAACCAGCAGATTTGGGTCCAGTTTCGATCTGATTCTTCCCAGCTGGGTGGCTTTGGGCTGGTTACTACCCTCTCTGAACTTCTTTCCTCCTCTGTAAAGTGAGAATAGAAATGCCTAATGGAGGCTTCCCTGGTGGCTCAGTGCTTGAGAGTCCGCTTGCCGATGCAGGGGACACGGGGTTCGTGCCCGGGTCCGGGAAGATCCCACATGCCACAGAGCGGCTGGGCCCGTGAGCCACGGCCACTGAGCCTGCGCGTCCGGAGCCTGTGCTCCGCAACGGGAGAGGCCACAACAGTGAGAGGCCCGCGTACCGCAAAGAAAAAGAAATGCCTAATGGAAGGGATGTTTTGAGGCTCAAAGGAGATAATGTAACATCCCAGCACATAGCAAAGTGCTGGTAAATGGTAACTCTTATTATTATCAATAAGCATCTTGAGGTGGATATTATTATTTCCACCTGACAGATGGAGACACTGAAGCTCAGAGAGGTTAAGTGATTTGTCTGAGGTCACATGGTTAAAGGGACGGAGCTGGGCTTTCCGCATTGATTTGCTCTTTCTTCCATAACTCTGACACCCAGCCTATTCTGAACTGAGAAACTCCAGACCCCTGGGGGCACAGTTCAGGGCTACGGACTCATGACTCTGTTCTCTGCCTCCTCTGCCTGGGCCCGGCCTACTCCCTACCTGGCGTAGGTGTCCACTACAAACTTAGTCCTGGTGATCAGTCCCTTCTGCTCCTCGGGCTCCCTTTGGGAACAGAGAGCCTCTTCTACACCCCATTGCTGGGCTAGCTGGGCACCTTTTCTAGGTGTGGGTGGGCGAGTCTGTCCATCCTGAGGGCCAGGTGCATCCCAATCCCTTACCTCCCTCCCCCGACCCAGCTCCCGGAGGATGCTGCAGTGGGTGGGGCTCGAGGGCCCCTCAGGCTAGGGAGTTCTCTAAAGGCAAATCCCTGCCTTGGCCTGATGTCACGGTATGTGGTGTGTGGCCTCTGGACAGGCTGTGGGTAGCTTTGAGTCCCACCTGAGCTCTCTTCTCTTTAGCCCCACCTGTTCCCAAAGTCCAGGCCCTTTCATGCCTCTCTCAGCACCTCCAAATTACTAACAGGAATAACTCCTATTTCCCGAGCACCTGTGAAGGGCCGGGCACTGTGCAAAGTGACTTGTTCATGCAGTTCATGCAGTCAGCCATTTATTCCTCCATTGTTTCAATATTTATGGAGTGATTTCTGTGTGCCTGGCACTGTCCCAGCACTGGGGATACAGCAAAGAATAAAACAGATATGGTCCCTGCCCTCACTGAACTTAACATTCCTGTAGGGAAGATAGGCATTCGGTAAACACATTACTCTAATGTGTTAGGTAGACGTAAGGGCTTTGAAGAAAATTAAAGCAGGGTAAAAGATAGGAAAGGAGGTGGTGGGCGATGAGTGGTGGTAGGTGGTGGTGTCTGTTTTGTTTTGTTTTTTCTTTAATGTGTACACTTTATTGAAGTGGTCTCAAGTCAGTGTACAGGTAAGCCCTGGCTACCTCTGCACCCCAACCCGCTCCCAGGGGGACCAAGAGCCTTCATACATCTCAAGTTGGGGGACAAAAAGGGGGGCCACGATGGCTGACCATTCAAAATAAAACAAACGAAAAGAACAAGTATTAAAGCGAAGATTAAAAAAAAAATTTTAGAGTACATAATTTACGCAAAAGCAGTGCTATCACCCTCCCCTGTGTGGACTCGGGCGAGGACTGGCCCTTCTCCTCAGGGAGAAGCAGGGCAGCTTTTTGGAAGGCAAGGGACTTCCTGTAACAATGCATCTCATGATATTTGGAATGACTATTAAAAATAAAGAACAATGTACAATCAAAGTCCTAGGCTAGGGGCTTCCCTGGTGGCACAGTGGTTGAGAGTCCGCCTGCCGATGCAGGGGACACGGGTTCATGCCCCGGTCCGGGAAGATCCCACATGCCGCAGAACGGCTGGGCCCGTGAGCCATGGCCATTCAGCCTGCGCATCCAGAGCCTGTGCTCCGCAACGGGAGAGGCCGCAACAGTAAGAGGCCCGCGTTCCGCAAAAAGCCCTCAGCTACCTTGTAGAACTTTGGGGATGCTCCATCCAACCAACTGCTGTCACCTTCACCGGTCCAGTTTTAAATCCTGAGTCAAGCACACACACACACACACACACACACACACACACACACACACACAAATCAAAAAAGACCAAAAAAACACACCAGATAAAGCTATGCCAGTCTCATCTCATTTTCTGCACGAGTTAGGTTTTGTCAAGAAAAGGGTGTAACGCAACTAACAGTCCACCTGGAAGCATTTGCGGTGGACGATGGAGGGGCCAGACTCAGTGTACTCCTGCTTGCTGATCCACATCTGCTGGAAGGTGGACAGCAAGGCGAGGATGGGGCCGCCGATCCACACGGAGTACTCGCACTCAGGGGCGGCAGTGATCTTGATGTTCATTGTGCTGGGAGTCAGGGCGGTGATCTCCTTCTGCATCCTGTCGGCGATGCCTGGGTACATGGTGGTCCCGCCAGACAGCACCGTGTTGGCATAGAGGTCCTTGCGGATGTCGACGTCACACTTCATGATGGAATTGAAGGTAGTTTCGTGGATGTCACAGGATTCCATGCCCAGGAAGGAAAGCTGGAAGAGACCCTCAGGGCAGTGGAACCACCCATTGCCAATGGTGATGACCTGCCCATCGGGCAGCTTGCAGCTGTTCTCCAGGGAGGAGCTGGAAGCCGCGGTGGCCATCTCCTGCTTGAAGTCCAGGGCGACGTAGCAGAACTTCTCCTTGATGTCATGAACGATTTCCCGCTCAGCCGTGTTGGTGAAGCTGTAGCCACGCTCCGTGAGGATCTTCATGAGGTAGTCCGTCAGGTCCCCGCCAGCCAGGTCCAGACGCAGGATGGCGTGGGGGAGGGCGTATCTCTAGTAGATGGGCACCGTGTGGGTGACCCTGTCACTGGAGTCCATCACGATGCCAGTGGTGCGGCCAGAGGTGTACAGGGATAGCACAGCCTGGATGGCCACGTACATGGCTGGGGTGTCGAGGTCTTGAACATGATATGGGCCATCTTCTCACAGTTGGCCTTGGGGTTCAGGGGGGCCTCAGTCAGCAGCACGGGGTGCTCCTCGGGGGCCACCCGCAGCTCGTTGTAGAAGGTGTGGTGCCATATCTTCTCCGTGTCCTCCCAGTTGGTGACAATGCCCTGCTCGATGGTGTACTTGAGGGTCAGGATGCCTCTCTTGCTCTGGGCCTCATCATCCACATAGGAGTCCTTCTGGCTCATGCCCACCATCACGCCCTGGTGCTGGGGTTCCCTGTCCCGGGAGGAGAAGGGAGGGGATGGAGGGGAAGACAGTCCGGGGAGCCTCGTCGCCCGCGAAGCTGGCCTCGCACATGCCGACCAGGAGTGCAGCAGTTGTCGACCAGGAGTGCAGCAATATCGTCATCCATGGCGAACTGTGGGGAGAACAGGACCATGAGGCGGGGGTCGGGTGGGCCGCCCTCGCCCTACCCACTTCCCTGGTGTCTGTTTTAGATAGGCTGGTCTAGGAAGGCCTCTCTGACATGGTAACATTTTTTTAATATGTAATTTTATTTATTTTTAAAATTTTATTTATTTATTTATTTTTGGCTGCATTGGGTCTCCGTTGCGGTGCAGGGGCTTTCTCTAGTTGCGTTGAGTGGGAGCTACTCTTCCTTGCAGTGTGCAGGCTTCTCATTGCAGTGGCTTCTCTTATTGCAGACCATGGGCTCTAGGTGTGCGGGCTTCAGTAGCTGCAGTACGCGGGCTCATAGTTGTGGCTCGCAGGCTCTAGGGCGCAGGCTCAGTAGGTGTGGCTCACGGGATTAATTGCTCCGTGGCATGTGGGATCCTCCTGGACCAGGGCTCGAACCCATGTCCCCTGCATTGGCAGGCAGATTCTTAACCGCTGTGCCACCAGGGAAGCCCTGTGGTAACATTTTGAGCTGAGACTGGAAGGAAGTGAGCTATGCATACGGATATTCAGGAAGAGACTTTCCAGGTATAGAGAATAGCAAGGGCAAAGGCCCTGAGGTGGGAGGATGGTTGGAGAGTCTGGGAAAAAGCAAGAAAGCCAGAGCAGAATAAATGAGGAGGAAAGTGATTTTAAAGTCCATTATCTCATTTGAACCCTACCACAGTTCCCCAAGGTGGGTGTTATTAACCATAGTTTTACTGATGGGGATACTGAGACTCAGAGAGGTCAGGTCACTTGGCCGAAGTCACACAGCAGAGAAAGCTTCCAGCCCTGTGCCTCTGTGAATTTTTCCCACTGTACCACATAACTTCTCTGGACATTACAATTGGGTGGCACTGCAGAGTGGGACCAAGGGTCCAGAGAGAGGGTGAGAGCTGGATAAAACTGCAAGGTGGTTTACAGTTCCTAAGATGTAGGGAAGGTGTGGCTCTGAGTGCCGGCAGGGCTTGCTCCTGTGGCCAGGAGGCCCGTGGCAGCCCGAGCTGTAAGGATTCTTTAAGGCTGAAGCACTGGGCTGTGACAGGGCAAGATGGATGAGAGCACTGGACTTAGTACCCGACTGAATTTCCTGAGCAGTTTTCATCCAGATGGTCTCTGGGAGAATAAGGTTTAAGAAGATTGATTCCCCGGGAAGGGAGGACAGGAAGGAGAAAGGGCTCCTGGCCTGTCTGCTCCCAGTGGAAACGTCTCTTGTCTTTGAATAAAGGAAACTACTGCTTTGAAAGGTGTGACTGGACGGGCTTAGTGGCTCGTGTGATTTGCAGGCCTCAGGAGTGGGGTGGGAGGACAGGAAAGGGGAGGTGATGGCTTTCCCGCCTGGGAGGAGGGCAGAGGGGGAGGCACCCCTCCTTCTGGGCAGGGGCACCCGCATCCCGTGCAGTGCTAGGGGTCCACTCGGGTGCAGTCTCCTCAGCCCCGCCTGGATTTCTCCATCCTCTGCTTCCTCTTTCACTTCTGAATGACTTCAGGTCTCCTGTTGACCCCAAGTGCTCACAGCTTCATGCCTCCAGGTCTCTTCTCATGCTGAGCCTGGGCTTGGAAGGCCACCATTCTGTGGTGGGGCGGCCAGTGACGTGACACTTACTGTGTGTGTGTCGGGGGATAAATGAGACAGAGAACTGGCATCATGGCAGGAAAACTGGCATGAAAGTTGCAGAAACCTTCTGGGAGAGAAAGGACCAAGACTTGAAGGTATTCAGAGCTTTGGGAGCGTGCATGTGAAATGCTGTGAATGTTCTGAAACTAACTTGGTGATGGTTGTACATTTTTGTGACTTGACCAAAAACCATTGAATTGAACACTTACAATGGATGAATTGTGGGATGTGTGAGTTGTATCTCAATAAAGTAATTATTAAAACAACACCAAAAAGACCCAGTGGCAGGGGAGGCTATTGAGGTCCCTGAGATAAAAATCATCATGGGACAGGCTTGGGACTGGTGGGTTGGCTGGTGGCTCTGCGTGGGGCAGAGAAAGCAGCAGAGACTAAAATCTGCCTCAGTCCAGTTGTTCTGGTTTGTGTCCTGGGATTTTGTGTGTAGCAAATTATTTTTTTTAATATACTTTTAGAAAATTTCAAACAGATGAAGGTACCAAAGGATTCATTAAGAAAATGTCAAATGGAACGTTTTAAATATCCCAAAAGAGAATAGTATAATGAACTCCTGCGTACCCATCATCCGACATCAACAATTATCAACTCATGGCCGTTTTTTTTTTTCATTCACATCCCCGTTCACTTCTGCCCTTTCCAGCTTATATTGAAGCAAATCCCACACATCATATTTCATCTGAAAATAACATTATTATACCTAAAAGAATTAATAGTAATTCCTTAAGATCATCAAATATCCAGTTATTATCCAGATTTCCAAACGCTCCATTAATGTCTTATTTTTAGAAGTTTTAGTTTGTCTGAGTCAGGATCTAAATAAGGCCACACATTGTGATTAGTTGATATATATATATTTTAAAATAAATTTATTTATTTATTTATTTATTTATGGCTGTGTTGGGTCTTGGTTGCTGTGCACAGGCTTTCTCTAGTTGCAGCGTGTGGGCTTCTCATTGTGGTGGCTTCTCTTGTTGAGAAGCATGGGCTCTAGGTGCATGGGCTTCAGTAGTTGTGGCATGTGGGCTCAGTAGTTGTGGCTTGTGGGCTCAGTAGTTGTGGCTCATGGGCTCTAGAGCGCAGAATAAATAGTTGTGGTGCACGGGCTTAGTTGCTCCATGGCATGTGGGATCTTCCCGGACCAGGGCTCGAACCTGTGGTCCTTGCATTCGCAGGCAGATTCTTAACCACTGTGCCACCAGGGAAGTCCCATCTGAGTCTTTTTTTAATCCATAAGTTCCTCCTCTTTTTTTTTTTTTTTCTTGAAGTTGGTTTGTTGAAGAAACTGGATTTTTGTTCAGAAAAGTTTCTCACAGGCTGAATTTTCCAACTGTATGTTTAGCAAGCTCCTCTGGACTCTGAATTTCCTGTAAACTGAAAGTTGGGTCTCGAGGTTTGATCAGGTTCAGTTTTTTTGTTTGTTTTTTTCTGTTTTTGGCAAGGCTATGTCGGTGGTGGTGTGTTATTCCATCAGGAGACACATAGTGTCTGGTTGTCTTTCTTTTTGTGATACTCAATGTCTAGATCCATAAATTCATAAGGGGCTGCAAAAACTATCATTATTCCTTCTGCATTTGTTGCAAAGAGAAACTTCTCCTCATCTACTATTTGGTTTCCCAGTGGTACAATTCATATAGGAAAGGCAGGATAAAGCTGGATTTATCCTTTTTTCTACCAGTCTTTAAAAGAATGAGTTAGTTTCCTATCATCCTCCTGAGTTGGTTGGTTTGTTTGCTTTCAGTATCATTATGAACTCATAGATTTAAATATATTTGGTGAATTTCAATCCACTGCAGTTCGTTTTATTATTGATGTCTTACTTGTCCCATCTTTGTCCAATGGGAACACTTCAGTTGGCTCCCGAGTCCTTTTGACGCCACCCTAGTGGTCTTTGAAGAGTCCTTGCTGGCTGATATGATACGGCTCATCTTGTCCATTCCCTGCCTCAGAATTGGGATCAGCCATTTCCTGTGGGTGAATAAACCTAGGTACGTTTGTGGAGAGGAGCATCCTCTCTTACATCCTGTGTACCATTTTGGCTTGGGCACTGCATGACTCAAAGAGCTCAATCTGGTCCCATTACTGTGGACAGAGCAAGTGGCCAAGGTCTCAGCGTAAATAGCACTTTCTCAAGAAAGCCCTCAGTGTTCCCCCAGACCACATCAACAGCCCCTCTTTTACATTTCTTATTTTACTCATTTTGGCAACAGTCAACATTCTTGGTTGCAAGCAACAGAAACTATCTCTGCTGACTTAAATAGAGAAAGGATTGATTTTTTAAGAAGTATGTATTAGGATGTTGGTTTGCCTGTACTGACAGATAAAGATAGAGCATTTATTTCTCTCTTGTAAAAATGTAAGATGATAGGCAGTTGGAGCAGGGGAGGCTGCAGGGTGACTCTGCTCCTCAGAGTTGTCCAAGGGCCCAGGTTCCTTCTGTCTTGTTGCTCTGTATCCTCCATGACAGTGCTGTCCAATAGAATTTTTGGTGATGATGGAGATGTTCTTTACCTGTGCTGTCCAGTACAGTAGCTACTGGCCACATGTGTATATTGAACACTTGAACATGATTAGAGCGACTCAGGAACTGAGCTTTAAATTTTATTTTATCTTAATTAATAAATTTAAATTACTTTAGGCTCATGTGGCTAATGGCTCCAGGGTCAGACAGCATATGTCTAGAAGTTGTCCTCATCTGCCTGGCTGTGAAGGAGACTCTACCAATCTACCTTGTAGATTTCAGGATGGGAAGAAGGAGGAGGGGCAAGCAGCTTCCTTCTGAGGACACACATCAGTTCCTGTCCCTTCCCATTGGCCAGAACTTAGAGGGTCAGGCTTTGCTGCAAGGGAGTCTGGGAAATGAAGTCTCTAGCTGGAGAGCAGTTGCTGCTACTAAAAGGAAGAAGAGGGAGAATAGATATTGGTGGGCAATTAGAGACAAGGAAACTGGGTAGCTTTAGACTGTTGCCAGGAGGTGTGGACAGCAGAGAATTAGGTTTTGAGACCTCCAAGGCAGACATAAATCTCAAAATTCTCACTGTGTTGCTGATCCTGTATCTTGCTCACTCTGTGTCTCCTGGGGCACAACTGAGGGGTTAATATTGCCACCCCAAATCTTACAACAGGATCCCCAAGTTCCACAGCTAGCTGTATGGTCATTTCATTATTTAATCCTCAGAAAAAATTCTAGGAGGAAAGAACTATCACTATTCCATCTCCAAATCTCAGCCTCCATCTTCACATCACCTCTTCGTGTCTGTCTCGAATCTCCCTCTGCTGCTCTCTCATAAGGGCACTCGGCATTGGATTTAGGGCCCACCTGGATAATACAGGATAAACTCCTCTTTTTAAGGTCCTTAACTTAGTTGCATCTTTTGCCATATAAGGGAATACTCTCAGGTGCTCAGAAAGGACATAGACATATCCTTTTGGGGGTCAGCCTTTATCCCACTACAACCCAACTCACAAACCTGGTAAGTAGGTCCCTGGGTTACACAATTGCAGACACATGGTGTTTAACATGGTGGCCCTATTGGTGACAGCAGAGCTGGGATTTGAATCCAGGCCAGCCTGATTCCAAAGCCCACTGTTTCCATCTAGAATTTAACCTCTAAAGGTTTGAGAGTTAGAGCAGTTCAAGAACAGATAGCCGTGGTTAGCCCAACACTGGTTAGATTCACGCTGAAGGCTAGATCTGAAGTTCTCATCCCGGATGAACTTCTCAGCTCCAGCCAGGATCAGGGGTTTTCTTCTCTGTCTCTCTTCCCCCTCTTACTAGTTCCTTCACTGCACTGGTGGGTTGTGCTGTGCCTCTAAAAGAGAAGAATTCCTCACATCTGTAAAGTGATTTACCCTTTATAAAGCAATTTCATATAATATAAAGTTGAGGACTTTTTTTTTTTAGAATTGGTGCTACTTATTGTTCTTGATTTAAAAAGCAGAAGAATTGAGATCCTTCGGTATTTTTAAGGAAAAACAGCCCCCAGATTAAGTTGACTTTGTAGCTGACCCTTGCTTGATTCCTTTTTAGGGTCAGTGGCCTTTGATAGAAAAAAAATACCCTCACTCCTGCAGCCTGAGGAAGTGGAAAGACAAAGGAGACTTGATCAGCTCAAGGCAGGAAGAAGGCAGCCCAGCGTGGGAGCTGCTCTCCAGGGCAGGGGGCTGTGGAGAAGGGAGCTGCCCAAAGGCCTTGCTTGCCTCCATGGGGAGGCTGGTTCCAGGCTCTTCAGAGCTGGGTGCCAGGCTGGGAAGCAGTACCCAGGGGACCAGCCCCTGACTGGGTATGGCTGCTTTTCCCCGAATCCTAGCATGTGCACCCTCAAGGGCACTCATGCCCGTTCACTGCAAAGCTGCACACGTTTCCATACTCAGAACCCATATCGACATGCACTGGTGCGCGCGCACACACACACACGTCTATTTTTGAATAATACTTGCTAGCACTTATTACATACTTCCTGTGTACTGGCACCATTTGATCAAGTGCTTTTCACTCATGAATTGGTTTCAGTCATTACCACAACCTTGTAAGGTAGGTAATATTATTTTTCCCATTTAACAGATGTAGAAACTGAGGCACAAAGAGAGTAAGTCACTTGCCTGAGTTGGATTTGAACCCAGCCCATCTGGGCCTAGAGTCCACACTGCTTCACCCAGGCCCCCATCTACTCTGGTGTGACACATATGCATGTACACACACACACACATTGTGCCACTCACAGTGCTACCAGTTTGTGTGCAAATGCACTCTGACACACACACTGCTGACCCTACACGTGCACTCCTGCTGCCCCTCCTGCCTTCCTTCCCCTCCTAGGGACCAGTTTTCTTCTGAAGCCAATGACGGAGGCCCGGCCAGCCGGGTGTCAGGGTCAGGATGGGGGCAGGGTGGCCGCTGACAGGGTGATGGAAAGCAGGAAAGTCACAAATAAGCAAACAGCCCTGCCTGGACACAGCCTCGCAGAGCGTTTCCTGAATGTCCAGGGACATGTTTATTTTTCGACGACTATCCAGAGCCGACCCCAAGTCTTTTCCTTCCGAATGGCCGTCTTGATGGAGCCATGGTGCTGTGGGTCTGGCTTGTTCAGAGCTGATGTTTACAAATGTCTCTCTTCTCTAACAGAGGCTGGGAGGCCCTCGTGGGGTGGGTCCCGTCTTACTTTTCAACCTCATCCCTCCAACCCCAGGTTCCTGGCTGCTGGCTCTCTGACCCCACACCCTTCAGCCCACTCCAGCTCCCCTTCCTTTGTTTGAGCTGTCCTTTGCCTGGGATGGCCAATTCCTGTTTTCTAGGTAAATCCTACTCTCCTTCCTGGGTCTAACTCAAATGACCTTTCCTCCAGGAAGCTTTCTAGGATTCTTTCAAGGTATAAGGAATCTCTTCCTTTGCATGGCACTGAAAAAAAAGTTAAATTTTGATTGTGGTAAAATACACATAACATAAAATTTACCATCTTCGTCATTTTTAAGTGTACAGTTCAATAGTGTTAAGTACATTCACACTGATGTGCAACCATCACCACCATCCATCGACGGAACTCTTTATCTTGCAAAACTGAAACTCAGTCCCCACTAAACAGTACCTCTCCATTCACCCGTCTCCCCAGCCCCTGCAACTACCATTCTACACTCTGTCTCTGTGAATCTCACAACTCTTGGTACCTCATATCAATGGAATCGTACAGTATTGTGTGTGTGTGAGTGTGAGTGTGACTGATTTATTTTACTTAGCATAATGTCCCCAGTGTTTATCCATGTTGTAGCACACATCAGAATTTTCTTCCTTTTTAAAGGCTGAATAATATTCCATTGCATGTATATACCACATTTTTTTTATCCATTCATCCATCAATGGACACTTGGGTTGCTTCTACCTTTTTGCTATTGTGAGTAATGCTGCTATGAACATGGGTATATATTTCTTTGGTACTTTGTTCTTTTAACACAGCACTTGTTTGTCCATTCATTTGTTGATGGCTATTTGACTATTTTCCAGGTTTGACTATTATAAATAAAGCTGCTATAAATGTTTGTCTACAAGTCTTTATATGGACCTATGCTTTCATTTCTCTTGGGCAGATATCTGGGAGTGGGCTGGATATGCTAGGTGTATATTTAACTTTCTAAAGAGACTGTCAAACTGTTTTCCAAAATGGTCATACCAATTTACATTCCTAGTAGCAATGTATGAGAGTTCCTGTTCCTTCATATCCTCACCAACACTTGGTATGATAAATCTTTTTTATTTGAATTAATAGGTGTGTAGTGGTGTCTCATTGTGGTTTTAATTTGCATTTCCCATTATTTCTCATTTCTCATTATTTTTCACTTCTTTGGGAAAGTGTTCAAATCTTTTGCTGATTATTTTTTTATTGGGCTGTTTGTTTTCTTATCATTGAGTTTTGAGAGTTCTTTGTATATTCTGGATATAAGACCTCTATCATATGTGATTTGTAAACATTTCTCCCAATCTATGACTTGTCTTTTTATTCTCTTAACAGTATCTTTTGAAGAGTAGAAATTAACTTTGTTGAAGTCTTATTTATTATTTTTTCCTTTATGTATAGGCTTTTAATGTCATATCTAAGAAATTTTTGCCTACCCAAAGTGACAAAAATTTCTAGAAATTTTTTTTTTCCCTTTGGGGCTCCACCTTTTAATTGTCACATTTTAGGGAAGGAACAGAGTAGGTGATGTAATAAAACAAAAAAGTAGGCATTTCATCATGATCACACCAAACTGGAAAGCAAAACATATCACTTGATAGCCTTGGAGGAGTGTATTTATGGAAAACTCCAGGATTCTCTGGAATTCACACTATACAGGAAGCCCTAGTTTCTCATCTCTCCTTAGCAAGGTAGAGAATAAGAGAGAAAAGAAGTCACTACCAGCAGACCGAGAAGATGGCAGACTAGTGTCTCTGATAAACCACCTTATCGGGGTTTGGATGCCAGTTTCTTTTATAGCACAGAAAGAAGTTAGAGATGAGGAAGTAAAGTAAAAAGGCCATACGTTTTGCAAATATCCCCTGGAACTGCCAGCCTGGGTGAGGGGATGTGTAATGTCATTTTTTTTTTTTTTCTTTTGGCAGCCATCCACGGGTGGGCAGGGTCAGACTGTCTCCCTCTGGGTCCCGACTCCTGGAGGTGGGAGGCAGCGACTGCTGAACCCGAGCACGGGTGACCGTGGCTCTCTGCGTCCTTCCCTGACAGTTTCTGCCCTGCTGGCCAGTGGGCAGTGAGCCCAGCGTGGACGCCCTCCCCCACTAGAATTTTTATAGTTTTAGATTTTACATGTAAGTCATGATCTATTTTGATCTAATTTTTTTACATACATATACATAAGTATATATATTCTTTTTTTACATTCTTTTCCATTATAGGTCATTATAAGATATTGAGTATAGTTCCCTGTGTTATACAGTAGGTCCTTGTTGGTTATCTATTTTATATATGGTAGTGTGTATATTTTAATCCCAAACTCCTAATTTATCCCTCTCCCTTCTTCCCTATTAGTAACTGCAAGTTTGTTTTCTGTGTCTTTGAGTCTATTTCTGTTTTGTAAATAAGTTCGCTTGTATCCTTTTTTTAGATTCCACATATAAGCAATATTGTATGATATTTGTCTTTGTCTGGCTTACTTCACTTAGTATGATAATCTATAGGTCCACCCATGTTGCTGCAAATGGCATTATTTCATTCTTTTTTATGGCTGTGTAATATTCCATTGTATATGTGTACCACATCTTCTTTATCCATTCCTCTGTCGAAGGACATTTAGGTTGCATCCATGTCTTGGTTATTGTAAATAGCACTGCAGTGAACATTGGGGTAAATGTATCTTTTCGAAATATGGTTTTCTCCAGATATATGCCTAGGAGTGGGATTGCAGAATCATATGGTAGTTCTATTTTTGGTTTTTTAGAAGAACCTCCATACTGTTCTCCATAGTGGTTGTACTAATTTACATTCCCACCAACAATGTGAGAGAGTTCCTTTTTCTCCACATCCTGTCTAGCATTTGTTATTTGTAGGCTTTCTCATGATGGCCATTCTGACTGGTGTGAAGTGGTACCTCATTGCAGTTTTGATTTGCATTTCTCTGATAATTAGTGATGTTGAGCATCTTTTCATGTGCCTTTTGGCCATCTGTATGTCTTCTTTGGAGAAATGTCTTTTTAGATCTTCTGCCCATTTTTTGATTGGGTTTTTTTTTAATTGAACTGCATGAGCTGTTTGTATATTTTGGAGATTAATCCCTTGTCAGTTGCATTGTTTGCAAATATTTTCTCCCATTTTGTGGGTTGTCTTTTCATTTTGTGTATGGTTTCCTTTTCTGTGCAAAAACTTTTAAGTTAAACTAGGTCCCATTTGTTTATTTTTGTTTTCATTTCCATTACTCTAGGAGACGGATCCAAAAAGATAATGCTGCTATTTATGTCAAAGAGTGTTCTGCTTATGTTTTCCTCTAGGAGTTTTATAGTATCCAGTCTTACATTTAGGTCTTTAATCCATTTTGAGTTTATTTTTGTTATGGTGTTAGAGAATGTTCTAATTTCATACTTTTACATGTAGCTATCCAGTTTTCCCAGCAGCATTTATTGAAGAGACTGTCTTTTGTCCATTTTATATTCTTTTCTCCTTTGTTGTAGATTAATTGACCATATGTGTGTGGCTTTATTTCTGGGCTTTCTATCCTGTTCCATTGATCTATATTTCTGTTTTTGTGCCAGTACCATACTGTTTTGATGACTGTAGCTTTGTAGTATAGTCTGCAGTCAGGGAGCCTGACTCCTGCAGCTCTGGTCTGCTTTCTCAAGATTGCTTTGGCTATTTGGGGTCTTTCATGTTTCCATACAAATTAAAAATTTTTTTGTTCTAGTTCTGTGAAGAATACAATTGGTAATTTGATAGGAACTGGATTAAATCCATAGATTGCTTTGGATGGTATAGTCATTTTGACGATATTGATTCTTCCAATCCAGTAACACGGTATCTCTTTCCATTTGTTTGTGTCACTTTTGATTTCTTTCATCAGTGTCTTATAGTTTTTGGAGTACAGGTCTTTTGCCTCCTTAGGTAGGTCTATTCCTAGGTATTTTATTCTTTTTGATGTGATGGTAAATGGGATTGTTTCCTTAATTTCTCTTTCTGACCTTCCATTGTTAGTGTATAGAAATGCAACAGATTTCTGTATATTAATTTTGTATCCTGCAACTTTACCAGATTCACTGATGAACTCTAGTAGTTTTCTGGCAACATCTTTAGGATCTTCTGTGTATAGTATCATGTCATCTGCAAACAGTGACCGTTTTACTTCTTTTTCCATTTGTATTCCTTTTATTTCTTTTTCTTCTCTGATTGCTATGGCTAGGACATCCAAAACTATGTTGAATAATAGTGGTGAGAGTGGACATCCTTGTCTTGTTCCTGAACTTAGAGGAAATGCGTTCAGCTTTTCACTGTTGAGTATGATGTTAGCTGTGGGTTTGTCCTATATGGTCTTTATTATGTTGAGGTAGATTCCCTCTATGCCCACTTTCTGGAGAGCTTTTTTTTTTTTCATGGATTCCTTTAATGCGTCCAACATAAGTTCTTTTTTTTTTTAAATCGAAATGTAGTTGATTTACAATGTGGTGTTAGTTTCTAGTGTACAGCAAAGTGAATCAGCTATACATATACATATATCCCCTCTTTTTTGGATTTGCTTCCCATTTAGGTCACCACAAAACATTGAGTAGAGTTCCCTGTGCTATACAGTAGGTTCTCATTAGTTATCTATTTTATACATAGTATCAATAGTGCGTATATGTCAATCCCAACTTCCCAATTCATCCCACCCAACATAAGCTCTTAATCTGAGGTCTGTAGATGAAAAATGTGTGCATATGAATTATGCTAGGAAGAGCCTGGAGAGTTTTTTTTTTTTTTGGTCATAAATTGATGTTGAATTTTATCAAAAGCTTTTTCTGCACCTATTGAGATGATCATATAGTTTTTATTCTTCTTTTTGTTAATGTGATATATCACACTGATTGATTTGCAGATACAGAAAAATCCTTGCATCCCTGGGATAAATCCTCCTTGATCATGGTGTATGATCCTTTTAATGTATTGTTGGATTTGGTTTGCTAGTATTTTGTTGAGGATTTTTGCGTCTATGTTCATCAGTGATATTGGCCTGTAATGTTCTTTTTTTGTGGTATCTTTGTCTGGTTTTGGTATCAGGGTGATGGTGACCTCATGGAATGAGTTTGGAAGTGTTCCTTCCTCTGCAGTTTTTTGAAATAGTTTCAGAAGGATGGGTGTTAATTGATCTGATTTTTTGCACATGGTTTGAGGTATTGATTGAATTTCATTTTTTACATATATGTAAAAAAATGTAAAAGAATTTCATTTTTTACATATATTCAGTTGTTTCAGCATCATTTGTTGAAAAGACTATCTTTTCTCCACTAAGTTACCTTTACATCTTTGTTGAAGATTAATTATTCACTTATTGTGGGTCTTTTTCTGTTCCATTGATTTATTTGTCTACCTTGATGTCACCATCACACTATCTTGATAACTGTAGCTTTATAATAGGTCTTGAAATCAGGTAGTGTTAGACCTCTCCAACTTTGTTCTTTTTCCAAGTTTTCTGGGCTACTCTAAGTCTTTGTGTTTCCATATGGATTTTAGAATCAGCTTGTCAATTTCTAGAAAAAAGCCTGCAAGGATTTTGATTGGGATTGCTTTGATTCTGTACATCAATTTGCAGAGAAGCGACATCCTAACCATCTCTGACCTATGAACATGGTATTTCTCTATATTTATTTGGATCTTGTTTATTTTTATTTCAGTAGTGGTTTGTAGTTTCTAGTACACAGGACTTACACATCTTTTGTTAGATTTATCCCTAGGTAGCTCATATTTTTGCTGCTATTGTAAATGATATTTTTCAATTATAATTTCCAACTGTTTATTGCTAGTATATAGAAACATAATTTTTTTTTGAAATTGATCTTGTATCCTGTAATCTTGATTAGCTATTAGTTGTAGTAGGTTTTTGTAGATTCCAAGGGATTTCCTATATAGATTATCACATCATATACAAATAAAGAAAATTTGCTGCTTCTTTTCCAGTCTTTCCTAAGATGTCTTCTTAGAAATCTTTCCTTGCCTTATTGGATTGTCTAGAATCTCTAGTACAATGTTGAATTGGAGTGACATAATCTAACATCCTTACCTTGTTCCTGATCTTAAGGGAAAAGCATTCAGCCTCTCACCGTTAATTATGATGCTGGCTGTGAACTTTCCATAGTGCTCTTTATCAAGTCAAAGATGTTTCCTTCTGTTTCTGGTTTCTTGAGAATTTTCATCATGAGTGGGTGTTGGATTTTGTCAAATTCTTTTTCTGCATCTATTGAGATAATCAACTGGTTTTTAGCCCCTTCTTTCTATTAATGTGGTGTATCACATTAATTGATTTTTGGATGTTAAATCAACCTTGCATCCTTGGGATAAACCCTTCCTGGGTTTATCTTTACATATTGATGGATCCAATTTGCTAAAATTTTGTTAAGAATTTTTGTATCAAGTTTTATAAGGGATATTGGTCAATCGTTTTCTTTTTTAGTAATGTCTTTGGTATCAGAGTAATGCTAGCTTCATAGAATGAGTTCAGAAGTATTTTATCCTCTTCAGTTGTCTGGAAGAGTGTGTAGAATTGGTATTATTTCTTACTTAAATGTTTGATAGAATTCACCAGTGAAACCGAAAGTAAAATAGTTAGCTAGTGGGAAGCAGCAGCATAGCACAGGGAGATCAGCTCGGTGCTTTGCGATGACCTAGAGACGTGGGATAGGGAGGGTGGGAGGGAGGCTCAAGAGGGAGGGGATCTGGGGACATGTGTATGCATATGGCTGATTTGCTTTGTTGTACAACAGAAACTAACACAGTATTGTGAAGCAATTATACTCCAATGAAGATCTATTAAAAAAAAAAAATTCACCAGTGCAGTCTCTGGGCCTGGGAAGTTTATAACTACAAATTCCAATTCAATACGTATCTATAATAGATATAGGAATATTCAGGATATCTGTTTCTTCCTGAGTAAGCTTTAGTAAGTTGATGAAAATTTTTGGCCATTATTTCTTCTTTCCCTTCTCCTTTCCTTTAGGGATATATTCATATAATATTCATATACATATTCATATAATATATATTATATGTATGTATGTGCACATATACATATATATATGTGTGTATATATATATATATATATATATATATATAAAAGGCTGCTTGAGTTTTTCCACAGTTTATTGATGATTAGTTCAATTTTATTTCTCTAGAGTTGATTTGGATCTTTTTTTATGTCTTCTGTGTCTCTTCTCAACATGTTTGCTCTTTCATTTCCAGGTTTTACTGATTGATTCTTATCTTCATCGGTTGCACTTTCCTACTTTTTTGCATGTGTGGTAACTTTTGATGGATGCCAGACTTTTTTTTTGCGGTACGCGGGCCTCTCACTGTTGTGGCCTCTCCCGTTGCGGAGCACAGGCTCTGGACGTGCAGGCTCAGCGGCCATGGCTCCCGGGCCTAGCCGCTCCACGGCATGTGGGATCTTCCTGGACTGGGGCACGAACCCGTGTTCCCTGCATTGGCAGGCGGACTCTCAACCACTGTGCCACCAGGGAAGCCCGATGCCAGACATTTTGAATTTTACTTTCTTGCGTGCTCTGTGTTCTTATAAGTCTTCTTGAGCTTTGTTCTAGATGCCATTATGGTACTTGGAAACAGTTTGATCATTCTGAGTCTTGCTTTTAAGATTTGATAGGTAGAATCAGAGTAGTGTTAATCTAGGGCTAATCTTGTCTCATTGCTGAGACTAGACCCTTCTAAGTACTCTATCCAATGCCTATTGGAAACCAAAAATATTCTTGGTCTTCTAATCTTTTCTGGTAGTTCTTCCCCTGGCCTCGGGTAGCATCCTTATGCACCACGCACTGCTCAGTACTCTGCTGAGTACCTGAGGGGGAGGTGCTCATCTCTTGGGTTGTCTCTCTGTGCAACCCTCTCCTCTCCAGGGCTCTATCCTGCAAATGCCAGGTGCCCGGGTTTCCTCAGAGACCATCTTAGCTCCATCTCCTTAACTCATCGTATTAACTAAGCTCTGTCTGGGATTCCTCCTCCCTTTGTGGCATCCTGGAAACTCTCTCAAGACAGTGATTTGGGGAAAGTGCATGGCTCACCTCGCTGATTTCCCATCTTGGTTGCTGTATGTTCAGTGGCTCGAAAATTGTCTCATATACTTTGTACAGTGTTTTAGTTGTTTCATGTGGGAGGGTAAATCCATTCCCTGTTGTTCTATCTTGGCTGGAAGTGGAGGGCACTCAGTGCCCTTTGGCTTTTAGCAATAGTGCCGTCAAACCGGGAGGCTAGCAGTTCTGGAGGAGTCTGAGGTGTGTTATGGGGTTGGCTGGAAGAAGAAGGGTCAGTTTATATGAAAGGGTGAGCATCTCTGTGCCCGTAGCTATGTATCTGCTATCCCTGACTGCACATCTGTCTGCACGTCTGAATGCATTCTGCTGGAGTCTGGGAAGCTGTCTGTGGCTGGCCCCCTGGAACAGGGTCCCTCCTTTTGTCTGCTCAGGTGAAACTCCAGGCTCCTCATACAATCACTCTGCCAAATTTCTGGATGTCCCACACCAGAGTCCATTAGGCCTGCGCTGGCCTGGGTACAGCCTGAAGATGAGGCCAGCAGACGTTGCCTTTTGTAGTCAGGTTGGGAAGATGGGGTGGGGAGCAGAATGGTTTTCCTGTGTTGAGTCAGCTGGAGCTGATCTAGGGGCCCTGTCTCTCCTTTCCCTTACACAGAAATCCCATAGGCCCCAGGCTGACCCTTCTGTGGTTCCTGGCTCGAGTGCTGGTCTCTCTGGGCATAGGATGGATCTGGTTGTTGCTATCAGCCCAGCCCAGGCCAGGCCTTGGAGGAGCACGACCTGGTGTTTTGCACTGTGAATTTTTCCATGGGCCTCCAGGAGAGCCAGTACCATCACACTTCCAGGACATCCGGCCTTTCCCAGAACTCTCTGCTTTTCCTCTTTTGCTCTTGTCACTCATGCCAGGAGGTAGGCAAGGGCTGACATTGCCCAGGCCACCTCCACAGCATCCAGCTCATTCTGAGGCCTTTTTTTCTAAGGGTGGACAGTAGCACGTAAAGCTGTGTCCATAGCAGGTGGCAAAGTTTCCATGATACTTGGAATAGAAGAAAGGTGTATTTTAAAAATCAAATTAAATTTGGTTTAAGGCCCCACTTGTCAGGACAGATAATTGGCCCTAAAATTCTAGAACTTGTGCAGACCAAGAAAAGGGGTGGGGGGGATTTAATCCAATTAAGTATATTAGGTAAAAAAATCCCTAATGACCTGAGAAATCTGTATTCCAGGGAAGTTTTCTCACAGATCCATAAGGGGCATGGACATGTTCACTGAGGCATTGTAGATAGCGCTGTGGAGTTGGCGGCAATCTGGCTGATATCCTGCCTGAGGGGGCATGAGAACCAGGTGCAGGGAAAGCCTTACATTGCAGTATCTCTCACTCTATGATGGCCTTTGTTTAAGCTCCTCCTGTGATGGGCAGCTCAGAGTTATGTTGCTGGGAAGCTCCAGTTGTGCCAGAATTACTTCTTACTGCAGGCGATCGCGGTGAACCCGGTGGAGGTATGCATTTGGGAGAAACATCATGTATTCAGTCATTCATTCATTCATTTGACAGTTGTGGGTCAACAGCCTCTGCTAGGGTTTGGAGATGCAGGGGTCTCTGCTTACAATCTAGTGAGGAAACAGATATTAAACAAACATATCATTCAAATGGATGATTCTATCAATAAAGAAAAATAACAGCATTGGTATAATAGAATTAAGGTTCCTGGGGGATAGGTAAAGGAAGACACCTCTGAAAAAGGAACACTGAAATGAGACCTGAGAGCTGAGTAGAACTAGGCTAGAGAGGGAGCAGGGACAGTGTGTTCCCAGTGGGGTCCTGAGGCATTGGCCCCTTCAGTGAACCCTCTGCCTGGCTGGAGGGAGGTGTGTGAGCCAGAGGGAGCGGAGGAGAGGAGCCTGGGGACAAAGACAGGGAACGTGCAGAGCCTACTGCTTGATAAGGTGACCACATAATTTATCATCCAGACTAAGACACATTTGAGACCGAAAGGGGTGCTACTAATAATAATGTTGGGATAACAGGTCACCCTACTTGTAGGTCAAGGTAAAGAGTTTGAGTTTTATTCTCAAGGTTATGAGAAGCCATTGGGGTCTGGAGGAAAGGGAGATGTGACCCAGTTTGCACCTGGAGGGCCTGAGGTGGGACCCTAGCACTCAGAAACCTCCCACCATCCTTCCCATCCACATGGAGGAGCCTCTTGAGAAAGGTTTGGGAGATATCAGAAATCTGCATGTGACAGCAGCCGCCAGGAGCACAGAAATGGCCTGTGGAATCCGGTGGGATGGGCAGTAAGCTGGTTACTGTTACTGTGTAGCAACCCGCCAACCCCAGTGGCCCTGATTTAGCTTCTACCTGTCTCCTGCCTTCTTACTGACAGATGCAGCTCCCAGCAAGTGAATCTTCCCCTAATTGGATAAGGAGACAGTGATGAGAATTTTCTCATGGGTGCTATAGGCTTGGGGCATTGTCAGGGGGACACCCTGTCCTGCCCCAGCTGCAGGTGGAGATGGGAAAGGAACAACCCCCTTATAATAGCCTAAATCAATTTGACTGTCAAAGATTTTATCAAGCAAGAGTGTGGGATGTATGAATAAGATGATAAGGCTTCCATTTTGGTGCCATTGGTCTCTAGCACATTGGTTTCCACCTTCCTGTGGGGAAGTCTGCTGGGAAGGGCTCCTCTTCCCAAGTGAAAAGACAAAGTTTTGACTGGAGAATTCCTTTTTTCCCTCTCTCTAACCCCTTTTCCCTCCCTGGACTGAAGACATGATGCTTGGTGGTACAGCAGCCACTTTGTAACCAGAAGGTGAGAAGCTAGAATGCAGGGATGATGGAATGGGGAGATACAAAGAGTCTGGGTTCTTGAAGTCCTTGTTGAGCTGCACCAGTCCTGGATGACCTGCCTTGGCCTTCTTGTTATAGGAGACAATTAACCTGTACTTGTTTAAGCTGCTGTAGCGGGCATTCTGTGACACGCAGCCAAAGTCTGGCCTTGACTCCCACCTCTATGAAGCAGCTGAGGCTTCCAGTTTGGGGAACCCCTGTCCCTATCCTTAAAGGAGGAATTGAATGGCACAAAGAATTGAGAGACTCCCAAGATCATGAACCCCAGCTTGGCCTCTTCCCTAACAGGATGACCTTGGGTGAATTAACCTTGCTGATCTTGGTTTCCTTGTCTGCACTTTAGAGGCAATAAGTAGTACTCTCCTCATAGAGTTGTTGTGAAGGGAATGAGGAAATAAATGGGATAATGAGGAATCAAGAAAGTAATTCTGGAATCCCTGGATGTAAAGTAGCTATTCAATAAAAGTCAGCCCCCTCCCCTCTGGGAGTTACAGAGAGCTACCACTCCAACCCTGGCTGTCAAGTCACACACACACTCACTGTGCACGTCACCCTTCTTGCCAGGAGAGGATTTTGCATTATGGAACCTTGAGTTATAAATTAAGCGTCAAATATAATTTGGCCACACTAAGAATTAATTATGTGACTGCCCTAGAAAATCCAGGGACCACAACTCTGACTGTGCAATTGATGTCTGCCCACAAGGGAGGGACACCCTCCCCCCACCCCAGGGAAGTGAATGGAAGGGGACACAGGCATGGTGCTTTGCACACTCAGCATTTCCCACCTGGACCCTCAGCAGCAGGGCTCCTTGAGAAGTGACCAAGGAGTGGGGCTGAGGGGTGGAGAAGAGACTGTTTCTAGGAGGCATCCCATCCCCCCATCACAGTGGCCCTGCCTTGGGTAGCTCCGCCCACCATGGCTTGTGCGCATCTGTCAGCTGCAGACACACATGTGGCTGCTGTCAGTCCTTCCCCTTTAAGGGAAGGGAAGCACTTCCTGAAAGGGTGGTGGGGGGAGAGGGAGACATGCGGCCAGCAGAGAGGCCACATTTGTCTCTATGGCAAACCAAGGACAGAGGCTCAGCCTGGAGCATTGCAGGAGGGGCCTGCCTCCTCCTGAGGATGGAGAGAGCCATCCTCTGCTGGCCTCGGGGTCTAGGGCACATTTTGAGGAGGGGAAGACAGTGTGTAGGGAGTGAGCAGCTGGGCCTGGGCATCCAGAACCCAAAGCAAGTCAGCAGCCGCCACCCCCAGCCCAGGTCTCCCCAAGCTGAGGAGTCTGGGTTTAATTTTCTGGTCAGTGCAAAAAGGAGGTGGAAGAGGACGAGGAGGAGGAGAAGAAAGGAGAGAGCTGAAGTTCCAGTGCAGTGGGCTGGGATCTGTCACTCAGCGCACAGCCCGCTGACGACTAAGGGCAGCCGAGCTGTAAGCGGCCCATGATTTATGGACACCGAGTGAACTCCTGCGGCAGAAACCAGCCTTGAGATCAGAGCAGCAATAGGGCCCCTTTTTTGGCAGGAGACAGGGCCTGCATTTTTCTCATTCATGCCAAACTGCTTTGCACGGCAATTAGCTCTGTCCTCATTTAGTCTCCAGTCCCAAAGGGTAATGAAAGTCATATATCATCTTCAAGACTGCTAATTATTGAGCTCGCTTACAGGTAGGCTTTGTAGCTGTGAGAAGGGCCCGTCGGCCCAATATTTATTACTCTTCCAATAAGTAAGCAAAGAGGGGGAGTGTGCTGAGGGGAGAAGGGGGAGAGGGAGGGAGGGAAAGAAGGGGCACAAGCAACTTTCTTGAGAGACCGCCCAACCCCAGCCTGGGATCTGTGACGTACCTTCTGCAAATGTGCTCATCAGAGGGGAAACATCTTTATTCCACGGAGCCATTTTTCATGCCCTAACAAACCAGCCTGCTAGAGAGGAGAGAGCCTAGAGTGGGGAGGGGAGGCCTGTGGAGGGCGTGGCTGGGGTCTGCTCAGGAGGGCGGGGAAGGGGACAGAGACAGGGCCCTGGGGAGGAGAGCACAGGAAGAGACCAGAGCGGAAGTGGAAGACAGAATCCACCCAGCCCCCATCCATGTCCAGAACATTCCGCCTGTCATCCCTGGGCCTGCCAGGTGGTTGGCGGGGGTGAGGGTCAGGACCCGGGCTGGGATGAGCTATGTCTGTCACTTCAGGGCCTGGCGTGTGGAAGGCTAATGCTGGAAGTCGGAGTCCCTTTGCCTTTATTTAGTTGTCCTGCAACCAAGTGAATTTACCGTCTGGATTGTAATCCAAACCAACAGATTTCCGTGTGTGTGATTAACGAAGGGGAAGGTAGGCCCTTATTTCCACTCAAACGGACTTGAAAAGTGTAATGACTTTTTAGAAAAACTGAACATAAACATTAGCCAGGTACTGATGGTTGTTTTAAAACAGGGTGCGATTAAAGCAAGAGCTAAAGAAATACAAATATTTAAAGACTGTTCGATGCTGTACTCAACATGCAGTTAATATTAATTGAGTGCTTCCTCAGTAAATGTATCAGGTATTGTTCTACATATGGGGATACAGCAGAGATCATGATAGACCAGGTCCTTGCTCTCATGGAGCTTCTAGTCCAGCGATCAATCCCTACTTATTGATCATGATTTGTTTTCTACCCAACTTAAATGGTAATAACAGCTAACATCTGTTTAGAGTTTATTATGTGCCAGGTACCGTGTTGAGATCTTTGTGTTCACGTTTCTCATCGAATCCTCATAACCGTATGTGGTTGGCCCTGGTGCCATCCCCATTTTACAGATAGGTTAAGTTATGTATCCAAAGTCGCACAGCTAGTTAGGATTGAAAACATACCATGTGACTCCAGGTTCCAGATTCCATTCCCTAAACCATGGCAACGTATTTTCCTTAATTCATTCTGAACCATTTACATTTCTAGCTAATGACTTTGGTGTATTGGTCTGTTTGGCATCAAAAGCCCTTACAGACAGACTTTCCTCTTCTGCCATCAGCAACCCTTTCACTCTGAGCCTCCGTGGATGGCAGACACATTGATTTCAGGCTAAATCGCAGGAAGACTATTAGGTTGACTGGAAAGTCCTTGCAGTTAGCACCAGCTGCTCTGGAAACTTTCCTTGACTGTGGGAGGTTCAGTGGTGTGCTGGAGTCCTCCCAACTGCATTCAGGGACATTCATGTTGGAACACTGAAATTGACCATAGTAGAGTATTTACACTATGGAAAATGGCAGTTGCTACACATCAGGGTTTTTGTTGGTTTGTTTGTTTTCTGAAGAGACGGTTATTAAACATTTACCAGCACACCACTGGGAAGGACCCAAGGGAAAGGGGAAAACATGATGCTGTAGCTCATGGTAACCTCTTGGTAAGTTCTCTGCATCAGACGGAAGTGCAGAGAGCACTGGAGAGGGAGTCAAGAGACCCGAGTTCTAGACCTGGTTTTGCCCCTGAGGGATCCTGACTTGAGTTCTTTGTCCTCATTTGTGTCAGTTGGCCTCTTAGGTGCCACCATAGTCATAGGATTAGGTACAAAAATACCTTCACAAAGAGCCTAGTGCTACAAAGTTAAACTTAAGTTTTTGCTCACAAATATAAGGCAGTTCCATCAAACGTGTATACAGGGGGCTAGGGCCGTGGGCATATGTGCAAAACACGTGTTGCTCTATGAACCGTAGGGCGTGGCGGATATTCCTTCTGCTTCCTCTTTCTTTGTTTACCATTTCTGGAGCCAGACAGACCAGGGCCGAAAGCCACCTCTTCCCACCTATGCGACCTTGAACAAGTTGCTTATCTTCTCTGTGCTTTGGTTCTCTACCAAGGCACAGAGAAGCTTCTCCTACCCAGCTTCTCCTCACAGCAGGGGCACAGCTGCCAAAGCTGTGACCTCGCATCAATACCCTTGGAGGACAAAGGCTATCTATCCCTGGTCTAGTTAAAAAATCCCGGGAAAGACTCTGTTGTCCAAGCCTGGGACCTGTGCTCACCTCTGGATGTATCACCATGCTGAGCAGATGGGGTTCTAGGATGGGCCGGAGATGGGGCCCCTGCCCTCTCTTGTTCGTGCTCAGATGAAGTATTGTCCAGAAGAAAGGGGAAGCTATGCTAGCATGGAAGCATGCCTCTACTGCAGGTGGTGATGATCTGCCACCATTCCACAGTGTTAGGGCAGTGCCATTCCTGACGGGCTTAGAAGTGCAAGTTGCTTGAGCTTGGCCTGGGAATAGGCTGGCCGCCTGCCATGAGGGCCAAGGTCACAGGGAGGACTGAAGGGGTATAAAAGGTCAGAAAAGGCTCACTGCAGCCCTCCTTGTTCTGGGCCTCGGCAGACTCTTATTCATGGACGTATATGTAAAGAAAGAGTAGACGCATTTATTTTTAGGTGAGTCCTCCTGAATTGACACCTCCCCAGTATGAGGGCTCTCTCTGGGTCGCAAGTGACAAAAACAAATCTAAACCTAGTTTAAGCAAGAAAGGGAATGTGTTGGCTCACCTGCTGCGATGGTCAAGGGTAGAGTGGGCTTCAGGCTTGACTAAATACGGGGACCCGAAGAAGTCATCAGACTTGTCTTCAGTGGGCCCCACTGCCCTGGTTGGCCTCATTCGCTCCTGCAGTCAGCTGGTTTCCTCCAGGCAGCGGCAGCCCTGGTGCTGGCAGCTCTGGGGTCCTAACCTTACCACTCTCAATCCAAAAGGAATGGAGGGCTTCCGTGGTGGTGCAGTGGTTGAGAACCCGCCTGCCAACGCAGGGGACACGCGTTCGGTCCCTGGTCCAGGAAGATCCCACATGCCACGGAGCAACAAAGCCCACGTGCCACAACTACTGAAGCCTGCGCGCCTAGAGTCCGTGCTCTGCAACAAGAGAAGCCACCACAATGAGGAGTTCGTGCACTACAACGAAGAGTAGCCCCCGCTCGCCACAACTAGAGAAAAGCCCGCACACAGCAACGAAGACCCAATGCAGCCAAAAATAAATAAATAAATAAATAAACAAAAGGAATGGAGAGCATCTCTCTTTCAGAATCAAGATATGAAATCCCAGGGAAGGACTCTGACTGGCCTGACATGGGTCCCATGCCTATCTCTGGGCCGATCTGTATAGGCAGAATGATGGCATAGAATGACTGGCCAGGCCTGGGTCACATGTCTTTTCCAGTGGTCAGCTATCTCATAGGCATCCAAGGGCAGGAAGCAGTACAACCAGGACTCAGGGGACAGGAATAGGCAAGTCAGGAATTGAAGCTATACTGTCTTCTGGGTCTACCTGGCATTTCTCACCTGCTTCTTTTTGCTCACCTGCTCATTCTGTTACTTCACTTTGAAGGTCAGCTTCCCACCACCCCCCCCCACCCCCGCTTCTCCCAGCACATACATGGCTCATAGTGGCTTCCTCAGACCCAAACACTACCTGACTTTCAGGAGCCCAGCACCACCTGTGGCTGAGTTCAGATTTTTCAAGGAAAAGAGAATCTGATTGGTTGCAGGGATAGGCATTCACTACTGGAATGATCAACTGTAGCAAAGGGTAGGGTTATATAGTGCAGACATTCCTGTGAGGCCTTCCCCTTGAGCAGACCTAGTAGGAGCGGTACCTTAGGGAAGGGGGGCTATGGGTGGGGCAGGCATTTCAGAACAAGACATCATCCTGTTCCCAGGTGACCCAGAGAAGAGCAGAGCATGGCGCCATCCCAGGCCTCAAGTAGCTTCAAGTCTAGTTGGGCAGGCAAGACGCTCATCTGAGCCAGGGGTCACAGGATTTCAAGGAGGGCAAGGTCATTATAGGCCAGGGTAAGCAGAGCAAGTAGAACAGGTGGTGGGAACAGAGCTGGCCTTCTTCAAACCTGAGCTGGCTCACCTGAACAAATTTGCAAATGTACTTGAAGTGTATAGGCCTTCCTACCTCCACCTCCAGGTTCCCACCAGCCTCCTCTTAACATCCTTGGTCCCTGGCTGACCATGAAGTGACCTGTCCCCTCTGCTGCTCACCATCTCTGGACCTGTGTGTGGAGGTTGTAGGGAGTTTTTCATGACTTTCTGGAAAGTCAGGGAATGTCTTCTCTCCCCCAAAGCCAAGAATGAAAACAAAATACAAAAAACCCCACAAAAATACCCTCCAAGAGTAAAAGGAGGAAAATAACATTTTGCATCTGGAGAAGGTAGAGAGACCCGTAAGAGCCCTGAAACAGAGACTTCTACTCCCATGTTTGGATGAAGAAATAGAGGTCCAGGAACATTCCGGACTTGCCCAAGTTCTTGTGGTGGGACTGGGACCCTGGCCTCTCACCATGGGCCCCTGCTGACCAGTGGGGAGTGGGCCTGGCAGGGGAATCTGTATGTGTGGAGTGGGGGGATGCCTCACCTTCACAAGGCAGGAATAGAGGCTCAGCCCAGGAAAGTGTGGCCCAAACCAAGTTCTGTTGGGAGCCCTGGAGGGTTCAGAGAGTGGCTAAGAGGTCTCCAGCAGCTCGTCAGGCAGCTGGGTGAAGGTCCATCCAATATGCTTTATCTGGGCAGATTTCATTTCCCGTTGGAGGAAAAGGAAGAGATCTTTGTGTTTCTCTGCTGTTTTTTCCCTTTCAGACAGATCAGAAATCAGATCCTGTCAGATAAGCCCAGATGAAAAGAAATTGGCAGAGGCTGGCCCAAAGAGAAGGTTCCCTGGCAGAGGTCACACAGGAAGAACCCAGAGAGACCCTCCCCCTGCAGGGGAGGGAGAAGGGAGTTCATGTGGTCCTCACTTTCCCCAAGGACCTTGCTTTAGACTTTTAATATTTCCAAATGAGGTTTTATGTACAGTGATTGTATTATTCTTTTTTGCATCTGGTTAAAAGTGACAGATTGTTAAATATAAACTTGAAGACTTCGCACTTCTTACCCAGAAGCGGCATCTCTTCATGGTTTCAGGCAGGGGCGACCTAACCAAATGGAAGTGGCTCAAACCTCACTTGACCTCTGGGAGGCCCAGAAGGCAGTCACGGGAGGGCAGGGAACAGGGAGAAGGAGGGGTGGGGGAGGGGAGGTGGGGGAGAGAGAGTGGGGAAAGAGAGGGGAGAGAAGCCGGCCAGAGCCTGGAGAAGAGGCGTGGGGGAGTCAGGAGGGAAAGAAACAGGAAAACGTGAGGGAGGAAGAGGAGAGGGCGAGGGCAGGCCGGGGAGAGGGCAAGGTGACCGCAGGTATCAGCGAGGGGCCAATTGTCAAGGTTCTATCTGCGCGATGATTGATGCGAGCCTGGGTTTTTCTGTCAGCCTGTCACGGCGCAGGAATGTTTAATGTTCTCATTATTGGTTACGCTGTTGTGTATATTTCTCTGTCAGCACCGCGGACCCAGCTGAACTGGCAGAGCACTTCAAAGGCCTGCGGGTCATTCATCATCCCCATGACGCTCCGGCAAATGCTCAGCTTCAGCTCCGCGCCAGGGATTTGTTATGACTTGCGAGCCGGCTGACAGACAGGGCTGTGGCGGCCGTGGGAGGGGACGCGGGAGGGAGGCGCGCAGCCCTTTTTGTCACTCTGGGCCCACGGCAGCGCCCAGCGCCCGGACTCGGCGGCTCCCAGGGGCGGGCGGTGCAGACCGGCCCGGGGTGACTCCCCGGGGCGGGGCGGGGGGGGGGCCGGACCCAGGCCCCTTCCCCCCCCCCCGCCCCCCGGCGCTGACTCTCCCCTTAAGCCCAGCCGGCGCCCTTTCCCTCCAATCCTACCCTCCTCCTCTCGGCTGGCGGTGGCGTCTCCAAAAGTTGTGCTGAAAACCCAGAGGTTGGGGGAAGAAAGAGAAACTTTCAACGGTCCGGGGGCCTGGGGAGGGGCGGGTGGGGAGGGGTGAGGGGAGAGCAGAATATCGGAGCTTTGTTTCCTTTCCCAGGCCGTGACATGATTAATCGTTTTCTTCTGATCTAATTTTGGAACATGAAAAACAGCACATTTGTCTTGAAGAAAAATGATGTGCCGAACTGCGCAGATGGAAATTTCGAGCAATGAGAAAGATTAAAGTGAAACCCCACTCCTTAGACCTAATCATGAGTTGTAGATTATTCTGTCGGCCCAGCCAGATGGTAGCTCTGATTCCACAGCCCCTTCTTATATTAATGAATACTAGACTGTTATATTTGACTTAGGTAAGTGAAATGTCTATCAGAGCTAATGGACTGCCAGCCAGCATAACACATGTTGTACCGCTAAGGGTCCTTGCTGCATTTTTCATGTTTTATACTAATGTAGAACATTTTGTTTCCTACTGTTTTTCATCATTGTCACTGTTTGCTAAATATTTTCACATGGAAGCGGGGAGAGGGAGACAGAGTCAGTAGGAAAAAGAACCCCCCTCCAAACTTGTGTCCAAAGCTAATTTCCTCCCGTTGGGCTTGGCTATAACTCTACAAGTAAAACAGTCACCCCGAGCAATGCGTACAGGAACTCAATAGTAACGTGATTAAGTTCCTAGTCAACAAGACTGCACTCCACTGTATGTTAACAAACCTAATTATAGCCCTGTGGTGATAAATTCAGCCAGGGCCCTTGCTGCACATCTCTGAGGTCATATCTCCAAGAGCAGCTTGACCCTCATGTCCCAGGGGATGGGATTGTCTGGGAGAGGAGTCCCAGCCTCAGCTTGGGGGGAGGGGCTGTTCCTCCTTCACCTCCTTGTCCAGTCCCTGGGGAAGGTGAGCGGATGCTAGGAAATACTGCAGAGCAGAAGGTCAGAGGTCTGAGCAACTGGGCAGTAGGCTTTCCTGGCTGAGGCTGGATTGGCATTGGGAGCCGTTGGCCCCAACCGTGTCATAAGCAGTAACAGGATGCCTGAGAGGGGAGTGTAGTGCTCCCAGCCTGTTGGTTCCATGCAGGCCTGGGGGCACCCCCTCTGGGCCCAGTAGAGGGTGGCTCAGGCCCTTCCCCTTCTTCCAGATGCCTTGTCCATACACTGGAAAGCCCCTGAAGAGCTAGCTGTGCAAAAGGCAATCCTCTTGTTTGTGAAGGACCCAAGCCTGGGTGGGGATGGTGTCCTGGAGAAAATGAGTCCCGGAGATGGAATCCGAAAGGTGTCTGGGGACAGATAAGATGGAGGCAGTTGAGGGACATCTTCAAGGGGTGGTGTCTTGAGAAAAAAATGGAAAGAAATACATAGACAGGGAGGAGGGACTGCGAGACATGAAAACATATGGAGAGAGATAGAAGGAAGAGACGAACGCACAGAGAGAGAGACATAGACGTAAAGCAATGTAGATACCGACAGAATAGATGGCTTGTGAACTCAGAGAAACTCTTCTTTCTCCAGCCAAAATGAGTTCCCTAAAAAGCACATCTGACCCCTGCTTAAAAATTCTCTCTTGGCTGTGATTCCCACAGGAGTCAGTTCAAATGTCTTGGCTGGGTATAGATGACCCTTTTCCATTTGCCCCTAACTTACCTCTCTGGCCTCTTCTCTCACCTTGAACCCTGCACTTCTGGGTATGAACCTCCACATGAGCCTTCCCCGGGTCCCCAAGAATGCCAGGCTCTTTCAGAACAATGTGCTTTTGTCTGTGTTTATCTCTATCTATCCCACTTCCTTGCATTCTTTCTCTGGCAAACTCCTACTCATCCTTCAAGACCCAGCTCCCATGTGTCCTCCCCTGCCACATTTTCCTAACATTCCCCAGGAGGCATTATTTCACCCTCTGCCCCCCCACCCCATAGCATTCTGTCCATATCCATGTGAAAATATTGTCCAGGCTGTATTGAAAAATGTCTGTGTTTACAGATCTCTCCCTCTATACCTCCCTTCCTCTACACCTGTTCCTTTGTTCATTCGTCTGCTTATTCAAGAAATATGTATTGAGAACCTACTACATGCCAGGTATTGTTCTGGGCACGGGGGATTCAGCGATGTACAAAATCCCCTGCCCTCTCAGAGCTGACATTTTGGTAGCTATATGTGTGGGTATATTAGTGAGGTTTTTTCCATAGTGAGAAACAGAAACTCACCTAGGCTAGCTCTAGTAGTGGGGGTTATTGTAAGATGGTGGCAATAAGAACACAAAAATCGTCTGGGGACCCAAGAACAACTGTATAGCTGAGCCTCTCAACTTTTGTAATTCATAACTGCTCATTCATGGCCTCTCCGAGCTCCTAATGCCACTTTTTAAACTTTTTGTGGTATAATATACACACAGAAAAGTACACGTATCATTAGAATATAGCTCAATAAGTTTTCACAAACTGTAACCCACAATGAGCTCAAGAAACAGAACATTCTGTACTCCAGTACTGCCCCCCCCACCGCTAGTTCCCCTTTTTAATTTTTAAGTGAAATTCCCATCCCAACAATTTTTTCTTTCTCATTCCATGATACTTTTTTTAAAAAACATCTTTATTGGAGTATAATTGTTTTACAATGGTGTGTTAGTTTCTGCTCCATAACAAAGTGAATCAGCCATACATATACACATGTTCCCATATCTCTTCCCTCTTGCGTCTCCCTCCCTCCCACCCTCCCTAACCCAACCCTCCAGGCACTCACAAAGCACCGAGCTGATCTCCCTGTGCTATGTGGCTGCTTCCCACTAGCTATCTACCTTACGTTTGGTAGTGTATATATGTCCATGCCTCTCTCTCACTTTGTCACAGCTTACCCTTCCCCCTCCCCATATCCTCAAGTCCATTCTCTAGTAGGTCTGTGTCTTTATTCCCGTTTTGCCCCTAGGTTCTTCATGACCCTTTTTATTTTAAGATTCCATATATATGTGTTAGCATACAGTATTTGTTTTTCTCTTTCTGACTTACTTCACTCTGTATGACAGACTCTAGGTCCATCCACCTCACTGCAAATAACTCAATTTCGTTTCTTTTTATGGCTGAGTAATATTCCATTGTATATATGTGCCACATCTTCTTTGTCCATTCATCTGTTGCTCATCCCAACTTTTGTCCGCTATTAACTATGACATTTTGATTTCTGTTTTCAGTGGGTTTGGGTTTTTTTGAACAGCTTTATTGAGGTAAAATTTACATACCATAGAATTGCCCATTGTTAGTGAACAATGTGATGAATTTTAGTAAACTTATAACTGTGGTCACAATCCAGTTTTAGAACATTTCTATCATTCCCTCCAAATTACCAGTCAATTTTCAGGGCCATTTTCAGTCAATCCTGGGTTCCAGCCCTAGTCCTAGGCAACCAGGTTTTAGATTTAGGTCTACGATCCATTTAAAAAATATATAACAACTGTTTTGAGGCATAACTCACATGCCATAAAGTCCATTCTTTGAAAAGGTAAAATTCAGTGTTTTTTAAATATATATTAATTCAGTGGTTGTATAAATATCACCACTGCCTAATTCCAGAATGTTTCATCACCCCCCTCCCCGCAAAAAAAAAAATACCCATTAGCAGTCAGTCCCCATTCCTCCCTCCCCCTAGTACCTGGAAATCACTAATCTACATTTTGTCTCTATGGATTTTCCTACTATAGACATTCAATATAAATGGAATCATACAATATGAGGCTTTCTGTGTCTGGCTTCTTTCACTCAGGATAATACTTTTAAAGATTCATCCATGTTCTAGCATGTAAGAGAACTTCATTCCTTTTTATGGCCAAACAGTATTCCACTATTAGGATTTACAACATTTTTTTTTCCATTTCTCACTGATATACTTTTGAGTTGTTTCCACTCTTTGGTAGTTATGAATAATGCTGCTATGATCATTCATGTACAAGTTTTTGTGTGCACATATGTTTTCAGTTTTCTTGGACATATATCTAGGAGTAAGTAGAATTTCTAGGTCATATGCTAACTCTGTGTTTAACTTTTTGACTGTGATTCATTTGAAGTTAATCTTTGTGTATGGTATGAGGTAAGAGTCTAAGTTCATTTCTTTGCATGTGGATATCCAATTGTCCCAGCATAACTTAAAAAAAAAAAATCATGAATTAGCACTGGATTTTGTCAAATGATTTTTCTACATCTACTGAGTGAGGTATTGAAATTTCCAATTATTACTATTAAATTATCTATTTCTCCTTGAAATTATCATATGAGTTTTGTCCTTTATTCTTTTAATAATGGTTTACTATATTAATTAATCTTCAAATATTAAACCAACCTTACATTCCTATGATAAATACCACTTAGTAATGGTGTTGTATTTTTCTTAAGTTCTTTTTTTGATGTGGACCATTTTCCAAAAATTATTTATTTATTTGGCTGCATCAGGTCTTAGTCGCGGCATGTGGGATCTTTTGTTGCGGCGAGCAGGCTCTTCACTGCGGTGTGCGGCTCTCTAGTTGTAGCATGCAGGCTCAGTAGTTGCAGCACACAGGCTCTCTAGTTGTGGCATGCGGGCTCTAGAGTGCGCAGGCTCAGTACTTGTGGCCCATGAGAGTTGCCCCGTGGCACGTGGAATCTTAGTTCCCTGACCAGCGATCGAACTCGTGTCCCCTGCATTGGAACACGGATTTTTTTTTTTTAAGATTTATTTATTATTTATATATTTATTTATTTTTGGCTGTGTTGGGTCTTAGTTGCGGCATGTGGGATCTTCTTTGCAGCATGGGGGCTCTTCGTTGTGGCACGCAGCCTTCTCTCTAGTTGTGGAAAGTGGGTTTTTCACTCTCTAGTTCTGGTGTGCGTGCTCCAGGGCATGTGGGCTCTGTAGTTGTGGCAGGTGGGTTCCAGAGTGTGTGGGCTCTGTAGTTTGCAGCACACAGGCTCTCTAGTTGAGGCGCATGAGCTCAGTAGTTGTGGCACATGGGCTTAGTTGCCCCGTGGCATGTGGGATCTTAGTCCCCTGAGGGATCGAACCCACATCCCCTGCATTGTAAGGCAGATTCTTTACCACTGGACCATCACGGAAGTCCCTGGAAGGCGTATTCTTTTTTTTTGATTTGTTTGTTTGTTTATTTATTTATTTTTGGCTGCATTGGGTCTTTGTTGCTGCGCGCAGGCTTTCTCTGGTTGCGGTGAGCGGGGGCGACTCTTCGTTGTGGAGTGTGGGCTTCTCATTGTGGTGGCTTCTCATTGCGGAGAACAGGCTCTAGGCATGCGGGCTTCAGTAGTTGTGGCTCGTGGGCTCTAGAGTGCAGGCTCAGTAGTTGTGGCACACGGGCTTAGTTTCTCTGAAGCATGTGGGATATTCCTGGACCAGGGCTCGAACCTGTGTCCCCTGCATTGGCAGGCGGATTCTTAACCACTGCATCACCAGGGAAGCCCAAGGACCTTTTTTTTTTTTTTTTTTAAGTCTTTATTGAATTTGTTACAACATTGCTTCTGTTGTTGTTGTTGTTTTTTTTAATGTTTTGTTTTTCTGGCCACGAGGCATGTGGGATCTTAACTCCACAACCAGGGAGTGAACCCCCTCACCCCCTGCATTGGAAGGCAAAGTCTTAACCACTGGACCACTAGGGAAGTCCCAGTAATGGTGTTTAATCCTTTTTATATGTTGCTGAATTTAGTTTGCTAATATTTTGTTAAGGATTCTTTCATCTACGTTCATGTAGGATATTGGTTTTCTTTTTTTATGATATATTTGTCTAGCTTGGCTTTCTGGGTAAATCTAGCCTCATAGAATGAGTTGGGAAGTATCCCTCCTCCACTGTTTCCTGAATTTGTGAAGGATTGGTACTATTTCTTCTTTAAATATTTAAATTTGATTTACCAGTAAATCCATCTGGGTGTGGGCTTTTTTTTAATAGCTCTTTTTAAAAATTAATTAATTAATTAATTGGCTGTGTTGGGTTTTCGTTGCTGCACGTGGGCTTTCTCTAGTTGCGGCAAGTGGGGGCTACTCTTCATTGCAGTGCATGGGCTGCTCATTACAGTGGCTTCTCTCTCTGTAAGCATGGGCTCTAGGTGTGTGGGCTTCAGTAGTTGTGGCTCGCAGGCTCTAGAGTGCAGGCTCAGTAGTTGTGGCACACGGGCTTAGTTGCTCTGTGGCATGTGGGATCTTCCTGGACCAGAGCTCAAACCCACGTCCCCTGCATTAGCAGGCAGATTCTTAAGCACTGTATCACCAGAGAAGTCCCTGGATACGGAATTCTTGATTGAACATTTTTCTTTTCTTCTAGTATTTTAAATATGTCAATCCATTGCTTTTTAACCTTCATTGTTTCTGATGAGAAATCAGCTGTTAATTGTATTGTTGGTGGTAATTCCCTGGCAGTACAGTGGTTAAGACTCCACGCCCTCACTGCTGAGGGCCTGCGTTTGATCCCTGGTCTGGGAAATAAGATCCCACAAGCTGCACAGCATGGCAAAAAAAAATTGTATTGTTGTTCTCTTGTATGGGATGAGTTGTTTTTCACTTACTGCTTTGAAAATTTTCTTTGTCTTAGGCTTTCACCGATTCGACTGTGTGGAACCAGCTGTGAAACTCTTTGTATTGATCCTACTTAAGATTTATTGAGCTTCTTGGATATGCAGATTAATATTTTTATTATATTTAGGAAGGTTTTGGTTATTATATCTTTAAATATTTTTTATACCCCTTTCACTTTCTACTTTCTTTCTAAGATAACAATTACAGATTTGTTGGTACCCTTAATATTGCCTCACATCTTTGCACGTGTGCACAGGCTCTGTTGGCCAGGGATGTGTGGGCATCTCTGGCCCTCTTTGGTCCCTGCTATACATGCACACAGTCTCTGGTCATCCCAGGATATGTGGGAAGCTCATCAAGCCCCTGATGGCTATCTTACCACCTGCAACTTCTTGATAAATTCCTGGCTAGTCCACCAGTCCTTTGCTTGTCAGAAACAAGCCTAAAACCTCAGATTAATGGAGAGGATGCTCCTCCCTGTTTGCTAGCCACTGAGATTATCTCTTCAACTGACAGTGCTCCAAATAAATTGTGCCCCCTCCAGCATCAGTGGTGAAGCTACTGGTTTTCATGGCATTGACAAAGCTGAGGGAAGGGGAATGGGGTGTGAGCAGCCATAGACTCATGGTTTTCTTACCTAAAGCTTGGTAGTTTTAATAAATAAGTTTTTCTTAGTTGTTGTATGCCTTTGGTAGAATTCCAGAGTGTGAAATGTTTTGTTTGCTTGCTTGTTTGGCTTGGTTTGGTTTTTGTTTCTGCTAATTGACCTCCATTTAAATATTTCTTTATTTCCTCTGTAAAACATATGGACTTATGCCCTCAATACGATAAACACTTGTATGCTACTCTCCAACATGTCTACCAGTTGTGTTGTCCGCTTACTACAAATTAGTTGTATGTGTTCCTAAGCCTGTTTATGTCAGCTTTACTTGAATTTTAATTACCTTATTTATTTAAATATAACATAAACTAATAAAATCTGACTATAAAAATAATTTTTTATATTAACTAAATTGAATGTTTTAGAAAGACTTGATAAAGAAAAGTAGCAAAAAATTTAATGTTAAATTGGGTGTGCACAGACCTACTAGAGAATGGACTTGAGGACATGGGGAGGGGGAAGGGTAAGCTGTGACAAAGTGGCACATGGATGGCATGGACATGTATACACTACCAAACGTAAAATAGCTAGCTAGTGGGAAGCAGCCGCATAGCACAGGGAGGTCAGCTCGGTGCTTTGTGACCACCTAGAGGGGTGGGATAGGGAGGGTGGGAGGGAGGGAAACACAAGAGGGAAGAGATATGGGAACATATGTATATGTATAACTGTTTCACTTTGTTATAAAGCCGAAACTAACACACCACTGTAAAGCAATTGTACTCCAATAAAGATGTTAAAAAATAAGTAAATAAATAAAGTGGGTGTGCATGTAGCAGCTGGAAAACACTGGAGGAAAAAAATCACAAATATCCAGAAGGAATCTCCATGTGTGAAGGATTCTGCTTAAACTCTCATTGTACTCATAGTGTAAAAGAGACAGAGATGCTAAAATTATCTGACGAGTTTTAAAGTAGCCATGATAAAAATGCTTCAGCAAGCAATTACAAATGTATTTGCAACAAACAAAAAAAATAGAAAGACTCAATAAGAAATGGAAGATAAAAATGGAGATATTAGAGCTAAGCTAAGAATACTGTAACCAAAATTAAAAGCTCAGGGAATGGGGTCAACACTGGAATGGAAGGTAGAGCAAAGAATCAGTGAACCAGAAACTAAAACTATAGAAATTACCCAATCTGAATAAGAGTGAGAGCAAGAGAAATAAAGGAAGGAAGGAAGGGAGGGATGGAGGGAGGGAGGGAGGGAGAAAGAAAGGAAGGAAGGGAAGGAGGGAGGGAGGAAGGAAGGGATGGAGGAAGGAAGGGATGGAGGAAGGAAGAACAGAGCTTCAGAAACATGTAGGACTATAACAAAATATCTAACATTTGGGTGTCATTGAGTCCAGGAAGGAGAGGAGAAAGAGGGTGGGGCTGAAAAAGTATGAAAAGAAGTACTGGTAGAAGGAAACCTTTCCAAATTTGTCAAGAGACATAAACCTAATTCAAGAAACTGAGTGAACCCATTACAGGATAAACTCAAAGATATCTATCCTAAGATGCATCATAATTAAACTACTAAAAAGTAAAAGTAAAGAAAAATTCTTGAAAGTAGACATAAAAATGACACTTTACCTCGAGGGGAAAACAATTTGAATTACTGTTTGTTTCTCGTCAGAAACCATAGGGGCCAGAGGGGAGTGGCACAATATATTTAAGTGCTGCAAGTAAAAAACTGTCAATTCAGAGTCCTATACCAGCAAAAATATCCTTCAGGAGTGGAGAAGAAATGAAGACATTCTCTGATTAAGGAAAAGTAAAGTAATTTGTTGCTAGCAGAACTATCCTAAAAGAAAGGCAAAAGGAAGTTCTCTAAACAGAAAGGAAATGATAAAGTGAGGAACTTTAGAACATCAGGAAGAAATACTCTTCTTAAACTTTCTAATATAATGTTTGATGATTCAAGCAAATTATATAATATCTTAGCAGTTCTAAATATATATATAAGAAATGTTTAAAATAATTATAAATGGGAGAGAGTAAAGGAACACAAAGGGAGATAAGATCTCTATTCTTGACTTCAACTGGTAAAATGACATAGACCGTGACAAGTTATGTAGGTATAAAGTAATACAGCAACCACTAAAAAAAGCTATACAAAGAGATACACTCAAAAACACTATACATAAATCAAAATGGAATTTTTAAAAAGTTAAGTAATCTACTTGATGAAGAGAAAACAAAGGCAAAACAAAGAAGAAACAGAAAAAAAATTCGCTTAAGCCTTAGCATATCAGAAATTACACAAAATATAGATTATCTAAATACAATAATTAAAAGAGATGGCAGCAGGATTAAAAAACATGGCCCAACTTATACACTGTCTACACAAAAAATTACCTTCAAATATAATGATACAGCCAGATTGAAAGCAAAAGGCTGGAAAATGACATATCATGCAAGTATTAATTTTAAAAAAGCAGGAGGCGGAACCATAGAGTTGGGAACCGCACGTGGAGCTTTCGGTGGGGCGCCCAGGACGCTGGGATCCCTTGCCCGCGCAGGAAGTAACTCTGGAGACTCGAGGGAGAGCGCAGGTGGTGGCCGGGCAGGGAGAGGCGGGCCTCAGCGCAGATTGGGTCAGGCACGCTCAAGGGCAGCCCCCGAGGGCCGTCCCAGAGGCCCCAGCGCTGCCGGGGTCCTAATAGGCAGCACCGTCTTCCGCCGCACGTGGCCGCACCGCGATTCCCAAATCCAAGCGCGACAAGAAAGGTGGGCGAAGGGGGTCTTGGGACCCGGTGAGGAATTCGCGGGCTGGCCGTCACCTGCGGTAGGGGCTTCGCGGGGGAAGCACGGGGGTGGGGGCTGGAGCCGGGTCGGGTCAGGGAGCGGAGACTGCTTTGCCAGGCCTCCAGAGTTCGTCCAAGGCCGGCTGGTCGGGGAACAGCCTCTGAACACCCAGGCCGCGCCCGATCTCGCCTTGGCCCACCTTTTCCTACCTCAGCCCATCTGTCTTAGCTCTCCGTGCTCCCCCCACCGTACCGCCTTTCCCTCAACCTAGGTTTATCCCTAAGTATGGTCTTGTGTACTTGAAGTTGCTTCTGTCTGGCATGCTTGTGCTCCGGTCTTTGTATGGCTGGCTCTTTCTCAGTTGGCAGTTCGTAGGATACCTCCTAAGAGAGTATTCCTGACTATCTCTACTATGGTGAGTCTCTCTCACTCCGGCTCTCTAGCACATTCACTCAACAAATTAGAGAGGGGCCTGGCACTCTCTAGGCGTCGAAGGATACAGCAGTTACAACAAGGAAGGCCTAGAGCCCTCATCAAGCTTAATATTTTAGTTATGGGAAGTATATCCTCCCAAGGTGCCGAAAATCGAATCAGTAAATTCAGATAGTGGTAAGTCCCGTGGAGTAAGAGAGAAAGAGAAGTTGATGTTCTTTTGTGCAGTGTGGCCAGAGAAGGTCTCTGTTGAGATGACAAACGAGCAGGAACTTGAAGAAAGTAAATAAGCAACTCATGGAGTTACCTGGAAGGGTGGTGGTCCCAGGAGAGGGAACACGAACGGCAAAAGCCCTGAAGCGGGAGCATGTTTGACATGTTCTGGGGCAAGAGGTCAGCGTGGCCAGGGCAGAGTGAGCAAAAAGGAGGGAGAGGGAATTGGGCAGAGTGTGCGGGGCTTGAAAGACCTTTGCAAGGAACTGGCTTTCACACGCAGGTGAAATGGGAGGAGAGAGCTCGAGCAGAGGAATGATGGGGTTCAACTTTACTTTTAAAAAGATCACCCTAGTTGCTTTGTTGAGAATAGACAGGGAAGGTGGGGGCAGTGTGCAGGGGTGCAAGCAGCAAGGCTAGCAGTAATCCAAGAGAGCATGGTGCTGGCTAGGTCCACAGTTGTAGCAGTGGAAATGTTGGAAAATGGACAACTGTATTTTGTTTGCCCTCCTGTGCTGCACTTGCCCCTGAATGGCGTGATTACCTTTCTAGATGTGTGCTTCGTGAAGAGGGACTGACTGCGTGCCAGGCAGGATGAATAAGAAGCGGCCTCCTCCTAGGAGCCAGGGCTTTGCATTTGATGCTCTGTTAAGCGTTTGTGGAATGATTGGGTTCTGTGGAGGGAGCCCTGGTCAGATCTGGCAAATGTCAAACCCTTCTGGTTAAGGGGCAAATTGGGCCCCAGCTGTTGCTGGAGAAGAGGTGCTTGTCCCTTCCCAAAGATGCGTTGTTGCATCCATGGGTCCAAATTGCAAGACAGGGTGTAGCAGAGGAGATACAGTCCCCAGCCCAGAGCAGCCACAGACGGTCTCTGTGTACCACAGCAGCACAGGGACGCACCTCAGCCAGCAGCTAGCTCAGCCACTGGCAGGGCCCCCAGAGCCTCCACACCTCAGTAGGGAGTTTTCGCTTCGCCTCAGGGGAGCTAAGGAATACCTAGTAAAAAAGAAAAAAAAGAAAGCAGGAGTGACTTAGATACAACAGACCAATTTCAACACCAACTACCACAATTCACCCAGTATGAAATAGATAGATATATACTATCCTATATTAAGGATATTGAATTCATAATTTAAAAAAACTCCCAAATAAGAAATCTCCAGGCCCAGATGGTTTTACAGGCGAATTCTACAAAATGTTTAAAGGAGAATTAACACTAGTTCTATACAGTCTTTTGTAGAAAGTTGAAGAGGAGGGCACACTTCCAAATTCATTTCATGAGGATAATATTACCTTGTTACCCAAAATCAGCTATGTTCATACAAAAAAAGAAAACTATAGACCAATAACCCTCATGAATATAGATTTAAAAATCCTTTAAAAAATTAGCAAATAGAATTCAGCAGTATATCAAAAGAATTATGCACCATGACTAAGTGGAGTTTATTGCAAGGATACAAAGCTGGATCAATATTCAAAATTATATTAATGTAATCTACTATATTAATAAGCTAAAGAAAAAAAATCACATTATTATTGATGCATAAAAAGTTTTGACAAAATTCAACACCCATTCATGGTGTTGAAATTCTCAGAAAGGGGACTTCCCTGGTGGTGCAATGGATAAGACTCCACGCTCCCAAGGCAGGGGGCCTGGGTTTGACCCCTGGTCAGGGAACTAGATTCCACGTGCATGCAGCAACTAAGAGTTCACATGCCACAACTCAGGAGCCCACGTGCTGCAGTTAAGGAGCTGGCGAGCCACAACTAAGGAGCCTGCCTGCCACAACAAAGATCTGGTGCAACCAAATAAATAAATAAATAAATTCTCACAAAATGCTTAAAAAAAAGAAAAGAAACTCTCAGAAAAATAGGAATAGAGGAGAACTTCCTCAACTTGATAAAAAGAATCTACAAAAAATCTACAACTAACATTATAGTTAATGATAAAAGACCTAATCTCTCCCCCTTAAGTTCACAAGGTAAAAATGTTTGCTGTAACCACTCTTGTTCAATGTAGTGCTGGAAGTTCTAGCCAGTGCAATAAGGCCAGAAAAGGAAATAAATGGCTTGCAGATTGGAAAACCATTTGGTAAATAAGAAATGAAAACTATGTTCACACAAAAACCTTTACATGAATGTTTTATAGCACTTTATGTATAACAGGCAACAAGAGGAAACAACCCAGATGTCCTTCAATGGGTGAAGGGTTAAACTGTGATATATCCACACCATGGAATACTACTCGATGATTAAAAGGAACAAGCTATGGGTACACACAACAACCTGGATGAATCTCCAGAGAATTATGCTAAGTGAAAAAAAGCCAACCCCAAAAGTTTCCATACTGAATGATTCCATCTATATCCGGTTCTTGAAATGAGAAAATTATAGAATGGAGAGCACATTAGTGATTACCAGGGGCTAAGGTGGGGGTTGGAACATGAGGGAAGTGGGTATGGCTATGAAAGAATAACATAAGGGATGAAAATGTTCTACATCTACATCTTGACTGTATCTATGTGAATATCCTGGTTATGGTATCATGGTACCGTTTTGCAAGATGTTACTATTCAGAGAAACTGGGTAAAGGGTATGCAGGATCACTCTGTATTACATAAAAACAAAAAGTTTAATTTAAAAAAAACCTGGACTCTCTTAATCGTCTATATGTGTGTCACCTGTGATACTTAGAAGAATTAATAAAATATTCTTCGTTGAAAAATCTATGTCGGCCAGCGGGAGATGTGGCAGGCGAGCAGTTCTGCTCCGAGGGCGTAAGTGCGTGCCCAGGTTTCGGCCGCTGACCAGCAGCAACATGGTGGCACCAGTGCTGGAGACCGCTCACGTGTTTTGCTGCCCGAACCGGGTGTGGGGAGGCCTGAGCTGGAGCTCCAGGCCCGGAGGAGTTCTGGCCTTCGGCACGTCCTGTTCCGTGGTGCTCTATGACCCTCAGAAAAGTGTTGTTATTACCAACCTGAATGGTCACACTGCTCGAGTCGATTGCATACAGTGGATTTGTAAACAGGATGGTTCTCCTTCTACTGAATTAGTTTCTGGAGGATCTGATATTCAAGTGGTTCACTGGGATATAGAGAATAATCAGGCATTTGGAAGTCACTGAGGATTTCTAAGCAGCGGAGTATGCATACCAAAGAAGATGAATCTGATGGGACTGTGCCAAATTAGGATAGGAAAAAGAATATGAAGGAAGAGATATGGGATATAGTTTTGAAGGAAAATGATTTTGGCATTGACTAGATAGTTGTCAAAGGAGTGGGGAGCTATTGAGTAGAGGAGTGAGAAATCAAAAAGAGTGGGATTCTGGCTCAGGGCTCTGGAAGAAAGATACTTCTACAAAGCAAAATAGGCAAGTGGGAGGGAAGATGTGGAATTCAGTTGTTAACATGTTACTTGTATTGCTAGCCAGAGAGAGGGGCCAGGTGTGGAGGAGGGGATCGTGGAGTCACTTAGACTTGAATGAGAGTTCTAATGGTTGTGTAGCAAAGCAGCTCCTGTGTAGACTTACCTTGGCAGAGGAATCCAGAGAGAGACATCTGCGCACTCAGTTTTGAGACCTTGAGTTGAGATTTGCAAGACTTTTTCCTCAGTGCTGCCCTAAGCTTCTGCCAGTAGAGAGGATAGCAGGCTGAGTATCTGGTGGCAGACAGTGAATTTAGAGATGGACCAGAAAGTAGAATGTGAGGCCAGACAGGGAGGAAGAGAGGAGGAGGATGAAAGGGGCTTCCCTGGTGGCGCAGTGGTTGGGAGTCTGCCTGCCCATGCAGGGGACACGGGTTCGTGCCCCGGTCCAGGAAGATCCCACATGCCGTGGAGCGGCTGGGCCCGTGAGCCATGGCCGCTGAGCCTGCGCATCCGGAGCCTGTGCTCCGCAACGGGAGAGGCCACAACAGTGAGAGGCCCGTGTACTGCAAAAAAAAAAAAAAAAAAAAAAAAAGAGGGATGAAGGGAATAAGAGGATTTGGGGGAAGAAGTCACATATTTGAACCTTGGAGGCTTAAAGGTTCCTCCTGGTATACATTTCCATGCACACAGGTGTTCACTACATCTTGACTTCTGATAAAAGGAAATAATTCTAAGCTGGTATCATGAGAGATTTGAGTCTTTGAACAGTGGGCATCGTTTTTTTAAAAGCCGGTGAACTTAAGAGATTTGTTTTGTTTGAGCGTTTAAGATTCTCTAGTGGTTGAAATACAACCCTGCTTAAAAGATGTGAAGTGACATAGAAAACAAACTTATGGTTACTAAAGGGGAAAGGGGGTGGGAGTGGGGATAAATTAGGAGTTTGGGATTAGCAGATACAAACTACTATATATAAAATAGATAACGTCCTACTGTATAGCACAGGGAACTATATTCAGTATCCTGTAATAAATCATAATGGAAAAGAATATGTATATATATATAACTGTACACCAGAAACTAACACAATGCAACATTGTAAATCAACTGTACTTCAATTTAAAAAAATAAAATAGAAAAAAAACTATGTCATCATTGGTATATTCTGTCAAATACTAAGGGAGATATGTTAAAATAATCCGTCATGATTGGGAAGTGTCTATTTCTCCTTTTAGGTCTGTCAATTTCTGTTTTATATATTTTGAGACTATATTATTTCATGCATATACATTTAGAATTATTCAATCCTATTGGTTGATTGTGCTTTTAATCACTATGAAGTCTCTCTCTTAATTTCTTGTGATGCTTTTTGCTTTAAAGTCTATTTTGTCTGATTTTAGTATAGTGACACCATCTCTCTTTTCGTTAGTATTTACATAGAACTCCCCCCATTCTTCTACTTAAAAATTTTTCTGTATCTTTATTTTTAAAGGATGTCTCTTGTAAACAACATATGCAATTGTTTTTATGTAATATAATATTACAATTTTTGTCTTTTAATTGGAGTATCTTGTTCACTTACATTTAATATAACTACAAATATATTTGGGTTTACATCTACCATTTTATTTCTTCAGTATTTATCCCACATATTCTATATTCCTTTTTTCTCTCACTTCTTGACTTCTTTTCAATTAAACAAATATGTTTATTATTCCATTTCTTCCCTCTCTTATCTTGTTAATTATAAATTCTATTATTATTTTAATAGTTACTTTAGAGCATTCAACATATATCTTTGACTTATTAAAGTCTAATATAAAATAGTACTTTTAGCACTTTTCATATCATTCAAGGACTTTAGAATACTTTAATTCCATTTCCTACCTCCAGTTTTTATGCTATTATTTTCATATGTTTTAATTCTACATATATTTTACTCCTTACATGATATTATTATTTTTCTGTAGAAACAATATTCATTTTTTCATTTGTTACAGTTAACAGTTTGCATTTCATTTGGGGTTCTCTCCATATCTTGGTTGATTTTTTTTAAAGTTTAAATATAGTAAACTTTATTTTTTGTTTTGTATGGTTTTATGGGTTTTGTCAAATGCACCGAGTCATTTGGTGACTCTCAGAGTGGCACAGAGCCACCACCAAAACCTCTTGATATAGAACAGTCTATCATCCCTAAATTCCTTTGTGCTATCCCCTTATAGTCTACTCTGTTCCCACCTCCAACCTCTAGAAATATATGTAGCCTTCTGGGTCTGACTTCTTTCACTTAGCAATATACATATAGGATTCATACATGTTATTGTGTGAATCAATAGATTGTTTCTTTTTATTGCCGAGTAGTATTCTATTGTATAGTTGTACTATACTTTATCCATTTGCTAGTTGAAAGACATCTGAGTGGCTTCCAGTTTGGAGCAATTATGAATAAAGTTCCTATAAACATTAATTTATCATAAGCATACATTTTTATTTCTCTTAGATAAATACCTAGTAGTAGGATTGCTGGGTCATATGGTTATACATATGTTTAATTTTTTAAGAAACTGCCAAATTGTTTTTCAAACAATTTGCATCTCCATCAGCAACATTTGAGGCTTCCAGTTACTCCACATCCTCATCACTACTTGGTATTATCAGTCTTTTTAGTTTTAGCCGTTCTAGTAGGTATGTAGTGGTATCTCACGGTAGTTTTTTTTTTTTTTGCGGTACGCAGGCCTCTCACTGCTGTGGCCTCTCCCGTTGCGGAGCACAGGCTCCGGACGCGCAGGCTCAGCGGCCATGGCTCATGGGCCCAGCCGCTCCGCGGCATGTGGGATCTTCCCGGACCGGGGCACGAACCCACGTCCCCTGCATCGGCAGGCGGACTCTCAACCACTGTGCCACCAGGGAAGCCCTCATGGTAGTTTTAATTTGGTTATCCCTAATGACTAATTATGCTGAGCAGGTTTTAATGTGCTTATTTGCCACCCATATATCTTCTTTGGTGGAGTGTGTGTTTGGAACTTTCGGCAAGTTAGATATTGGGTTCCTTGTTGTTTTTTTTTATTGTTCAGCTTTTAGAGTTATTTATATGTTCTGTATACAAGTCTTTGTCAGAAATATGATTTGCATATATTTTCTTCCAGTCCGTGGCTTGCTTTTGAATTCTCTTATCAGTGTCTTTTGCAAAGCAAGAATTTTTAATTTTAATAAAGTTCAAATTATCATTTTTCTTTCATGGATCATGCTTTTGTGGATTGTGCTTTCAGTGTCTAGAAATTCTTTACCTAATGTAGGGTCATGCAGATTTTCTCATGTATTTCTACTAGAAGTTTTGTAGTTTCACATTATACATTTAGGTTTATGATCCATTTTGAGTTAATTTTAAAAAACATTTTATTTTATTGAGATATAATTCACATACCATAAAATTCACACTTTGAAAGTGTTTTTAGTGGTTTTTAGTATATTCACAAGGTTATGCAGCCATCACCGCTATCTAATTCCAGAGCATTTCATCATCTGAAAAAGAAACCCCAGAACTCAATAGCAATCACTGCCCCTTGCCCCTCCCCCAGCCTTAGGCAACCACTAATCTACTTTTTGCCTCTATAGATTCTTTCACTTAGCATTGTTCTCAAGTTTCATCCATTTTGTAGCATGTATTGGTATTTCATTCCTTTTTATTGCTGAATAGTGTTCCATTGTATAGATACATACATATTATCCATTCATCGTTCAGTGGACATTTGGATTGTTTTGGCTATTATGAATAATCCTGCTATGAACATTCATGTACAAGTTTGTGTGTGAACACATACTTTCAGTTATCTTGCATATATACTTAGGAGTGGTTGAGTTAATTTTTTTTTTTTTGAGTTAATTTTTATATAAGGTGTGAGGCATGGGTTGAGTTTCTTTTTTTTCTCTTTTTTTTTTTTTGCATATGGACATCTAATTATTCCAACACCACTTATCGAAATAACTATCCTTTCTCCATTGAATTGCCTTTGACCCTTGTTAAAAATCAGTTGAGGGCTTCCCTGGTGGCGCAGTGGTTAAGGATCCTCCTGCCAATGCAGGGGGCTCAGGTTCGAGCCTTGGTCTGGGAAGGTCCCCCATGCCACGGAGCAACTAAGCCCGTGCGCCACAACTACTGAGCCTACGCTCTGGAGCCCGCAAGCCGCAACTACTGAAGCCCGTGCAACAAGAGAAGCCACCACAATGAGAAGCCTGCGCACCCCAGTGAAGAGTATCCCCTGCTCACCGCAACTAGAGAAAGCCCACATGCAGCAATGAAGACCCAACGCAGCCAAAAATAAATAAATAAATTTTAAAAAATCAGTTGAGTGTATCTTGACTGTTTTGTTCCATTGATCTATATGTCTTTTCTGCTAATGCCACACTATCTTGATTACCATACTTTTTTAAGCTTTGAATTTAGGTAGTTTGATTCCTTCAACATTTGTCTTCCTTTTCAAAATTGTCATTCTAGATCCTTTGCCCTTGTCTCATACATTTTAGAATCAGCTGGTCAGTAATGATTCAAAAAAGTATACTGAGATTTTGATTGGGATTGCATTGAATGTATAGATCAATGGGGGGGGATTGTTATCTTACCAATTTGATTCTTCCAATCCATAAACATGGATTATCTTTTTATTTATTTAGGTCTTTGGTTTCTTTCATCAATATTTTGTAGTTTTCAACACACAGATCCTGTACATATCTGTTAGATTTATAACTAAGTCTTTCATTTTTGGGGTGCTATTGTAAATTGTATTGTTTTTAAAATTTTGAATCCAGTGTTCATTGCTGATATATAGAAATACAATAAAATTTTGTATATTGACCTTGTATCCTGTACCTTTGTTAAACTCACTTATTAGTTCTAGGAGCTTTTTTCCTTAAAGTTCACTCTTATTTATTTATTTATTTTTGGCTGTGTTGGGTCCTCGTTGCTGCACGGGCTTTCTCTAGTTGTGGTGAGCAGAGGCCACTTTTTGTTGCGGTGCATGGGCTTCTCATTGCATTGGCCTCTCGTTGTGGAGCATGGGCTCTAGGTGCACGGACTTCAACAGTTGTGGCATGTGGGCTCAGTAGCTGTGGCTCTTGGCCTCTAGAGCGCAGGATCAGTAGTTGTGGCACATGGGCTTAGTTGCTCCACGGCATGTGGGATCTTCCCGGATCAGGGATCGAACCCTTGTCCCCTGAATTGGCAGGCAGATTCTTAACCACTGCACCACCAGGGAAGTCCGTAGGAGTGCTTTTTTGTAGATTATTTGGAGTTTTCTCTGTAGACAACGTAATCATTATAGTTTTATATACATTTTGACCCTTTCTGTTGCTCTTCATTCCTTCCTGAATATCTTCGATTTCATCTGGGATTGTTTTCCTTTTTGTAGGACTTTCTTTAGGTCTTTTTTTTTTTTTTTGATGTTGGTCTGTTGGTTAAATATTTTAATTTTTGTCTGAAAATGTCTTATTTTCATTTATTTTTAAGGAATGTTTTTTGCGAGATGTATTATTCTGAGTTGACAATTATTTTCTTTCAAAACTTTGAAGATATCCTTTGTTGTTCTGGCCTCCATTATTTCTGTAGAGAAGTCAGTTGCTGCTGTTGTTACTTCTTTGAAGATAATATTCCTTTTTCTCTCTGTTTTTTAGGGTTTTTCTTTGCCTTGTCTTTCAGCAGTTTTACTTTGATGTGCCAAAGGTGTGGATGTAGTTTTCTTGGTATTTACCCTGCCTAGGCTTCTTAACATTTCTTAAATACATAGCTTGTGTTTTTTTGTTTCTTTTGAAAAATTCTTAGTCAATAATCAGTCTCTTCAAATACTGCTTTTGCTCTGTTTTCTCTCTTCTCCCCTTATGGGAAAATTACACATATTTTGTGCCTTTTCACTTTGTTCATATCTTTCATTTCCTTTCTGTATTTTCTATTTTTTCTCCCTTTGCTTCAGTCCTATTAGTAGCTAGTTTTCTAGTCGTCTCTTCAGCTGTGTTTACTTTGTGGTTAAACCCGTCTATCCAGTTCTTAATTTCATTCATTATATTTTCCAGTTTTAAAATTTCTATTTGATTTTTTGGATAGATTCTAGTTCTCCACTGAAAATTTTCTACTTGTAATTTGTTTTCTTAAATATATTGATGATAGTTCATTTAAAATTGTTTCTGCTAATTCTCGTATATGAATTACCTGTAAGTCTGTTTTTATTATTTGGTCTTTCTCTGGTTTTTGGTCACTTGGTTTTGTCTCCTGGTAAGTCTGGTAACTTTTGGTTGAATGATGGACATTGTGGATAAAAAATTATGGTGGAAATTTGAGCTTGAATGTTATCTTCCTTCAGAGGGGGTTTGCTTTTACTTGAGGTCAGGGTTAGATCATCTTAATCTAGATTGAGATGGTTTAAATCTGGGTTTCAGCTCTTTTGATGGCTCATCTCTTAACATATCCTAGAAGTAAGGTTAGCCCTTAGTTTTAGGCTATAACTTGTCAGGTGTCCCAGCTGAAAGCTGGAGATGTTTGCTAAATTTCCTATGTTTTGGCATCCCAGAACTCATTTTTAAAATCCTCAGTCCCAGGAGACTGCTGAATATCTACTCAGCATCTGGGCCCCTCAGATGTTGGTTTACAAATCTGCAAATGCCTGCAGGGGAAGAATGTGACCAGATATCAGGTTCACACAATGTACTTCTTTTATCTTAGTGATCTTGGCCTCTCAAGTCTTCAGTGCCCTGGTAACTTTTCTTTTTGTTCAAACTTGCTTTCCTAGTTGTGGTTGGTGAAGAAGTTGGTCTGATACAAGCTAATCCACCATATCCAGAAGCAATACAAAGAGCATGGTCTTTGGAGCCAGAACTCCAGGATTCAAATCTTCAGTTCCATCATTTACTTGTCCTGTGATCATGAACAAGGTATTAACTTTTTTTGAGCCTCACTTTTCTCATTACTAAAATGGTCATAATAACAGTAGCTACCTTATAGGGTTATTTTGATGATTTAACAAGTATTATATATAAAGTAGTATGTGTGTGTGTGTATATATATATATATATATATATATTATATATAATATACTTTCCTACTTACCTTCTTGTTCTGGCCCTCCATTGTTTCCATAGAGAAGTCAGTTATTGTATATATTACTACTTTGAAGGTAGTATTCCTTTTTTTTCTCTGACTGTTTTTAAGGTTTTCTTTGCTTTGTCTTTTGACAGTTTTACTCTGATGTGCAGAAGTGTGGGTATGGTTTTCTTTTTATTTATCCTGGTCTGGGCTTCTTAGCATTTCTTACATCATATATACTTTAAAGTATATAATATATATATCTAAGAAAAGTGCCTGGAATCCAAAAATATGCTGTATTGTTATTTGCTCTTATTATTTTTACTTGATGTGGTCATCTTTCCAGTTAGTGTTGTTTTCCACTGTGTTTTGTCATTTACAAATCCTCAATAGGCTCTGCCGGCTAGTAGATGAAGTCCAAACTCTACACCTGTAGTTCTCAGCCTTGGTGGCATATTGGAATAACCTGTGATATTTTTAAAATTCTGAGGCCCAAGTCAAACCAGGCCAATTACATCAGAACTTTTTTTTTTTTTTTTTTTGCGGTATGCGCGCCTCTCCCTGTTGTGGCCTCTCCGTTGCGGAGCACAGGCTCCAGACTCGCAGGCTCAGTGGCCATGGCTCACGGGCCCAGCCGCTCCGCGTCATGTGGATCCTCCCAGACCGGGGCACAAACCCATGTCCCCTGCATCAGCAGGCGGACTCTCAACCACTGGGCCACCAGGGAAGCCCCATCAGAACTTTTAAGGTGGGATACAGATATTAATCAGTATTTTTTAAAGAGCCTCAGGTGATTCCAATGTTCAGCCAATGCTGGGGGCTCTCACACCTCCTCCTCTGCTCTTCGAGCCACTTTTGAGGGCCTGGAGAAGTGCCTGAGACACTACATGCTTCTAGAGAGGAGAGAGGAAATGGATGCAAAGAAAAGAGGAAAATAACTCACGGTGGTACCATAGGAACGTACTTGTGGGAATTCTCATTCTTTGGAGAAACAGCAGACTCCAGCTGTGTGCTCTGTTTTGTGGTTTTCTTTTGGGAGGGGGCAACGTCAATGACCCCCCCTTCTATCTCCACATCAAGCCATCTCTCAATTCACTCTCACCTTTCCGTCCCAAATCTTACCTCCCTCTCTTTATTCAAAGAGTTGTTGAAATATCTCCTCCCTCTAAGAAGGTTTTTTGGTTTGTTTGGAGAAGGTACCTTCTCACAGATACTAAAAAATTATTCAAGGATGTCCTGTCCAAGGAGGGGTATGGGGGCTAAGGATGGGCACTTGGGACGGCCAGAGGGCCCAGGTGACTTGACAGGAGGTGAGAAAGGAGCATTGGAAAGGAGATGGGAGAGCCTCTGGAAAACTTATCAGATCATAAAATGTCACCTAGGCTAACCATCTGAATGTTTACAAAACTCCTTAGTGTGTTCCACTGATGGTAGAATTTTTAGGCCACTGTGACATGCTGGTGGGGCGATATTTTTCAAGAGATAAAGGGAGAAGGCTTAGACAGGTGCCTGTCTGACGCCACATGGGGCAGGCATCTGCCAGCAGGGAGCCAAGCCCTTTGTACCACCTCTGCTGATGCCTTCAGGAAGCGGTGTCCTGGCTGGAAAGGAAGAGGCTGGGGAGAGGGGAATGGTGCGGTAGGGAATAATTTTAAACACTTTGGTGCTACGTAAGCTGTGAAGACATAGCATGTAGGTCTTCATGAGCCAACCAGCTGTGTTTCTCCTGAGCCAATGGGGTGGTGGGTTGTGAAGTTCTGTGATTCAGGATGCTTTCCCGGGCTGCCCCTGCTTTAGACAGGGAGCAGGAGCAAGTGGACATGAGATTTAAAATAATAATAATTGTATATAGTGCAGGGAAACAGGTCTCTCACCTCTAGGATGGGAGAATAAATTCGTTCAATTTTTCTTAAAGCATGTGAGCAGCATGAATCCAGTCTTAAAAATGTTCCTGCGCTTTGACCCAGCAATTCCACTTCTAGGAATATGTTCTAAGGAAGCAGGTGACAAGTGCACAATGATCTATGGTATACTGACATTCATTATAAGCTTGTTCACTAAAAACAACCAAAATGTCCAGCAATTAGGCATTAAAATAATGACTGGGAATATAGAATGCTATGCAGCTAGTAAAAAGGACACTGCTACTCCTCCATAGTCATTTAAATGGAACGATGTTTATTATATTTTAAGCAAGAAACGCAGGTCCCAGAAACTACATTCACTGTGACCCTATTTCATTATTTTGGTAATTTTTTTTTTTCCTCCCAGACCATTTTATTGAAGATGAATGACTTCATGCTAATGCCTGTATCATGTGGGTAGCCATGTTTTACACAGACTACTGCCAGGAGTAGTTTATTACTACCAATAATGTGTGAATTACTTTGCATAGTGTCTGACATATCGTAGGTGCATAGAGGTAGAAAAAGTAAATATTACTTTCAGAAAGTCTCTTTAACTGTTAAAGAGACTTTACCTCTCTAGAGTGGTTTAGCATTTTAATAGAATAGAAAGTATGATACAAAAATTGGCAAAGTTTGCTGGCCAGAAATCATGTAGTTGGTATGATTTCAATTTGAAAAAACACAGTACATGTGCCCATAAGGAAAGTCTGTAAAGATATCTTTATCTCATTAACAGTGTTTGAGTAATGTTGGGTATATGAGTCGTTTTTATGTCCCTTTTTTTTTTGCTTTAATACACCCAACCTCCTGTGATAGAATAGACCTGTCTTTATTACTCTTTCTCTTCACTCAAAAGTCTAAAAAAAAAAACCCAGGCTTTAATTACTGATATAAAGTAAAACAATAACTTGTTGGTTGGCTGAGAATTGCTGGAAATTAATAAATAGTTTGGAAATTATTTAGTAAATGCTAATTACTTAGGCAAAGTAATTAAAATATTTATAAGCGAACACCCATAAAACACCACCAAGCAAATACATTGCTCAATAAATGGTTTAATTAGTATTTCATTACTAGAAATTAAATCTCGGTAACCAAACATTACTACAAATTACATGTAGGATGGACAACTTGTTTCACTGCTATTAATGATTTCAATTACAAAGTTTGTGCAAAGTCTAATTCCTTCCTGCTTCTCCCGCCTTCCTCCTGTGCCCACCTGGGCGAGTTCCCACACACTAGGGCCTGAGTTAGGATGTTTGGGGCTGGGCTGACACCTTCCACATTGTTGGAAATCCCGGATTAACAGTTTCCCTCAGCTTATTTCCCAGCTGTCTTGCAGAAATACTAGCCCTGGGTGCCTCTTAATCAGCTGGAATCAGCCTCCAGGAGCTGGTGGGCTTCTTACACAGATATACTCTCCTCTGGAGTCTCCTAAATCACTTGGCTGCAAGGCCCGATTTCCTCCTCATGTCTGTGCCAAGGCCTTCCAGCACTGGGTTGTGCTCCTTGTTCAGCTCTCAGGCTGGGCCAGGTTGCTGCTAAGTCATAAAAGGGCATCTTCACGCCGATGAGAAAAAAGGAGTCCCTTCCCTCCGGACAGATGTAGTCACTGTGAGGGTGGATTTTTGCCCCAACGTTGTTCTTTCTCAGGTTCCCAGGGAACAGACTCTGAGACTCGAGATTTGCGTGCAGGCGTCTTACTGAGGAGTGTTCTCAGGAATAGCCCCTGAGTGAGGGAGTGAGGAAGTAGGATGGGGTAGAGGGAAAAGTTGGACCACAACCGCACGGGAAGCTCCTGGATTGAGGCAAGGAAGGGGGCAAGGCCATTTGTTATTTCAAACGAGCAGACATCACTCTGGACTGATGTGCCTCTTTTGGCTGAGGACAGGTCCGGAGGGACTTGGTTGCCAGCCATTAACAGCCACCACTCCCAGCAGCTAGAGGAATGAGTGCTTTTGGCTCTGAGGAGAAATATGGGCAGCATCCACTACATCCCCTTGTGTCATGGACAACCTGAGCAACCACACAGGAAGGTCCTTCTGGGGGTGGCCTGAGGCCAATGAGTTGAATGGGCATGAGTTGTCCCATTGTTTTACTGGGACTGGGAGGGTCTTACTTCTGCAGTTAGGGTGGATCCCCACTTAGGTACAAGCTGGGACTTATGACTAGGCTGTAAGCTCCATGCGGGTTAGGTCTGGTCTCATGGTATCCCCAGAAACTTAGCACAGTTTGTGGCTCAATTAATATTTGCTGATTGAATCTATAGTAATAAAGACAGTCACCTAAATGCATTAATATAAGCTGTATTACAATTGATGAAGGGAAATACATAGAATGTGACCTAGGAGGGGTCAGGGAAGCTCCCTCAAAGAAATGACATGAGCTGAGACCCAAGGGATGGGTAAGAGTGGGTCAGGCAGAGTGGACTGGGGGTGGGGTGCTTCCAAGCCTCCTAAGATAGGCATTTACCTTGGCCATGTCCTGAGGGGGTCTACCTCATGGAAAAACAGAGGCGACTTGAGAAATCACATTCACTGAAATCTCTCGTTATCTGTTGGTGAAATGTATCCTTTGTCCTTATCACAGCCTTATCTGGTATAAGATTCATGTGTTAGAGAGGCTTTCCCACTGTGGCTTGGCCAGGCCCTGGTGGCTATGAAGGTTGCCTGCACCTGGCAGGTGCTTTCTGGAGTGAGAGATACAGGCCAGGTGTCACAGCTGGAGCTGGGGGTGAGATCCCCCTGAACCCCCCATGGGGTCTCATGCATGTGAAGGCCACCTATTGTGAGGAGCTGAGGCTGGAAGCAGCTGGGCTTCAGATCTAAACTCTTGCTTCCTCTTCGTCCTCATCTCCAATCCTGCCCCTGGCTTTGCCCCTCTCCAGGCCTGTCTCCAGATTCCTCACTGCCCCAGGAGCATGTTATGCTTCATTTTACCTCCACTGCTGTGCATGAGTCCTCCCCTTTCTCCAGGACCACCGCTCTACTCAGAAAACCCACCCAAAGCACCGCCATGGAGCCCTGGCCAGCAAACTCCAGGTCATACTGAACTCACCCCTTTCTGCATTTCTACAGTCCTCAGCTGTAGATTCTTTAGGGCAGAGGCTGTTTTAGAAATCCGGGCCTGGTACCATACCTGGTCGAGAGCAAGAAGGTTGGGAGAGGCTGGAGGAGAGGAGAAGCCCTGAAGGAAAACCCATTGTGCCCGTCCCTGCCATGATGCCCTGGTTGGCACCGGGCAGTGTGAGTGGTGGCCTGGACGATGTCTGCTGGCCTCCAGCCAGGTGCACCGTGAGGGTGCTGCGGGCCTGCCTTCTGCTGTTGGTGGTGGGTGGCAGCAACGGCGGAGGGGGAGGATGAGGAAAGTTCATGTTTATCACATCTGGGGCTTTGCCTGCCTTGTTCTTAATCAGTCTACAGCTAATTAGTCGCCTCCCCCAGCTGCAGAGCACCATGAATCACCAAGGAAAAGGCTGAAGTCAGCGGCCTCCTGCTCAGGGGAATCCCGGCTCATTGGGTGGGCCCTTCTTGCCTGGGGCATTATGAGGGCGACAGGATGCAGGAGCTCCTCTGGAAAGAATCTGAGGTTGTGGGGAAGGGGCCTGGGGTCCTGTGCCACCTAGGGTGACTGTAGGGGGAAGGGTGTGGCATCAATCCTCTTTGCTGCAACGTAAAGGCCTCACTTTCCCAAACTCACTTGCAGCCAGGAATGGCATGGGGACACAGTTCAGACCAATGGGGCATAAGCTGAAACCTGCTGGGGGCTCTTAGGAAGGCTTTTCCTTTCTTGATAAAGGGCGTTGGATGCTGCTGGTGCTGGCCCTTCTTGCCCTTTCTTCTTTTTGCCTTGAATGCAGACTTGAAGGCTGGAGCTGCAGCAGCCATCAGCTCTCTATAAGGGAAAGACCAAGAGAATTGTAATGACACTGGCCATGAGCTGACAAACCAACTTGCCTACCTCCAGATTTCTGTCAGGTGAAAATAATAAATCTCCATTTGTTTAGTCCACTGTTGGTTGGTATTCTGTTAGCTGCAACTGAATACGCTTCTAACTGATACAGAGGGGAACTCTAGATGGTGCCAGCTTGACGCACAAGATGCCCATGGTACCAGAGTAATCCAGACATTGCTGGCCTCATCAGCCAGTGAGGTTATAATACCCACATGCCACCAGCTCTGCTCCCTCCTCTGATCCTTCATCTTTTTAAAGTCTCATTCGTCAACCCTTTTTAGACACTTATGTTATTAAGAAAGTATCTGGGTATGACATTGATGTGCCAGACATGTTAAATCCTGTGTAATGGTGTGCCTAGGAAGGCAAAACTAGATTTTCTGGCAAAAGAATAATCCCTCTTCTCTTAGTTATGCAGTGCTTATGTTAAGTAGGCAAATCCATTGCTCTGGGAAAAGGGTGCAAAAAGGAATTATGTGATTCTGAGAAGGTTTGCAGGGCTGATCATAGAGGCAGGATATTTGCATATGGGAGGACTGAGGTCAAGACCCTGACTGACCCTTCCCTTTTGGAGTTTAAGACTACTAGAGCCTTTCTGATATACTGAGTTGGGCTCTCTGAGACCCCTTTGGCAAGAAAAGGGTAGAAGAAATGCCACAGGGGAACCTCATCATCAGGAAACAGGGACGCTGAATAGGTGAACCAAGCTAATATCAGGCCTAGATACTTGTTAGTGAGGCTGGTGCCCAGCCAGCAGCTGGCGTGGCAGAGACCTCCAAGCATTCTGGTAGAGGTTGTGCTGTGGGAGCAGTTGGCTGCACATAAGTGTGTGAAATAAAAGAGTTGAAGCCTGGAGCCCAGGTGTGGGGCGCTGCTGTGCACCTCCAGGGTTGGCTCAGCAAGTGCAGCACTGAGCTCTGGACGTGGAGGCAGCAAACTGCGCAGGACCAGTTTTCAACAGCGACCCCTTGTGGCAGCGGGCTGATTGGACTGTTCAATTCTGTCTCCACCTGGCTTTTAGAGCCAGGACAGATCCCGATGCACTGAGTCGTGGTTCCAGTTCTTGGGCACCTTGGGAAGGTGAGCGGAGGAAGATCCTGAGGGTAGAGGATTGTACAGCACCGTGGATAGGAGGATGGGCTCTGGCGTCAGACTGCTCGGGTTCCAGTTTCTGCTCTGCTACTTCCCTGGCCTGACCTCATGGGCTGCAGACCTGTACAGCCTCACCGGAGCCTGCCTTAATTAAACAGGCACCATGCTGGGCTTAATGCTTGCTGTCTTGAAAGTCTTAATAATTTTTAAAAATCTGTCAGCCATATTTTATTTTATTTTTTTTAACTGAGGTATAGTTGATTTATAATACAATGTTGTGTTAGTTTCAGGTGTATGGCACAGTGATTCAGTTATACATACATATCTATCTATTCATTTTCAGATTCTTTTCCCTTATAGGTTATTACAAAATATTGAGTAGAGTTCCCTGTGCTTGACAGTAGGTCCACGTTGGTTATCTATTTATATATAGTAGTGTGTATATGTTAATCCCAGACTCCTAATTTATCTCTCCCCCCTCCCTTTTGGTGACCATAAGTTTGTTTTCTACATCTGTGGGTCTATTTCTGTTTTGTAACTAAGTTCATATGTATCATTGTTTTTTTAGATTCCATGTATAAGCGATATCATATATTTGTCTTTGTCTGGCATACTTAACTTAGTGTGACAATCTCTAGGTCCATCCATGTTGCTGCAAATGGCATTATTTCATTCTTTTTTCATAAGTTATTTTTGAAGAAGGACCCCCTTCCACTCCTCTATTTTTCATTTTTCACTTGGCCCTGCCAGTTATGCAGTCAGTCCTGCTTGGGCAAATTACTTCTCTATGCCACAATTTTCCCCATCTGTAAAATGGATTTAAAACAACCCTGCCTCAGAGAGCTGTTGTAAGATTAAATGAGTTATATACATAAAGTACTCGGAACAGGATCTGGCATGTAGTAAGCACTGTGCTGTTAGCCATTGTTACTGTTCCTGTTAATTTAGGCTGATGAGGGACTCCAGCGATTAATCTGTAAAACACAGAGACATGACTACATTTCTGTCTCTAGCTAGTGAAGCAGATGAGATCTAGCACATGGGGGAACAATGCAAGGAGAGGAAAATGTGACCCCTGGACTTCCTTCTCCACAAGATGAGATGCTTCATTGAGCCCACATCCATCTGGGCCCACAAGAACGACAAGAGAGGAGAACGCCTGGGGCCTGAGAAGTGTGGAGTCAAGGCCAACCTCCCGCTGCAGGGGCTGGCAGCCGGAAGTGGGCATGGCTCAGAGGCGCAGGCTGGGGCACCTCCGAAAGCAGCCGGCCTCCTCCCCACGGGGTCAGACTGAGAGGCAGGCTGTCATCAGACTCAGGCCCTGCTGTCCCTCCTCTCGGATGAGACACACTGTTCAGGGAAGGATGGCCCCGCCCCAGCCTTCCCTCCCGCCTGGACCCATCTTGCATTTACAGAACCAGATCAGAGGATAGGATGCTGGGAAGGATGCTTCATTATGATGATGATTCTAAATAAAATTATTTCTTGGCATGTAGCCTACACACAAAAAGAGGAGAAATCATAGGTGCTCAGCTCAATGAATCTCCAAAAATGAACACACTCAGTTCAAGATATAGGACATCCACCAAAGTCAGGAAGCTGCCAGCCACACTCCCCTCCCCGTCACTCCCTCCTTCCCCAGTCAGCCACTATCCTGAATATTATTTTCTAAAACCATTAGATTTCATTTTCCCAAATTTTTTTATTTTGGAAAAATTCAAATCTACAAAGTAAATGGAAATAATAGAATAGGAGCACCCATATACTCACCTAGATATACCAATTGTTAACATTTTGCAACATATTCTCTCTCTGTCTTTCTGTCTCTCTTTTTTTCTCCTCCCATCCCTACACACACAATTTTCTGAACCATTTGAGAGTTATTGGCAGACATCATGACACTTTATCCCTAAATATTTCAGCACACATCCTAAGAAGGAGAACATTTACGTACTGCAGTTATTACAATAAAGAAATTTAACATTGCTACAATATCATTATATAATATACAGTTGATATTCATATCTCCCACTTATCCCAATGATACATATATAAATATATATAATATATATCCCAATGATATTATGTATACATATATATATGTGTGTGTGTGTATATATATATATATATATATATATATATATATATATATGAAAGCCTGGAACACACTTTGCATTTAGTTGTATGTCTCTTTCGTCTTCTCTAATCTAGAATAGGTTCTCTCTCTCTCTCTCTTTTTTTTTTTTGTCTTTCATGACACACATTTTTGGAGCACATAGTCAGGTTTTCTAGAATATCTCTGAGTTCAAATTGTCAGATTATTTCCCCATGATTGAATTTAGTTTAAACATTCTTGGCAAGAATGCTATAGGAGTTTTATTATTATGTATATGTTCTTTATAATTAATTATTAATGAGAGTAGCTGCAACTTATTGAGTGCCCATGATGTGACGTGGGGATTTTGATGTCCACTTACAAACCAGGTAACTGAGGCAGAGAGTGGCTAAGTACTTTTCCCAAGGTCAGATGGTCAGAAAGAGGAAGTGCCAGGATTAGGCTTGTCTGACCCCAGTGCCCATGCTCATAGCCCGTTCAACCCACTGTGAGAGATGACTGGTCCCGCTGGAAGTAGACCTGAGGCTGTGCCCTGGAGGGCAGGGACTGCGTTATGTTCTCTGCTGAATTCAGGCTTAGCCAGTGCCAAACCCAGAGCAAGGGTCCATGATTGTTTATTAAATTGAATGATTGTTTTATGGACAAAGGTTAGCATGGAGTCCATGGACCACTGGCATCAAAATCACCCAGAAAACTCGTCAGAAATACACATCCGTGGGCCCCACTGCCAACCCACAGAAACTGAATCTCTGTTGATAGGACCCAAGGATCTATGTTAGGTTTTCCTGATACCCAGATATAGACAAAATTAAGTGAAAAAAGCAAGTTTCGAAACAGGGTGTGCTGCATAATTCCATGTCTTTTTCTCTGTGTTTTTAAGGTTACATGGTTACATACAGAGTTACCGTTTCTTTTTGTTTTGTTTGTTTTTTGGCTGCATTGGGTCTTTGTTGCTGCGCGTGGGCTTTCTCTAGTTGTGGCAAGTGGGAGCTACTCTTCATTGCGGTGTGCGGGCTTCTCATTGTGGTGGCTTGCTTCAGTAGTTGTAGCTCACAGTCTCTGGAGTGCAGGCTCGGTAGTTGTGGCACATGGGCTTAGTTGCTCCGCGGCATGTGGGATCTTCCCGGACTAGGGATTGAACCCGTGTCCTCTGCGTTGGCAGGCGGATTCTTAACCACTGTGCCACCAGGGAAGTCCCTAGAGTTACAGTTTCGAGAAGGATGTTAGAACTGTTAACAGTGGGTTACCTCTGAGGAGTGGGACTGGGGCCCTGGAGAAGGAGAGGAAGACTTTACCTTCTCACAATACACTGCTAGAAATGACACAAGTGATCACTTAATATATTCTTTTTGTAAAAAATTAAACCCTACAGATAAGTATGGTAATTAAGTAACTTATCACCCAGTCTGAACACTTTTGAGAGTGAAAGGCAGTGCTGTTATTAGTTACAGCAGCAACAGAGAAAACAGAGGCCGTTCTGGACAAACCTGGGCAAGCGGTCACCCTGCATAGGGTGACCAAAGTCCCCTTTGATCACCTCTCATCCTGGTTACAGCCACCCCTAATCAGGGGTAACCACTGTTACCAGTTTGATGTATTTTACAGACCCTTTTAGTATAATATGTAGCCACTGAAAGCACCTTGTTTTGAGACTTCTCTTTTTACATAAGTGGTATCACACTAAATATATCAACATGAAAGTTGTTTTTTTTCTCATTCAACAATATATGTCTTAGAGATCTGGCCATGTCAAGCCCACGTGGGTCTGCTTCATTCCTTTTAGCTGCTGTCAAGCATTCCACATGTGAATTTTTCCACTCGGTTGTGGATGGACATTTGGGTTGTTTCCAATTCTTTAGAATGACTAACCATGCTGCTGCTGATGGCGACGGTGATACTGTCCCAACAGCAGAACCACCCAGCGTCCAACAGAAGTCAGTCTAAAAATATTCTCAGGAGGTGGCATTTTTGAGGAATGACTGGATTTATGAGTAAGGTCCCTCACCAGGACTGAGGCTCCTCCATTTGCCCTGTTCAGGGATGGTACAGGGCTTCAGAGATGGGGCTGTACCCAGCTTCACCATCAAAGGCTCTCAGAATGCCCTTGGCCTCTCCAAGCTGTTCCCGCAGTTGAGGTCCAGCAGAAGCTCCTGTCCCCAGGCCTGGTGCCTCCAGTCTCACTGCTCTTCCTCTTCTCCTCTTGCCTCTACTGCTCATAAGGCTCTTGCACTCACATGGAGTGACGCTTGGCTATGGTGGAAAGAGCCAGAGACTGTTCGATTCCCAGTTCTGCCACTGACGGACCGTGTGACCTTGAGTGAATCTCTTTCCCTCTCTGGGTCTCCAGTGCTTCATCTGTGGGATGGGGAAAATAGTATTCACGTCCTGGGCTTGTGAGCTCTTCTGTGGGATCACAGAACGGGTCACGTACATGCCCCCGTCCCCTCCACGAGGGTGCTCCATGAGTGGTCACTTCAGTCCCCCTTTCCCTTGTCTCACTGTCGCTTTGTGTGGACTAGTGTCACCGCAAAACTGAAAAGCTAGTCGATGCTCCTGAGGACAAAGATTGTATCATCTCCCACTTTGGCATTGTCCCTGCCCCTCTCAAGTCCTGGCGTAGGTTTGGGGCACACTTTGGGGCCCCAGGAGAGAGGGAGTGATGTAAAGAGGCTGTCTTTATTCAGGGTCCTGGGAGGCTACCCAGAGAAAGATGGGGAGACAGCACCCTACCCTTGGACTGATCCCTCACTCGTGGGAGTTTTTAATCTAATGAGGCAATAGTTCCTAATTGTAGAATCTCCTGTCTGATGGGAGAGAGCGTCTCTGCCTCCAGGGGATCTCCTAGTGTGATGGGAAGGTCATGGTCAGTATCCCCTGAAGCTCCTTGCCTGATGAGGGAGAGATGTTATCAGTTCCCAGGGAAGTTTCCAGATTGATGGAGGGGACATACATCTGGGGCGCCTTCCTGACTTTCATTGAAGATTTCCATTTTGTGTGAACCTTTCTTACAGCGTCCCTTCCTTAACATGTACATGCTGCTTGCTCTCTCTACAGGGCTGTGAGTTTCATGAGGGCAGAACTGATATCTCATCACTGGGACTTCTGGTCCCAGCTTGTTGCTGGGCGTCCTAAGGAATGCTTGAAGATTGGCCACATTCTCAGGGGCTCCCAAGAGTCAGGGTTCTCAAGCTACTCAAGGTCAGACAAAGCAATTTAGAGAATGAGAGTGAGTCATCAGACGGGTGTGGTGGGGGAGGGGAGGGGTGGGCCATGGCCTGGGCCTGGGGTCTGCCCTCACATCCTCTCTCCCCTCCCTTCTGGAAGCTGCTGCAGCTCTGCCTGTGGCATCTCACAGGAGCGCTCCCACAGCCTCTCCCCCCATGGGAGCTGGGTGCTGAAGTGGGTGCCTCTGTCTGTGTAGGAGACGAGACACATCAGATCCCCGGGCTGATGGGCAAGTCAAAACTGCTGGTTAAGTGGCTTTAAAGTAGTGGCCATTTATAAGTTAATGAAAGAGAAAATAGGCACGTTATACATACAGATTTGTCCTTAATGAGGGGAAAAGGCATTGTTTACTGATGTGCAGTTCTAATTATCCACGCACAAGGCTAGCTTTTTTCCAGCAGCACCATGTGCCTCCATTCTGCAATCTTCCACCACGTTCCTTTAACCCCTTCAGGGCCCAGCTGGGCACTGACTCATCCCTCAAAACATCAGTTTCCTGTGCTGCCTGAGTAGCCAGTTCCTGAGCGAGTCTGTAGGACCTTTGACCCCAAGACTCCTGGCAGCTGCTCTGTGTCCTCTGCTCTCCTCAGCTGGTTGGCCAGATGGAGGACAATGCTGCCAGGGCCCTCAGGGCAGCCACCCTTGGAGAGAGGCAGAGCTCAGGAATGGCTGCTTTTCTGGGGCAGGGGGTTGTGGGGTAGCAGGAAGGACCCAACTGAGGGGACAGATGGAGGGTGAGGGCTGCAAGCCAGGGACCCCCCAGGAGGCAAGGGTTCGGGAGCATCACCCAGCAATCCCACCCTTTATGGTTTCTCTGAAGTGGGGAGGTGGGGGGGGGGACGGTCCAGAAAGTGTCAGGAAGGAAGGGGGCTCCACTTGGGAAAGGTGAATGGCAAGGTGCATCCCAAACGGGCACCTTCCTGAAGCCATTGCTGAGGTTACACCCGTGTGTTTCTCACGTTAGCATAAGCACACATGAGGTCACTGTAGGATAAACAGATAACCCTCACTGTCCCGTAAGCTCTTTTATCCCCAGGTCCCAGCCCTTTACCCCAGCCTGCTAGATGCTGCTTGTCCTCAGTGGGGAAATGAACAAGCCACAGAGATGGGAGTGGGACATGAATGACTGTTGCCAGAGTGAGGTCACTGATATCCCCTGCTCAGCTGGGGAAGTCAGTGAGGACAGAGGAAGCTGAAGCAGTTACTGGAAGGTGGGAGGGGAGATGGCTAGGTCGACCCCAAACTCTTACCATCAGGGGCACACTGGAGCTATCTTCTGGAGCCACGGCTGGGAGGGAATGTGGCTTTCCCTTGAACTTTCTGGGTGAGTTACAGGCAGTAGTTGTAACTTGCTAATGCTCAGAGTGCCTTCACGGCTCTGGTGGCAGGGGGTGGGGTGGGGGGAGGTGGGGAGGTGTGGGGGGGCGGTCTAGGAAAGTGTGGCTCAGGTTTACTCACAGGTTATTGCAGTGGAGGCAAAAACGCTACCTCTGTGACCCCTGGACAAGAGTACATGCGGTGGGGACTTCCCTGGTGACGCAGTGGTTAAGAATCCACCTGCCAACGCAGGGGACACAGGTTCGTGCCCTGGTCCGGGAAGATGCCACACGCCACAGAGCAGCTAAGCCCGTGCGCCACAAATACTGAGCCTGTGCTCTAGCGGCCACGAGCCACAACTACTGAAGCCCGCACGCTTAGAGCCGTGCTCCGCAACAAGAGAAGCCACCGCTATGAGAAGCCCGCTCGCCGCAACTATAGAAAGCCCGCGCGCAGCAACAGAGACCCAACGCAGCCCAAAATAAGTAAATAAAAAAAATTTTAATTGAGTACATGCAGTGACCGCACAGCGTGATTCTGAGGGTTTGACAGAAGGGAGGACTTAGTGATAGATTCAATGGACAGTTGAACAACTTTTGTTTGAAAATATGTTTGAAAATTTAGGTAAAACGGACAAAGTCCTAGAAAAACAAAAATGACCAAAACCGACAAAACAATAGAAGGCCTAAATCATCCTATAACTATTAAAGAATCTGAATCTTTTTTTTTAGTTGAAGTGTAGTTGATTTATAATGTGTTAGTTTCTAGTATACAGCAAAGTGATTCAGTTATACATACATATATATATATCCTTTTCCATTATTTTTTAAAGTATACATATTAATAATTACTTTCATTTTGCCAAAGTGAAAATAACTTTCATCAATAGTCAACTCCCTTCTTAATTCCTTATAAAACAATTTCATTAAAATGTTCGTTCTTTTGCCTTTTCCGGTTTTCTTTCTCATTGTGTGCTTAACTTTTCTAGTCTGTTTCTCTCTTATGTTTTATCATAGGATATTGGATATAGTTCCCTGTGCTATACGGTAGGACCTTGTTATTTATCCATTTTACATATAGTAGTTTCTATCTGCTAATCCCAAACTCCTACTTTATCCCTCCCCCACCCCCTTTCCCCTTTGGTAACCGTAAGTTTGTTTTCTATGTCTTTGAGTCTGTTTCTGTTTCGTAAATAAGTTCATTTGTGTCATATTTTAGATTCCACATATAAGTGATATAATATGGTATTTGTCTTTCTCTTTTTGACTTACTTCACTTAGTATGATAACCTCTAGTTCTATCCATGTTGCTGCAAATGGCATTATTTCATTCTTTTTTGTGGCTGAGTAATATTCCATTGTATATATGAACAACATCATCTTTATCCATTCATCTGTCAATGGACATTTAGGTTGCTTCCATGTCTTGGTTATTGTAAATAGTGCTGCTGTGTATTCAATAGATTGGGGTGCAAGTATCTTTTCAAGTTATAGTTTTTTCTGGATATATGCCCAGGAGTGGGATTGCTGGATCATATGGTAGCTCTATTTTTAGTTTCTTAAGGAACTTCCACACTGTTTTCCATAGGTACTTCACCAATTTACATTGCCACCAACAGTGTAGGAGGGTTCCCTTTTCTCCTCACCTTCTCCAGCACTCATTATTTGTAGACTATCTGATGATGGCCATTCTGACTGCTGTGAGGTGGTACCTCATTGTAGTTTTAATTTGCCTTTCTGTAATAATTAGTGATGTTGAGCGACTTTTCATGCACCTGTTGGCCATCTGTATGTCTTCTTTGGAGAAATATCTATTTAGGTCTCCTTCCCATTTTTCAATTGGGTTGTTTGTTTTTTGTTATGAGTTGTATGAGCTGTTTGTATATTTTGGGAAGTAAGCCCTTGTCGGTGGCATCATTTGCAAATATTTTCTCCCGGTTTGCAGGTAGTCTTTTTGTTTTGCTTATGGTTTCCTTGGCTGTGCAAAAGCTTATGGCTTTTTAAAAAAATATTTATTTATTTATTTGGTTGTGCCAGGTCTTAGTTGCAGCAGGTGGCCTCCTTAGTTGCGGCTCCAGGGCTCCTTAGTTGTGGGTTGCTGGCTCCTTAGTTGTGGCACCTGGGCTCCTTAGTTGAGGCAGATGGACTCCTTAGTTGCAGCTCACGGGCTCCTTAGTTGAGGCATGTGAACTCTTAGTTGTGGCATGCGTGTGGGATCTAGTTCACTGACCAGGGATTGAACCCAGGCCCCCTGCACTGGGAGCGTGGAGTCTTATCCACTGCACCACCAGGGAAATCCCAAAAGCTTATAGCTTTGATTAGGTCCCATTTGTTTATTTTTGCTTTTATTTCTTTTTAAAAAAATTTTTATTGGAGTATAGTTGATTTACAATGTTGTGTTAATATCAGGTGTACAGCAAAGTGAATCAGTTGTACATATACATATTGATATATCCATTCTTTTTTAAGATTCGTTTCCTGTACAGGCCATTACAGAGTATTGAGTAGAGTTCCCTGTGCCATATGGTAGGTCCTTATTAGTTATCTATTTTTATATAGTAGTGTGTATATGTTAATCTCAATCTCTCAATTTATCCCTCCTCCCTCTACCCCTGGTAACCATAAGTTTGTTTTCTACATCTGTGACTCTACTTATGTTTTGTGAATAAGTTCATTTGTACCCGTTTTTTAGATTCCACATGTAAGCGATATCATATGATATTTCTCTTTCTCTGTCTGACTTACTTCATTTTGCTTTTATTTCTGTTGCCTTGGGAGATTGACCTCAGAAAACATTGGTATGATTTATGTCAGAGAATGTTTTGCCTATGTTTTCTTCTAGGAGTTTTATGGTGTCATGTCTTATATTTAAGTCTTTAAGCCATTTTGAATTTATTTTTGTGCATGGTGAGAGGGTGTGTTCTAACTTCATTGATTTACATGCAGCTGTCCAGCTTTCCCAGGACCACTTGCTAAAGAGACTGTTTTCTTCATTGTATATTTTTGTCTCCTTTGTCAAAGATTAATTGACCGTAGGTTTGTCGGTTATTTCTGGGCTCTCTATTCTATTCCATTGATCCATGTGTCTGGTTTTGTGCCAATACCACACTGCTTTTTGTTTTCTAAATTTCATTTCTTTATTCTTGGCTGTGTTGTGTCTTCGTTGCTTCACGCAGACTGTCTCTAGTTGCAGTGAGCAAGGGCTGCTTTTCCTTGTGGTGCACAGGCTTCTCATTGTGGTTTCTTTTGTTGTGAAGCGTGGGCTCTAGGCACACAGGCTTCAGTAGTTGTGGCTTGTGGGCTCTAGAGCACAGGCTCAGTAGTTGTGGCGCACGGGCTTAGTTGCTCCACGGCATGTGATCTTCCCAGACCAGGGCTTGAATCCATGTTCCCTGCATTGGCAGGCGGATTCTTAACCACTGCGCCACCAGGGAAGTCCCTACCACACTGTTTTGATTACTGTAGCTTTGTAGTAGTATCTGAAGTCTGAGAGGGTTATGCCTCCAGCTTTGTTCTTTTTCCTCAGGATTGCTTTGGCAATTCTGGATCTTTTATGTTTCCATATAAATTTTAGGATTATTTGTCCTAGTTCTGTGAAAAATGTCATAGGTAATTTGATAAGGATCACATTAAATCTGTTGATTGCTTTGGGTAGTATGGCCATTTTAACAATATTATTTCTTCCAGTCCAAGAGCATGGAATATCTTTTCATTTCTTTGAATCAATTTCAGTTTCCTTTATCAGTGTTTTATAGTTCTCAGCATATAAGTTTTTCACCTCTTTGGTCAGGTTTCTTCCTAAGTATCTTATTTTTTGATGCAATTTTAAAAGGGTTGGTTTTTTTACTTTCCCTTTCTGATATTTCATTGTTAGTGTAAAGAAATGCAACAGATTTCTATATGATAATCTTGTACTCTGCTACCTTGCTGAATTCATTGATCAGTTCTAGTAGCTTTAGTGTGGCATCTTTAGCGTTTTCTATATATAATATCATATCATCTGCATATAATGACAGTTGTACTTCTTCCCTTCCAATTTGGATACCTTTTTTTTTTCTTCTCTGATTATTGTGGCTAGGACTTCCAATACTATGTTGAATAGAAGAGGTGAAAGTGGGCATCCTTGTCTTGTTCCATATTTTAGTGGGAAGGCTTCAGCTTTTCACTGTTGAGTATTATATTGGCTGTGGGTTTGTTTTAAATAGCATTTATTATGTTGAGATATGTTCCCTCTATACCCACTTTGGGAAGAGTTTTTATCATAAATGGATGAATTTTATCAAATGCTTTTTCTGCATCTATTGAGATGATCATGTGGTTTTTGTTTTTTCTTTTGTTGATATGGTGTATCACATTGACTGATTTGTGTATGTTGAACCATCCTTGTGACCCTGGGATGAAACCAACTTGATTGTGGTGTATGATCTTATTTATGTGTTATCGGATTTGGTTTGCTAATATTCTGTGGAGAATTTTTGCATCTGTGCTCATCAAAGATACTGGCCTGCAATTATCTTTTTTGGTACTGTCTTTGTCTGGCTTTGGTATCTGGGTGATGGTGGCTTCATAGAATGACTTTGGGAGTATTCCCTCCTCCTCAGTCTTTTGGAAGTGTTTGGGAAGATTCAGTGTAAGTTCCTTTTTGTATGTTTGGTAAACTTCCCCAGTGAAGCCATCTGGTCCTGGACTTTTGTTTGCAGGGAGGTTTTTTTTTTTTTTTTTTTCACTACAGAGAATTTGAATCCTTAATTAATGATGTCCTCACAGAGAAAACTCCAGGCTCCAACTGCAGCCCTTCCTGTGGCAGTTATTGGGCATTTATTGCTATTAATAAAGCTGGGACTTCAATCCACATTCACCACCTTATGCCTATTTTCTATACATTAAAACCGTGAGAGAAGAGAGTTATGTTTTAATCCTCCTTACCACCCTCAACCCAGGAGAAATGTCCTGCAGCATCTCATTAACACCTTGTATTTATTTGCAGGTTTGAATGGGCAACAAAAGGGCCTTTTATGAGAATATTTATTAAGGGTCTATGTGCCAAGCAAGTCACCTCTATTGATCTTATGTAATCCACACAAGCATCCCGCAAGAGAGACATTATTATCTTCATCTGAGGTTCAGAGAAGTAGGCTGACTTGTCTAAGTCACAAAGTTAGTGAGAGGCCATCTGACTCCAGAGGCTATTCCTTTTCCACTGGACCGCAGTGATGCCAGAACAAGCCTGCCCCTTCCTCAGGGAAAGGAAGGTCATGACCAGTCCTCTCCCCACCTCACATACCAGCCCCCATCTCCAGCTTTCAACATCTAGGTCAGAGTTCCAGGTCCCTCCCACCCTGAGTACAGTGCATGGGAATTTCTTCAGTGGGTCAATGACCCTTTTACATAGCAGCCCCCAGAACTGAACCTGGCATTGAAAGCCATGGTTGGCTATTCTGGTTATCTATTGCTAGGTTAAAAATTACTCCAAACTCAGTGGTGTGAAACAACCATTTATTATGCTTTTAGCCTCTGTGGGTCAGAAATTCAGATAGGGTACAGCAGGGATGCTTGATCTCTGCTCCACGATGTGGAAGCCTCAGCTGGGAGATGCAAAAGCTGAAGGTGATTCAGCCACTGGGGGCTGGGATCATCTGAAGGCTTATTCACTCATATGTCTGGTGGCTGGTGCTGGCTGTTGGCTCGGACCTTAGCTGGGACTCTGGGCCAGAATATCTGCATGAGGCCTCTCCAGATAGCTTTGGCTTCCTCACAGTACGGTAGCTCGATTCCCATGAGACAACCAGTTAAAAGCACGTTGCCTTTTTTGACTAGCTCTTCTAGTTGTACGGGAGCATGACTGCACCATTCTGTTAAGTTGTCACAAAGCCCTGCCCAATTTCAAGGGGAGGAGAAATAGACTCCACTTCTCAATAGGAGAGTGTCAAAGTTCTAGAAGAGCAGGTGGGACTGGAAATATTACTGTGGCCATTTTTGGAAAATACACTGTACTTCACAGGCCCACCTTAGAGGAAGCTGTCCACACAGGAGGACCTGAGAGGTGCCCATGCTTTACAACTTTGTTAATTCAGGCAATATATAGTGTTCACCATGTGCCAGACGCTACCTCTCCAGTTGGTCCCCAGCTGCACAGCCGTTCAGCCCCACCCACCCAGGTGCTTCCCCTGAGGCCCTGAATGGTTTGATCAAGATGAGAGAACTTTGGGCTTAACTCTCTCTCCAGCCTTCTGGGAAACATTGCTCTGGGTCACTGTGGCTACAGCCCAGAGAATAATTTCTCCCTCTGGGGACTGCTGTTGAATTGAGGTTTTATACTCCCATTCCTGAAAGAACAGACATAGTGAACAGTTTCTATTTATTGAAGAACATAGTAAGTTGTTTTTTACTTTTATATAGCTCTTATTTTGTGGCCCCCATGAAACAAGTGGTTCCTCAGTAAGAAAGAAGTTCCTGCCCTTTGGTGACACTCAGAAGTGGGAGAATCCGTTTGTGAATTAGGTCCTTTTGGTGTAAAGGAAGAAGCTGGGAGAGCTCTTTTAACTCTTTAGCACATGAGTTTGGCTAGTATAACTGGTCCACTAGCTATCACCCTGGAAAATGTAATGACCTGGTCATGACAAGTTGGGGTATAGCTAGTATAATAATCACAATAATAACCAATATGTATCATACTCCAGGCTCCGGGTTGAGCATTTTACACACCGTCCCATTTAATCCTCTTAACAATGCTGTGAGGAAGGTACTAAAATTGTTTTCACAAATGAGGAAACTACTTACTAAGGTTCAGAGAAGTTAAGTAATTTGCCCAAAGACACACAGCTAGGAAGTGGTGGAACTGGGATTTGAATCTAAACCCATGGACTCTGGACACTGTTCTATTAACGTTGGGCCATGCTATGCAGATAGTAGGCCTGGTAGCTTAAAAGGAGGGACAGGAATTAGAGTACAAAAGGCTGGGTGTTGGGTCTCTTTGCCTGGGTACCAAGGACCCATTCTGATGTCTCAGTCTGCTCGTCTGTAAATGGGGATAATGCCTACCTGAGTGAGTTACATAAAGCACCAGTATAGTCCTCCAGGCCCAGTGGACGTTCAGTGCATGGCTGGGGAGTCCCCTTCCCTTTCTCCTTCCTCCATAATTTACTTGAACTGACCCTTAGAGGGGGCCTCCCTGCCCAGAAGTAGGGGGATGGACAAGATGACTTACCCATGGCTGTTCTAAAATCCCTGGTTCCCTAAACTCCTGCTGGATTTCGAGATTCCATTCCCTCTCACCGTGCTTTTCATTGGGAGAACTTCAAATGATTTTATAAAAACTGCAAATGTACAAGGTAATTGAGTCTTCTGTTTTATTACCCTGAGCTGCCTGGACCTTGCCTGGCCTCCTCCTCACTCAGCGAGCTGCTGGAATAAAGTTGGAAGTGTTTGCACGGGTAATATATAGGACTTAATTAACCTGGCGTTTTATAGCATTTCCAGTGGAGGGTTGGAAAGAACTTCGAGGCAGCTTGGGAAAAAGGAAGGGGGGCCTAGGGTGGGAGTGTGTATGTATGTACAATGCTCGATGTTGTTTTTTTTCTTTCCTGTTCTTTTCTTCTGTACTTTAATCAGCATTTAATGGCCCAGTTGAAAATCTGTTATTCGAACCCAGGCACTGGTGGGAAGGGCTGGAGGGGAAGCCTGCCTTCTTCCCTCCATCCCAAGCCCTACAGCAGGCCGTGGAGTGGCCAGTGAGTCTGGCCACACTGGCCTCATTCCCAGAAACTTCCAGCAGAGGCTAATGCAGCTCATCTCAGATGGGAGATGATGAATGGACATTAACAAGTGGACTCTCTGTGTTGGCCACTCCCTACTCAAATGCACACCAACCTAAGAAGGCTCCGTGGGGTCATGTCAACTTTCCTGGGAGCCTGAATCAGTCTCTGAGCCTCCCCGCGCCCCCCCCCCCCCCCAGCTCCCTAACATTCCCACTTCTTTCCCCTCCTAGCCTGAAGCCATCCCTCAGCCAGACACCCTTCTAAACCAGCCCAGGAAAAAGTGACTCAACTCAGATCCACCCTGGGCACAGGGGGATGGGTTTATAACGGCCAAGGTAGCTTCATGCCTTAGACCATTATTTTAGGGAGACTTCAAGAGAGGGCAGTCAGGGTAAGAGCCTCTCAGCAGCTGCCTACTCAAACCATTGCTCCACATACCATAGCTCATAAATCCTACCCCAACGCTACCGAGTGGTTACATCATCCCAAACCTCGTGCAACAATTTGATTTGGAAATAAAAACACAGGTGTTAATTGACTCACTTCTTCTGCCCCTTTGCAGTGCCCCGACCCTCGATAACTTTTAACCTTGCAGTTAATAAAAGTTTGGGGCCCAGCCCCAGCACGGATCCTCATTTATTCTTTCATAACGTCAGCGCATTCTTACTGAGTGACTGTAATGCACAAGTCATTGACCAGTCCCCTCAGGGAGGGCGTCAGGTGGCCGAAGATGAGCAAGAAGCATTTCATGCCTGAAGGATGAAATCCAGAGGATGCTCACAAATGACACGGATTTGGGTGGCAGGTGCTCCGGGCCCCCAGAGAAGGCCTGGGTGTGGCCAGAGTTTTAAAAGAGTCTCTAGCTCTTGAGATGATGCTCTTGAGTTGCCTGCTTAGCATTCATCCCTCCTCTGAGCACCCAGATTTTCCTTTGGGGAACCCATATCTCTTCCCCTAAGTCTCTGTGGTTTCAAACGGGGTGAAATGGCTGGAGTCCTCTGGGCTCAGCCCAAGACTAGAACTAGCTCATCAGAGCAGGTCAGCCCCCTGGCCACAGTGGTTAGTTCAGTGATGGGCATGGGACTGGAGCTGGGCTAATAATGAGAGCTATTGGTGCAACTGCTAGGAAGGAGAAATTCTTTGTTCCTTTGGGTTGGCCAGAAGTAGGCCTGGTGCTGCCAGCCGCCATCTTGCTCTCACATAGGAGATGCTTCCTGAACCTCAGAGTGAAGACATCCCTTTACTTTCTCCTGCAGGGGCACCTTTAGCTTCAGGTCATGCTGTCTCCTGCACCACCATGAGCAGCTTCGGTTTTTAGGTGTGTGTATTATCCCAGGTTCAAGCGACCCTCTGTCTACCTTCAACTAGACTGTGCCCAGGAAGAATTTCGAGAAGAGCAGAGCTGAGAGATGGAAAGAAAAAGATTGTTGATGGGTGACTGGATCCAGCCTTGTCTAAGGCTTGACAGCCCCTGAACTTTCAGTTAGGTGAGCCAGTGAACGGCTCAAGTTTTATCTCTGCTTACGTTTGCATAAGTCAGTTTCCTTAGAATTTCTGTTGCTGATTCAGTCTCTGAGTTATAAGCTTTCTAGGTACTGAGACCAATTGGAAGTCACCCTGTCTGTCCCCTAACTCAGCATCTGAGGCCAAGGAGACGTAGGCTTCTTTCCGCTTCCCCATTTGTGGTAGTCAGCAATTCAGGGTCAAGCCCTGGCAATAGAGGGGCTAGAGCACATAATCATAGGGCACTTTTTAAAAAGACCTGCACTAGTGTGACTCTGAAAGTGAATGCTTCCTTCAGTTTGCACCCTAGGCTCCTCTCATCCAGGACCCCAGTCCTGGCCCTGTTCAGGTTGCTGGATACCCACACCTGTCTCCAGACCCAGCCTGAATAATTCAGAGCTGAAGGCTACTGTCCTTCCCCCAGAGATGAGCTTGGCCCGTTTTCTGTGCCTTGGGAGATAATATTTCATAAAGGCCAGTTCTGGGGCTTTACCAGGCCAAACCAGGGCAGAACCAAGAGCAGACTCATCCTAGCCCGAGTATCCTTCAAAAGGGCAGTTAACCTAGAGCATCCATGTTTGAGAAGAGGCACGGGTACAGATAAATCAATGAGAATCTTCATATTGGGGTAGGCTCAGATCATTGCAGATACCAGATTCGCTGTTATCTTTGTGTTCATCCATGCTTCAGTTTATCTTAGACAGTGTTAGACAGTGTCCTTCTGGGGCACAGACTAGTTGGAGGTAGACAGAGGGTTGGGCAGTGGACCTGCGGAGACTCCTCCTGGGGTAAAAACATACACGTGGAAACCAAAGGCTGTTCGCTGTGGTGCAGGAGGCAGCATGGCCTGAAGCCAGAGGCCCTCCCTTGATCACACCAACTGCTGTGTGCCCTTCAACACAGCTCCTAACTCTTCTGACCTCTGTCACCTCGATTTGGAAGGCTGGACTGTGTAGGATGAGCTCTGCAGGCAGAGAAAAGTCGGGTTACAGTCCCAGTTCTCACTCCCTTGGGCAAGTCCCTCTCTGACACTTGCTTCTTCGTTATGATTCCTCGACAGGAATCATAAAGGTACTTCCCTCTTTGAGTCGTTTTAAGATTCAGTGAGATAATTAAGTGCTTAGCACAGGGCCTGATCTAATTTCTCAATTAATTATTAGTGTTAATATTATTCTATCAAACAAAAGGGCATATTAGAAGATCAAAAGTACCTGCCAAGCATTGAAGCTCAGATTCTAGATCTAGTCCCAGCCCTCTGGGAACAACTGTTGTTTTCAGGGCATTCAAAAGTCAATGTGAATTGTACACCTACCACGAGATGTCTGGGGGAAGAGCCTAGTCCTGCCTTTTCCATTTTAAGAGGTCTTCACCACCTCTAGCCCACAGCAAATCTCCGTCAGAATTCCTCTTGGGCAGTGGTTTTCACTCCCCTTCCCTTCTTCTTAATGGTGATGTCTTTTCTTTTTCCTGAGAAATCTTACAAGGGAACTCGTATCCCTCACATATATCACTTAGGTGACTCTTAAACTATATGCCTCCTGACTGCTAATTTCTTTTCAGATGTGTGTCCTTTTCCCTAGTTAGATCATCAGTACCTTGAAGACAGGGACAGGTCTTAAACTTCTTGGTGTCCTCATAAATCTAGGTACAGGAGAGGTCCTTAGACATCAGTATTAGGCCCATGAGACCCTGTCCTGCCAGGTACTGTGTGCTTGGGTCGGGGATGGACAAGAGAAGGCACTAAGGAAGTTCTTAGGAATAAAGAGGCCCTCTGACGGCAGAAGGGATCCCATGTTCTTTTTGGTCAACTGGATTCTTCAGAAAGTTCTTTCTGAAACAGCAGCAGTCAGAAAGACCTGGGGGACTTGGCTGCCCAAAGCCCTTCCCAAGGCCACAGCTGCCCCGGGTCTCCAGCTTTGCTTCCCCACCAGCCCCAGGGCTGCGACTGAACAGTGCTGACCTCTTAATAAACACAGCACCAACGCCAAGTCCTAACTCCACAGGAGAAATAGCCCCGTGCCCCTCGATCCCATTTAACGTTTCACACCTTAATGTGGTCATATTTTTGGAAAGCCAGTATGAGCTGAATAGCTTCTTGGTATGCAGCTGTGGGTGGGGACGGGGGCTCCAGGGAGGGCGGGGCATTCTGAAAAGGGGATGTAATTAAGCCTCAGAATGTTCGAGGTATGCCCCAAAGGAGGGCGTTTCAGGGTGCGAGTGCAAGAGCAGTGGGCTTGTCCAGGAGGTTTGTGTGCACGAGTTTGACCGCTGCTGGGCAATCCCAGCTCGGCTCCCACCCTCGCCCACCCCAAGCCACCAACCCAGCAGGGCCACCCTGGGTCGGTAACTCTACATTTCCTAAGCAGACCCTATCGGCAGCTCTTCTCAGATACGATACATCATCATTTGCTCCATTAGAAGATAAATGTATGGCTGTATTATGGGATTTGCATTCCATTACCTTGGTTTGCATGCCATAAAACATTTATTACACCCTTGGGCTAAAGTCTTAATAATGACTGGGTGCGAGGCACTAATGTGGGGCTGGTCCTGCTCGGGAACCAGGGATTAATGCCTTTTGATGTCACCCAGCTAATAGTCGTGCTCACCAATTTGTCCCATCAGAAGATATTAGAGTCAGGCCCTGTGCGGGGCTTGCGGACCACTGTTCAGCTTTAGCTGGGAGTTGGGACTCCCTTTTCCTGCCCACCCCACACCTGGTCTTGTTCAAAGTGGCCAGAATAAAATCTCAGGGTCCTCCCTGTCCAATCCCACCCCCCATTCCACTCCCACCGCTAGCCTTGGGCACATCCCCACCCCTGGGTGTGATGAAGCTACAATGAAGGGTTTAAACATCTGCTTTCCTGCTAGACACAGCAGTGGCAGCGTAGCAGCAGCGAGAGTGCACGGACACACACACACACACACACACACACATACATACATACATACATACATATACACACACACACACGCACACCCCTCCCTCACCCTAGGTGGAATGAATTCAAGGCTTCCACTGATTTCCTCTTCCACGCAGGAGACCACGCCATCCTCCTTCCTTCCTGTAACGGCAGCAGCCTTTGCTCTTTGCCCCAGTACTTTGTGGCCTGCCTCACCAGAGCAATCCGTTGAAACCACCACCCCTTCAAGTCAGTCCCCACTTAGCAAGCCAAAGGCTCCCAGCAGCCCACTGGTTAAATCCACGTTCCTCCTAGGCTGGCCCTGCCCCGCACCCAACCAACCTCAAGTCCCATGGATCTCCAGCGCTGGGACCCCAAGGGAAATAAGCCCTTGCTCTGGGAGATTCTAACTGTGACAGAGGGAGAAAAACACGCTACAAAGTTGCTCTGGGTCTACAAAAGTTACAGATGGAACTCCGTGGGAGCGCAGTGCTTCTGACATGCACATCCGGGAAGGCTGGTGAATAGCTGGCGCCTAAGGGCAGAGATAGGGAGGAGGTGGGGTGGAGGGTGGGGTTGGCCTGGCCTAGAAGGGGAATGGTGGGAGCAAAGGCACAGAGGCGGGAATTCTTAGAGAATGGGAGGGGGGAGGAGGAAAGAGTACTATGAAAAGATGGGGTTAGAGCAAGAAGCACTGTCAGTGCGGGGATGAATTCTGAGGGCAGGGGTGAGAGAGAAAGGTCTGTGTACTGCAGTGCTGGGCAGGTTCCCTGGCTGGATTGGGGGTGTTGAGGCCAGAAGCAGGAAGCCCAGGCGGGTCCCTCTGCTGGTTCAGGAATGAGGCCATAAGGCTGGACTGGGGCAGGAGTGAGAAGGAAGCAATAAAGCGGAGTCCAGATGAGGCTGAGGACGGCTGCGGTGGGAGAGGCTAGAGCTGCAGATGCCTCTAAGGCAGCGGCTCTCAGTGGGGCGGTACTGCCCAGGGGCTAGTTTGGACATTTAAGGGGGTAATTTGTTGTGACAGTGCTGGCATTTAGTGTGTGGGGAGGGAACCAGGAGTGCTTTCTGCATACTGCAATGTGCAGGACAGTCCCATGCAATGAAGAATTCTCTCACTCATCCCATGCAACTTAGAAAATTCCAAGCAAGTTGCCATGGACTCTGCAACCCCAGGGGGCACTATTCACTTACGTGATGAAGTAAATGGTTGTGCAGTGCACAACCTGCACAACCGCAGAGGGGTCCCAGGTTTGACGGTGATCCTGGTGGAAAAATCTGTTTACAATGACCTGAGTCTAAACCTAGCTCGGTTTTACATATACACACAGAATACGTTTGCATGGTTTTAATATGCACTGAATTTTCTAGGAATGCCTCTCCTGTGACAGCTGAAGGGGAAATTGTCTTCTGTTCTGAATCTCTGTACTGAACCTTACCAAGAGTTGGTCATCATTTCAGAAACCGCTGTTCATGTGGGCACAATACAGCCCTTAAGTCACCAGCACCCCCCATCCCCCGCCCCAAGGCCAGAAGCACTGACAGTCTGTGGTTTTATGTTTAGGTGCAAGTATTCAGCTTCCTCATTGTTGCTGAGCATTTACATATTGAAATATGTATTCTTTTATTATAGCTTGCTTTCCTTTGATTTCTCCTTTATATTATAGTTAGGTCCATATATTGATTTTTTGGAAATTATGTGGATAGGTTGGTTATATTATCTGTGCTTTCCATTCTGGGATAGTAAATGGGGCATGACAAACCCAGTAATAAAAGGAGGCTGTGGGTGTGATGTGCTGAGCTGAGAGCTACGGTTGGGAGAATTCCAGCCTTGACAACTTCTTCAGGAAGCCTGTTTGGCCACTTTAATTCCACAGCCCCACCAAAGCCTGCTTTTCTTCCTTCCTAAATGAAGCCCTTTGTTAGACCTATTTTCCACCTTTTTTCCCATGATCATAATCTCCTGAACTGTCTTGGCAGCTGTGTTCCAATAAACACGTAAGCTCCCCAGAGACAGCCTTGAAGGGATCGCCTTTTATGGCCCTGACCAGGCTCTAGAGAAAAAGGGCACTAACTAGGCTCACTGACCTGAAATACACAAGGTGGGTGGTGACGAGGCTCCTGTGGGTCAACACGAGAAAGGGGCGTCCACAGCAAAGTGATGTAAAATCCAGAAAACCCCATCTCTCAGCGTGAGAGAGACCCTCGACTCTGGAACAGAAATTTCACAAGTCTCGTCAATGTAAAGACTGATCAGGGGAAAAAAATTAGTGGGAAATCACTGAAAAAAAAAATAAGCCACCCCGATTCTGGGACCATTGGAAAACAATGTATGGCAAGTTCAAAGATCAGATATGTTGAAGACTGAAAAAAAAATCTGATGTTGTGAGTTGGTGGCTTCAAAGCGACTTCTGCGGGCAAGGAGGCATCCTTTGTAAATGGGAAGACTGGTCAAGCACAGACACAGGGTTTAGATAAGTTAATGGTTGATAGTGCTGTCAAGGGTGATGAAGGGGAACTTCGCTCCTCCTGAGGTGAGTGATGCACTCTCGGTATCTGGAGGACGACCATGCATTCCTGTTGTGGGGCCTTGTGTCCTAACCCGAGGCAGACAATGGGCCCGGACCCTGGGAGGAAGGAGGCAATGCTGGGGTCTCCAGTTATTGCTAGGGATCCCACAAATGGATGCAGTAATCTACTTCCGTTTTTTAGAAAGAGAAGAGAAGAGAAGTGGTTAGGTCAGACAGTCTGAGTCTTTAGAAAGAGGGTTTTTTTTAGTGGGTGTGTATTTCAGTTTAGGGGAAGCATGAGATGAAACTCAATGGGAGTGCAGAGGGTGTCCAGAATTCCTAAAGTAGTTGAAGTCATCACTGGGGTTCTAGGACTCAAACTGCCCGAGTTCACATCCTAGCTCCATCGCTGAGTAGCTGGGTGACCTTAGTCAAGTTACCTAACCTCTCTGTGCCTCAGTTTTCTCCCCTCTAAAAATGGGCAATAGTAATATTGTTACTGAGCTCAGGTTTGGCTGCTCACTGCTCGAAAGCCAGTACTTGAGAGACTAGTGCTGGTAGGAAAGGAAAAGTTGCTTTATTTAGGAGGCTGGAAACCTGGGGAGAAGACGGACTTGTGTCCAAAAGCCAGCTCCCCACTGCCGATCAGGAGGCAAGAGCTTTAATTTTTAATTTTTTAAATTAATTAATTAATTTATTTTTGGCTGTGTTGGGTCTTGGTTTCTGTGTGCGGGCTTTCTCTAGGTGTGGCAAGCAGGGGCCACTCTTCATCGCGGTGCACGGGCCTCTCACTATCGCGACCTCTCTTGTTGCGGAGCACAAGCTCCAGACGCGCAGGCTCAGTAGTTGTGGCTCACGGGCCTAGTTGTTCCACAGCATGTGGGATCTTCCCAGACCAGGGCTCGAACCCGTGTCCCCTGCATTGGCAGGCAGATTCTCAACCACTGTGCCACCAGGGAAGCCCTAGGGGGCAAGAGCTTTTAAAGAGGAGTTTCAGGGGTGTGTAGGTGGAGGGGGCTATGTGCAGTATGACACAGTCAGCTCCAACAGTGATCTTGAAATTGGTCATGGGGTGGTATGATCAGCCATCTTGACTGCTTTAAGTACAGTTAATCTCCAGTTCCAGGGTTGGTTTGTTCCCATTTCCTTGAGGCTGGTTCTTGGAATTGTGTAAGATGGAGCAGCTTATGTCATGGCTGCAGTCTGGTCATCATGTAGTTAACTTCTTCTACCTGGTGGGGGTCTCAGTATCTGCAAAATAGCTCAAAGGATGTGGCTCAGAATATTATCTATAGCCCTTGAGGAGAAATGAAAAGTCCTTGACTTTTTTAAATGGCTAAACTACTATTATTTTGTCTTGTTTGACTGTTTTCCTTTCTTTTTGCATTTTCTCACTTCTCTGATTAAATTTATTCTTTGGCTAAAGTTTTTCTACAGACAAGAGGCAGGCAGAGGTCATGGGGGGGGGGGGGATCTGTCCCGGGAAGGCCCCGTAGGGTCCTGCCCCATTACGGTATTACTTCACTGAGCTGTGGAGGTAAAAGGAGTTAATATGATATATGACAATGCTGAGAACAGTGCATGGTGTACGTAAGCGCTCAGTACATGTGTGTGATAGTTGCTGTTATTACTCCTGAGAAAAAGGTGAAGCTTCATTGGCTCCCTCTGCCTCCCTACTGATGAACCAGTGGAGGATAGCTCTGGAGAGCTAAGGGAGGAGCTGGAAGCCAGAGAAGTTAGGGCATGGACTTGGTCCTTGTTTTAAATCCACTGTTTAGAGTAGTAAATACATTAGAAGTAGAGGTTAGCCCCTTGGTCCCAAAGATTCAGCTCAGTAGGGAACAAGGAGTGACTGTGTGCCCCCAAAACATTGGATTAGAGAACGTGGTGCTAAGGAGAGATCCTCTCTCTAGTTTTATCTCTTATGTATGTACCATTACTCGGTAGCCATTCTGTTGAGAGGGATTCTGAATCCTGGATGCAGGGGAGAGGGTGCCAGTATGGCTAGAAGGAAGGAAACCCAGTCAGCTCACAAGAGCCTGGGTTCCTAGATGCGTCTGGGTGGGGAAAGCCTACCACCGAGAGGCAGGCATCCTGACTTCCCAGTTCTCCTCTGCCAGGCTCAGTGGCCCCGGGCGTGTCACCCCCCCTTACCCTCTCTGCCTGTTTCTCTCTGTATAAATGCCTTAGAGGGAAGTCCAAGGGGTACTAGGGAATTGTAGGACTTTAGAACTGCAAGTGGGAGACTTCCCTGGTGGCGCAGTGGTTAAGAATCCACCTGCCAATGCAGGGGACACGGGGGTTAGAGCCCTGGTCTGGGAAGCTCCCACATGCCGAGGAGCAACTAAGCCCGTGTGCCACAACTGCTGAGCCCGCGTGCCACTACTACTGAAGCCTGCGCGCCTAGAGCCTGTGCTCCACAACAAGAGAAGCCACTGCAGTGAGAAGCCCGCGCACACATTGAAGAGTCGACCCCGCTCGCCACAACTAGAGAAAGCCCGTGCACAGCAACGAAGATGCAACGCAGCCAAAAAAAAAAGAACAGGGGGTCCTAGAGGGTATGGCAGACACTGCCATAGCCCACCCCATCCCCTTGTCCTTACCATGTTGGTGTTCCAAGCCTGACTTCCGGCTCCAGCATCTGCAGTTCTTTGCCCAAGAGCTTTCTCCAGCCACTGACACGCCTTTGTGCAGCAGCTGAGAAGCAGCCCTCCACCAATGACCAACAGGATCATTGTATAAATATCCCAGCTCCTCCGACCCACAGATGGGACAGCTCTGAGGTGTAGGTTCTAGGTTGACGCCCAGAGTCCCCAGCGGGAGTGAGCTCCAGGTACCCACAGGACTAACTTGCTTCATAACACACCCCATATCATTTTCTTCCCTTTCCTGATTCACTTCCCCTCTCCTGGGGTCAGCTCCCAAATAAACTACCTGCCCAAAGCCTTGTCTCAGGGTGTGCTTCTACCACACTAAGGCAGAGGTTATCTGGCTGAAAGACTTGGTGTTACCGAAGCAAGATAATTGGCAGAACACGCTTGCCCGTATGTACAGGGTATAATAAGAAGTGCCCACCTAGCAGGGCCTACACACAGCCCAGGAAGAATCAGAACGTTTGCATCATTAGGAAGACGGTCCCTCCACCAGCTCAGGAAATGGTCATCCCTCCACCCCCACCTGGGGAATCTTCTTGGAGGTAAAAGCCCTGTGCTGAGACCTCCCTCTGGCTTCTCTCTCACCAGCCGTCTGTTCCTAATAACCCCACCCACGCACTGGAGCCTCTCTGACTTGATAGTGCAGGACGCTGTCACTTGAAATTAATTGCAACTAATTAAAAATGATCCGGTTAGGACAATTGCACAATGGCGCTCCGGAGACTGCTTCATTCCCAGAGGTTTGGTGGCGTTTGCGGCTGCTGCAGCCCCAGTTGGCCGGACAAGGCCATACATCATCGTGTCATTTTACATTGTTATTTCTCTGAAAGCAGCAATTTAAAAGAGTCTCAGATGAACCTTGAGCAACTTCGCACTAAAAAGAAAAATGTTACTGTCCAAGATCTGTAAAATATAACATATAGGCTCAAAGAAGCCTGTTGACATGAAAAGCGGCCTTAAGTTTGTGCTGCGATTTGCATATAATATATAATGTTGTAGTAAAAGGACTCACAAAGCAGGCAGTGGCTGTGGAGCATCGATCCTTAGTCCCTTTGTTCAAACTGGGTCACCTACTGTTCCCAGTTATTATTTTATCACAGCCATTTCTCATGTAAGGAGACAGGACAGTATCTAACCCCCTGGCTTCTAGGGACTGCCACCCCTCCCCCTTATTTAGTGGAAGACCCAGGGTCCTTCCAGACTCTGACTCTGAAAGCATTGCAAGTCCCAAGTTGCCCTGCTAGTTTCCAAGCTGATCCCAGGAGTGGCAGTCCTGTTAGGACAAGAGGCACTTCTGAGGCTTGGAAGCCCTGCTAAGCAGCTTGGCAGCCCTCACACCTCATTTCAAGGGAGCCCAGACAGCCAAGGAATAAATTTTGGCCCTATGTATTTGAGCTACAAATCTCTCCCTTCAGGCCACTGGTTGCCCCACTTCACTTCTGTGGTCTTCATGGCACCCTCCAAACCTCTCCACATCAATGGGGCGGGGGAGAAGCAGGCATTTGAACAGAAAGAGGTATGTCAGAAAAAGCATCTTCCAAAATTATTTTTCTAATGCTCTGGTTCATTCTGCAGTTTAAGAAAATGAGGTGACTTTCCATGGTACCAACAAAAATAAACCTCTGCAAAACAGAAAAAGTTCAAAAATTAAAAATCAAGATCTTTAAAATTAAAGATCTAGGAGAAATATAAGAGACTACACAGATGAGAGGGAAAAAATGGCAAGCGGGTATGCATACCAAGTTTTATGTGATTACTAAAATTGGACTTGGGGCTTCCTGGAGACCAAAGCAAAAAAGGAAAATAAGAAACATGATTAGCTACAAATGTCACATGGTCCTTACAGAAAAAGCAGACCAGCTCCTTAGAAGAAACAAGACATTTTTTTCATGGATCTTGTGTGGGTCATGCAGTGGTCAACATCCTCCATGGCATCCTCACAGTTCGGGCAGGGGCGAGGCTTGGAAATTGGAAATCAGGGCCATGGTCTGGTGAAGTAACCTCTCTGGGAGATCCAGGAGATGGGGATTAAATATGTGGTTCACCAATGGCTTGCTTTTTTCAGGGGTAAGACCTAGATACTAGAGGAATGTGGGGACTAACTCCAACCTCATCTCCAAATTACTTCCATGCACAGTGGGGGTTTTTTTAAGTTTTTTTTTTAAATAATTTATTTAGTTTTGGCTGTGTTGGGTCTTTGTTGTGGTGCGTGGGCATCTCATTGTGGTGGCTTCTCTTGTTGCAGAACATGGGCTGTAGGCGCGCGGGCTTCAGTAGTTGTGGCACACAGGCTCAGTAGTTGTCGCTCAAGGGCTCTAGAGTGCAGGCTCAGTAGCTGTGGTGCATGGGCTTAGTTGCTCCGTGGCATGTGAGATCTTCCTGGACCAGGGATCGAACCACTGTCCCCTGCATTGGCAGGCATATTCTTAACCACTTTGCCACTAGGGAAGTCCACACAGTGTTTCTTTAGAACAGCTCTGCTTTTTTTTTTTTTCTTTAGCACCTTTTTTTTAAAATTCAAGTACAGTTGATTTACAATGTTGTATTAGTTTCAGGTGTACAGCACAGTGATTCAGTTATACGTATATATACCTACCTTTTTCAGGTTCTTTTCCCTTATAGGTTATTACAAAATATTGATTATAGTTCCCTGTGCTATATAGTAGGTCCTTGTTGTTTATTTATTTATTTTTTGCGGTACGCGGGCCTCCCACCACTGTGGCCCCTCCCGCCGCGGAGCACAGTCTCTGGACGCGTAGCCTCAGCGGCCACAGCTCACGGGCCCAGCTACTCCGTGGCATGTGGGATCCTCCCTGACCGGGACACGAACCCACGTCCCCTGCATCGGCAGTCGGACTCTCAACCACTGCGCCATCAGGGAAGCCCCCTGTTTATCTATTTTATATACAGTCGTGTGTATATGTTAATCCCAAACTCCTAATTTATCCCTATCCCCCCTTTCCCCTTTGGTAACCATAAGTTTGTTTTCTATGTCTGGGGGTCTATTTCTGTTTTGTAAATAGGTTCATTTGTATCATTTTTTAAAATTAGATTCCACATATGAGTGATATCATATATTTGTCTTTCTCTCTCTGACTTACTTCACTTAGTATAATAACCTCTAGGTCTATCCATGTTGCGGCAAATGGCATTATTTTGTTCTTTTTTATGGCTGAGTAATATTCCATTGTGTGTATGTACCGTATCTTTATCCATTCCTCTGTTGATGGATATTTAGGTTGCATCCATGTCTTGGCTATTGTAAACAGTGCTGCAATGAACATTGGGGTGCATGTATCTTTTTGAATTATATAATAGTTTTCTCCAGATATATGCCCAGGAGTGGGATTGCTGGATCATATGGTAGTTGTATTTTTAGTTTTTTAAGAAACCTCCATACTCTTCTCTATAGTGGCTGTACCCAATTTGCATTCCCACCAACAGTATAGGAAGGTTCCCTTTTCTCCACATCTTCTCCAGCATTTATTATTTGTAGACTTTTTGATAATGGCCATTCTGACAAGAGTGAGGCGATACCTCAATTGCAGTTTTGATTTGCATTTCTCTAATAATTAGCAATGCTGAGCATCTCTTCATGTGCCTGTTGGCCATGTGTATGTCTTCTTTGGAGAATGTCTATTTAGGTCTCATGCCTATTTTTTGATTGCGTTTGTTGTTTTGGTATTGAGCTGTATGAGCTAGAACAGCTCTGCTTTTATTGGAGACTGGGCAGCAACAGTTTGATGCTCTCGTTTCCAACGAAGACCTGGGATGCAGGTGTTGCACTGGCTGAGAACTGGATCGCGATATTTCAACTACAGCAACACATCTGTACAGTGGAATGCCGTGCAGCCATCAACAATAATAAGGGAGGTGACACCTACTATTAGGAAGCTGTGTAAGATACAGTATTAGGTGAGAAAAAGCAAGCTGCAGAACAGTAGGTATTGTATGATACTGCTGGTATTAAAAATTAAATAATAAAACAACATATGGGTATAGAACATTTCTGGAAGGATTATAAGAAATTGATGATAGCATCTAACCTTGGGGGAGAGGGAATTCTATAGTTCACCTAAACCCTCCTTACTATCATTATATACTATTTTTAGATTTTTAAAAATAATTTTTAAAAAGTCAAGGAAACAGGGCTTCCCTGGTGGCGCAGTGGTTGAGAGTCCGCCTGCCGGTGCAGGGGACACAGTTTTGTGCCCTGGTCTGGGAAGATCCCACATGCCGCGGAGCGGCTGGGCCTGTGAGCCACGGTCGCTGAGCCTGCGCGTCCGGAGCCTGTGCTCCGCAGCGCGAGAGGCCACAGTGGTGAGAGGCCTGCGTACCGCAAAAAAAAAAAAAAAAAAAAAAAAAAAGTCAAGCAAACAATGCAATTTTGTTAAGAAGAATGAAGCAGATCAGTATTACTGAAAAAGTAAGATAGGAAGGGAAAATCTGGGTAAATATAGATCAAATGTCTAAAAGCAGTTACCTTGGGGAGCTAAGATTACAGCAGACTTTCACTTTCAAGCTAATCATTTCGGTAACATTTTTATAAGTATTTCTTTTATAATAATAATAATTTAAAAAAACAACATTTTAGGTCAACCTGGGGGATTGTCAGGTTGACTGCCTTTTATGAAAATTAAGAACCCTAATCAAGACTTATCCAAATGAATGGCCACCCTACCTCTGTTGGGCAGTGGGCCAGAAGAGAAGCTGTAGGCAAGGCAAGAATTTTTCTTAAGGAAACGGTGGCTGTCTATTTTGGCACACAAGATGAGCGAGTGATCTTCACTCTGGCCTCTCAGAGTACTGATGCTTACGTGGGAAGGAGCTTATGGCAAAATCCAGAGGCTAGTGTGGTTTTGAAAAAAGCATGTTTAAAAATTGCTGCTTTTTCATGGTAAAATAATATGTTTGAACTATTAATTAATTGTTAAGAATTCTGGCTATTTCCTTCTCTTTGTCTCTCCCTGACTCCCTCTCCTTTCAAGGTGGTCTGTTCTATGCTGGGTGCCTTGGGGAAGAGATGAGGCAGCAGAAAGAGAAACAAAAGGCTCACCCTGGCTTTTGACTTTCAAAAGCTTAGGGTAAGGACCCAGGGAAAGAAAAATAGTGATCAGAGAGAATATCTCACTCTCAAGCCTAGAAAATGGGGAAGGAGGAGGATCAGAGGTGTGGATGCTGAGGGGATCGGGATCGACACTGGTGGAGCAGAGGCAGCATCCAGGGAACTCAGAGCTTCCACTTAGAGAACGTGAATCAGCACCCCTGGTCCCCAGCCTCCACCTAAGGGCTGGGATGTGGATCAGGAAAATCCTGGAGCCCTGCAGGGCTTCAGGAGGGGGCTAGCTCCCTCTGTTCTGTCTGTGCAAGTGCTTCAGTCTTTTCTCTGGGTGCCAAACATCTTTTCCTGCTCCTTAGTCTGGATGGCTGAACATGACTGCCTCTAGATTTCATGCCTTGATTTAACACCCAGAGCCAGACTGACCTCTTTCTGGGTTTGCCACCCCTTGTTCCTGGGGCCATCTCTGATTGGCCCAGCTTGGATCAGGTGCCCATCAGGCATCCCCAGGCATCCTTGGACCATTCTGCTGTGTCTGGGGGCTGAGGTCTCTGCTGCAGTCTCATTTGCTGTCAGATTTCCCCTCATCTCAGTCCTGTCTTCCTAGTTTCCTTACATGTGTATCCCCAGAGCACTCCCCCATAAACCTTCTACATGCAACTCTCCATCATCTCCAGCATCTGTTTCCAATCTAAGACACTCACCTTGCAGACTCTTGGTACCTACAGGGTATATGGAGTCAACACTAAGGGATGTAACTGTCTGAAAAGTGCTTCCCTGGATAGTGAGACGGTCCAGACACCATTCCCAATACCGGACAGTGCGAGGCTGACGAAAGAGCACTGGAATGAGAGAATTTGGGAGCCCTGGGTTCTGCCACTGGTGAACTGTGTGAATTGGCAAGTCAGTTAACTCCTCTGACTCACAAGGTTCTTAAATGCAAAACAACAATAGGAATTTCCCACCTCACAGGGTTAATTCAGAGTTCATAAAGAGGATCTAAGTGAATGGGCCTCAAACAGTGCTTGGCACAGAGTGGAAATATTACACATCTGTGAAACGGTTTGGCTTTCAGAGCTTCCTGCCCATCTCCGTACCTGCATCCCTCTATCCCCATACCCTTCCCACTCTTTTTTGACTGAAACGCCAGCACAGATGCACATACCATAAGGCTGAGTTGATGGGCTGGAGGTAGGATGTGAGAGAAAGGGGGAGAGGGAAGGCTCCGAGAGCAGATTTGGGGGATGGCCATAAGCAGAAGGGCCACGTGACCCGCACCAGGAACCTACAGCTTCATGACCTGATATCACCTTCTTTGGCTCTCTGCAGGGACTTTGCATACACTGTATATAAATCACATTAAGTTATTTTGAAAGACAAGTCATATTGTGTCATCTTCTCTGCTCAGAAGGCTTTCCATCCCACTCAGGGTCTAGTAGTCTGGCCCCTGTCATCTTTCTGAGCCTTTTCTGCTCTTCATCCTCTCATTTTCTTCAGCCATGTTGGTCTCCTAGCGGTGTGTCAAACACACTAGGCATATTCCCACCCCAGGGCCTTTGCACATGCTTCTCCCTCTCCCTGGAACACTCTTCCACCTGGCTCACTCTCTCACACCTTCAGATTCTTACAAGTCAGCGAGACCTTTCCTGACATCCCCATCTCCATTTAAAATAGTAAAACTCCCTCGGCATTGCCTACCCCCTCTCTACTTTAGCACTTGTTACCATCTGATATGCCATGTATTTTATTTATTCACTGCTTATCCTTCTCTGTTGGAATGTAGGCTCCACGAGGACAGGGATTTTTGCCTGTTTCATTCTCTACTATATCCCATGATAGTATCTGGTAGGAAATAAGTGCTCAGTATATTTTTGTTAAGTGAATGAATGAACATGTTTATAGGAAGGTGAGACTGAAGAGAGCAAACCTACTAGTGAAACCAATGGTAAATTGATGTCAGCCCATGGAAAAGGAGGGACAAAGGCCACAAGCTTGGTGAGAATCTCAAAGTTCCCTGCCGGACCAAGGCAGTACACAGGCTCTCCCCTACCACCCCAGCCAGAGAGCTTGTTGAGGGCAAGAGCCATCTGTATATTAGCTGAGTGCCTGGCTCAGTCCCTGGCAGGTGGCAGATGCTCAGTGGATGTTTGCTTATGTGCCAGTGCGCCAAGGTGCTGGGAGCTGAGGGGAAGTGGCTGTACCTTCGGGCATGGGAGAAAAGATGCTGGTGTATTCATCTGCCTCTTGTCTCAGCCATTGGCGTTGGCCAGTGTTTCCCAAAGTATGTTCTGTATTAACCCCAGTGTTAATAGGTGTTAGGGATGCTAATAGGTGTTAAGTGGGGAAAAAGATTCTGTGGTCCAGTAAGTTTGGGAAATGCTGTATTAAATAAAGTTAAACAGGTGTCCTGACTTCAGGACTCTGAAGAGCCTGGCTCAGTCCCTAACATGTGAATATAAATTATAAATCCAGGAGGGGCTTATGTTTGGAAAACTTTTCCAAACTTAGCTGACCATGAAACCCATTTTTCAAAGAGAGCAAGTGTTCCACCCGGTGCTCTTTGGGAAACACTGGCATAACCTCACACCTATCAGACACGGAAAGGATTTTGCAGGAAATCTAGTGCAGCACTCCCTCTTCACAGAGAAGGCAAGGAAGGGGAAAACCAGAGAGGGAAAGGGATGGACTGCAGGAAACACAAGTCAGAGTTGGGGCTTGGGCTAAAATTCAACTCTGGTCTCCAGGACACTTGTTGCTTCTGGCCTTGACCTCTGCAGTTCTGGACGCTGGTTCATCAGGCCTGCTTTGCTTGCTTGCGTCCTCAGAGTCACAGAAACTTGGAATAGGAAAGCCCTCAGAGCCTTGGAACTCCCACTCCTAACCTCACTTCCTGTTTCTGGCCCCAGCTTCCTGCTGTGACCCAACTCTGGGCTTCTAACCTGTACCCGGGAATCCAATGCTCCCCACCTACACCTCCCTCCCTGCCACCTCTGCCCCTCCCTGGTGTAGGTGTTCCTGCCCCCAAACCCTGGTTTTCAAAGTGTGGTCCCTGTACCAGCAACATCAGGACCACCTGAGAACTTGCTAGAAATGCAAATTCTCCGGCCTGAACTTGGACTTACGATTAAGAAACCAGCAGGTGGAAACCAGCTATCTGTGTTTTAACAAACCCCTAGGAGCTTTTTAAAAAAAAAATTTATTGGAGTATAGTTGATTTACAACGTTATGTTAGTTTCAGGTGTACAGAAAAGGGATTCAGTTATACATATAAGTATATTCATTCTTTTTTCAGATTCTTTTCCCATACAGGTTATCACAGACTGTTGAGTAGAGTTCCCTGTGCTACACAGTAGGTCCTTGTTGGTTATCTATCTTATCTATAGTAGTGTGTGTGTGTTCATCCCAAGCTCCTGATTTATCCTCCCCCTGTCCACATTTCCCCTTTGGTAACCGTAAGTTTGTTTTTGATATCTGTAAGTCTGTTTCTGTTCTGTAAATAAGTTCATCTGCATCATTTTAAAAAATTAGATTCCACATACGAGTGATATCATACGATATTTGTCTTTGTCTGACTTTCTTCACTTAGTATGATAATCTCTAGGTCCATCCACGTTGCTGCAAATGGCATTATTTCATTCTTTTTTATGGCTGAGTCATATTCCATTGTATATATGTACCACATCTTCTTTATCCATTCCTCTGTCAATGAACATTTAGGTTGTTTCCATGTCTTGGCTATTGAAAATAGTGCTGCAATGAACATTGGGGGGCATGTATCTTCTTGAGTTATGGTTTTCTCAGGATATATGCCCAGGAGTGGGATTGCTGAATCATATGGTAGTTCTATTTTTAGTTTTTTAAGGACCTTCCATACTGTTCTCTGTAGTGGTTGTACCAATTTGCCCCTAGGTGCTTTTGACTCACACTAAAGTTTACCATCCGCTTTCCTCAACCAACTAACTCAGCCCAGATAGCTGAGGGTCAGGTCTTTCCCCAAAAATCAGAGCAGGCAACCTCCACGGTTCTCAGTGAGGATCATGGAAAACTCCAGACACAAAATCTTTAGAGATTCTTATAGCTCAGTGGGTTCCAACCACTTGAACTTGGTGCCACCCAAGCCCTGAAGTTAATTTACCCTCAGCATCATTTTATTCGTTGGTCTAATCGATAGAAGCAATTCTACAAAACAGACCTGGGTTGGCGGGGCAGTTCGGGGTCCTGTTGTATCTATCAGCCACCCCACCTCTAAAATACATCTTGGCAGGAGGAGGTCTCTATGCGGCCTGCTGTGGGGCATCTGGACATGCCTGCCTCTTACTTAGTCCCTTCAGGCCGAGGTGGGGCCTCTTCAGTGCATCAGGACAAGCGCTTCCACTGAGTTTAGTAGCTCAGTTCTGGCACACTTTCCTCTCAAATCCATCTGCTTCCTGGATTTCTACCCAGGTTGATGTAGGCCTGACTCAATGGTGACCTCAGGGTTGCTGCACTGAATAATTCTCAGGAATGCCATTGTGCAGTGCAAGGTCTGCGTAGCCAAAAGTGGTGATCCTGGGGCCCCCCATTCTCTTCACTCAGAAGGAGGATAACCCCCTCTTTCCTGCTCTCCACCCACCCCTGGCTCTCCAGGTAGACAGGAAGCCCCTCAAAAGTGCCCATTGGAAGGCTGGCTTGGAGAAGGTGGGTTGTTCTCTGCTTGCTGCTGAGAAATGCAGCCTTGAAAGTCTCCATGCTGTATCTCTTGTCATGGCCCTGTGCTCTGGGGGACAGTGTGGATAATTTGGTCACCCGCTCACTCACCCACCCGCCCACTCGCTCACTCAGCCCAGGCGGCAGTGCCAGCTGCTATGGCAGCCCTCCATCCATCCTCGTCATTCAGGGGCCTCTGAAAGTACGCCTGTCAGTATAATGCACAGCCTGTTGAGGGGAAGTGACATTTTGAGTAGTGGACACTTTTCCAGGAGCATTCATCCTAGGTCAGTCTCATGATAAATAAATACATTTGATGTTTGGAGTCAGCAGGCAGGATACAATGACCGAAATGCCGGCACAGATGCACATACCATGATGCTGAGTTGATGGGGTGGAGGTAGGATGTGAGAGAAAGGGGGAGAGGGAAGGCTCTGAGAGCAGATTTGGGGGAGAATTTATCTCCCTTCCTCCTGGCACCTCTAGGGAAAACAGGAAACAAAGGAAGCTGCAATTTCCCTTTATCTGTGAACCACAAGAGGGTCCTTTTTTCCCGTCACCCCTTCTGCTCCTCACCTGTCCTTCTTCCCAAAAAGAACCGTGGTCCCTATCTTAATTACCCCTAACAGTGCCCTAAACAAAGTATTTATAAGGCTTACTGCGTTTGTCTTCCCGTTCCTATTAATAAAGTCTGGGGATGGAGGGAAGAAATATGGGTGGGTGACAGGGTTTTTAATGGTGCCTCACCTTAAATGCATTTTAAAATATGTAAATCAATAAAAAAATTATTTGTAATAGCAGCTTAAGAGTGCTGGTTAGCCTAGCGCGGAGTGAAATGCATGCTACAAGCCCTATTACCATACATCCTGGGAGCTGTAGTTAGGATTAATCTGTCAAAGGGGATGGTTTAGTGTTGATGAATATGACATCTGACCATTAACGATGTTGATTTTATCTCCCGAGATTAGCATGATTTACTTCGGATGGATAATAATGTCATTTGCTTGATGCAGTAGATCTGTTTACGAGCTGATTAAATTGTAAGGCCTTGCCTCATTTCATGCTATTTGGTTTACAGCTTCATTACCACAATCACAAAAGCTGGGGAAATGTCCCACATTCCATGTCACAATAAATCACTGCTTCACGTTGCTGGGATGGATTTTAGCAGTTCTGCCCAGCACGGACCATTCTCAGCTCCCCACTAATCTGTGATCCAGAATACATTAGGGGAATCTTCAGGAACACTGGCATGAGAAGGGGCAAGAATCCTCTTGGATCTTTTAATTGAGATTAAGGAAGTCCTTGAGTAATTAGCTGTAACAAATTAGCTTATTATTTAGAACAGTGAAGTCACTGTTTTTGTTGCAGGGGTGATTACCATAAATACGCAGAAAAGTGACATCCAAGGAACCAGAGGGATGCTCCCAGGCAAATTTCATTTTCACCCCATTATCCTTTGCTCTGGGAGAGGGGCGATCTGAATGCAAGGTGTGTAGGGCATCTGTGCATTAGACACCATACTTCTTTAAAGTGGAGTAGGGGGGTGTGCACCACGCACCCACAGCACAGCACCAGCCACCTCAGAACCTCGGGGTGGGATGTGCTGAAGCAGAGGGAAGAGTGCAGGGCACCCGGGTGGGAAGAGAAGCGTGTAAACCACAGACCTGTTCACTGCACACCAGCTCTGTATCCAGAGTGACCTGGCAGCAGGATTCTCTACTCTGTGCCTGGGGGAGAAGGAGGGGGCACATGAGATGGAAAAGACAGGGCCGTTTACCCCTCAAGAAGCTGGGGAGGCAGAAAACACAGGCTGAAACAACTGTGTCCATTTCTAATAAGGCCTAAGAGTTTTTGAGTTCTTACCAACTGCCAGGACCTGTTCTCACCACGGATACCAGTACCACCCCATGAGGTTGGTATTATTATTCTCATCCCATGTTATAGATGAGGAAACTGAGGCTTTGGGGGTGAGGGTAGGTTGAATGATGTGCCCAAGGTCACAGAGTCAGTCAGGACAGAGTTGGAATTTGAACCAGGTGCCAGAGCCCTGGAGCTTCGCACAGTACCTGTATGCTGAGGTTGCCCTTTTGCTCTGAATAAGGCCATTACAGCAAAGAGGCAAGGGAGCATTTTTAGAACTTTTGCTTCTTACTTCTGAATTGAAGCCTGTGACCCTGATGGTCCTGTCTGCAAAAGATTTAGGATCAACAGTAATCGGGGCACTGAGGCCAGGTCTTAAATAGAAACTTTAGTAAGATTTTGTGATGAGCAAAATTACAGAAGACGTTAAGACTATACTTCCTCAAGGCCAGGCCTTTGGAAATAAAAAGCAGTCATTTCAACGGGCACAGGTGGTCTCTCACTGCTTCTTAGCTGAGCACCTCCCTAGGACACTAATGGGTAAAGGGGAGAAATTGTGGACCTCTGATAGTTCTGCAGAAGAGGTAATCCCATTCCTAAGCTCTGTGCAAATTCACTTCTGAACTTGAGATGTGGGCCTCCAGTGCCTGCATCCCTTAACCAGAGTTCTTCACCGTCCCTTTAGGGCAGAGGCCACTTGGCCCTCCAATCTCCATTCTCCTTTTTCCCTGTCCTAGAGCCCTAATTTTGTAACTGATTTTAACAAAATACATTTCCCAGTCTCTTTTGCAGCTGGATGAGCCATAGGACTAATACGGCAGCCGTTTATTAAGCATTTCTTCTGAGCCAGGCCCTGCTAAGTGTTGGTTGGGATAAAGATACCTAAGGTGCGAACACTGTCCTCAGCACTGCCCTCAGACAACCAGGCTACGAGTCTGTCTGTCAGTCATTGACCTGGCAATCTGTCGAGTGCTTAATTGATCTGTCAGTCAGTGAGTGTGTCAGCTACTTGATCAATGGCCAGACCTTTGCCCTGTCAGGCATTGGTCCTAGTATTGAACTCTCAGGGTGCATAGAGAGGGGACTTTGGCCACAGACCTGGGATGTGTACAATTTGATGCCAGGCATAGGGATAAACCCCCAAGAAATCAACATACCCTAATCTTACACAAAAATTAACTAAAGACTTAAATGTAAGACTTGACAGCATAAAGCTCCTAGAAGTAAACATAAGGACAAACACACACACACAGACACACACACACACCATGGAATATTATTCAGCCATAAAAAAGAAAGTAAATCCTGTTATTTGCAACAACATGGATGAACCTGGAGAACATTATGCTGAGTGAAATAAGCCAGACACAAAGGACAAGCACTACATGCTACCACATATATCATCTAAAATAGTCAAACGGGCTTCCCTGGTGGCGCAGTGGTTGGGAGTCCGCCTGCCACTGCAGGGGACGCAGGTTCGTGCCCCGGTCTGGGACGATCCCACATGCTGCGGAGCGGCTGGGCCCGTGAGCCATGGCCGCTGAGCCTGCATGTCCGGAGCCTGTGCTCCGCAGCGGGAGAGGCCACAACAGTGAGAGGACTGCGTACCGCAAAAAAAAAAATAAAAATAAAAATAAAATAGTCAAACTCATAGAAGGAAAGAGTAGAATGGTGGTTGCCTGGGATGGGGTGGCAGGGAGTGGAGGAAATGAGAAGTTGGTCAAAGCATATAAGCTTAAAGCTATAAGATGAATAAGGTCTGGGAATCTTGTATACAGCATGGCAATTATAGTCAACAATACTGTATCGTACACTTGAAATTTGCTAAGAGTAGATCTTAAGTGTCTTTACCACACACACACACACACGTGCGCACATGCGTGCACGCACGGTTAACTATGTGAGGTAATGAATGTGTTAACTAACTTGACTGTGGTGAGCATTTCACAGTGTACCCCAGTAATGCTCTGGCTGTGCAGCTGTGCTCACCTCACTACCAAGCCCCCCTACCCTGCCGCCTAGTTGGGGATCCTGGCTCTGGAGCCAAGTCCCCTCTGAGGTCTCTTGTCACCCCTGGATGTGGTGCTTCTAACCACCTCCCCATCCCTGGTCCCCTGGGTCTGCCTCTTTGTCACAGAGGCTTCTCCTGTGACCCTCGTCCCTCTGGCAAAAGATATGGAAGCAACCTAAGTGTCCATCAACAGATGACTGGATGAAGAAGATGTGGTAAATATAGATATACACAATGGAATATTACTGAGCCCTAAATAGAATAAAATTCCACCATTTCCAATGATGTGGATGGACCTCGAGAGTATTATACTTAGTGAAATAAGTCAGACAGAGAAAGACAAATACTCTGTGTTATTATTTATATGTGGAATCTAAAAAAATAAAACAAGTGAATGTATATAACAAAACAGAAACAGACTCACAGATATAGAGAAGAAACTAGTGGTTACCCCTGAGGAGAAGGAAGCAGGGAGGAGCAAGATAGGGGTATGGGATTAAGAGACACAAACTACTATGTGTAAAATAAATAAACAGGGCTTCCCTGGTGGCACAGTGGTTGAGAGTCCACCTGCCGATGCAGGGGACACGGGTTCGTGACCTGGTCTGGGAAGATCCCACATGCCACAGAGCGGCTGGGCCCGTGAGCCATGGCCGCTGAGCCTGCACGTCCGGAGCCTGTGCTCCGCACCGGGAGAGGCCACAACAGTGAGAGGCCCGCGTACCGCAAATAGACAAACAAACAACAAGGGTATATCGTACAGCACAGGGAAACATAGCCATTATTTTGTAATAACTTTAAATGGAGTATAGTCTGTAAAACGACTGAATCAAAATGTTGTACACCTGAAACTAATATAGTATTATACATCAAGTATACTTCAATTTAAAAAATTAAAAAGGAAAAAAACAAAATACTATTGGCAAACTGACTGTTCCTCCTAGGCCTTCCTCAAGAGCCTCAGGTTCCACCCTTAGTCCAATTTTCTTCTTCTCTTGTCTCTCCCAGGGTCCATATCCCTCACACCCCAGGTTTTAGCCCTCTCTTCTGCTAACTACTCACAAATTTACATCTCCAGCCCTGACCTGCAGGTGTGAGAAACTCAACCTGTACAAAACGTACACTCTGTATCTCCCTGCCAAAGCCTGCTCCCCCTCAGGATTTCTTCCAGGTACCCAGATGTGGCCGACTCCTGGTTAGCCCTCCATCCCAAATCTATTCTCCCGTTCTTCCTTGCACACGGCCACCCACAGGGCAGAAATGACGTTTCACAGCCTCCCGTGAAGCTGGGTGTGGCCAGGTGATTATTAGCAACTTCTTCCTCACTTGTTCCAAAGGACATTGCTTGCCCTGGACTTCCCTCCTCTCCCCTTCCCCTGGGTGGGAATAGTGCCCATATCTAATCACACCAATGAGCACAATGTCCTAGAGGATGAAGGAACACCAAGATGGAAGGCACTTGGGTCGCTGAATGATGTCATGGAGCAGAGCAGCCTTACCAGCACAGATACCAGAGACCCGAGAGAAACTTCCATCTGATTTAAGTCACTGTACTGGGGGCGGGGGTGGGTCTCTTTGTTACGGCAGTGTAGCCCAATACCCAGGCCAAGACCTCAGGATCATATTTGCCTTTCCTCTCTCCTTTCCAGCCCCTGCCCTTCACTGAGTCCAGTCCATCATACCTCCTCGCCAACCCCTAGGACTGTTCTTGCTTTGTCTGTCCTGCAGCCTCTCCCCTGCTTCCAGCTGTCACCTTCTCCTGTCCGAACCACCTGATGTCTTGGTCTCTTTATCTCCAGTCTCACTGTTCTATCCCATAATGGTACTCCTCTGCTCAAAGACCTCTGATGGCTCCCCATTGCTTAGCGAAGAACAGGACGCCATCTGTTCCTATCACATTCCCACCCACTCCCCCTGCCACAGCTGCATCCCTACCAAACACCCTCGTGGGGCGTCCTGCCTCCATGCCTTTGACCTTGCTCGTCCCTCCTCCTGGTTTCCCAAATCCCCCATTTTCCAGCCATGAAATGCCTATTCATTGTCCAAGCCCAGATCAAGTGCTGCCTCTTCCCCATGATTTCAGCATCCTCCTATTGGAATTAGTCCTGTGCCTCCAATGATCATAGCCCTTATCACACGCCTTAAGGCAGCAACTTTTCTGTAACCCAGTAGATTAGACAGTAAGTTATTTGAGGGCAGACACCATGTCCTAGTCGTCTTCCCACTACCTCCATGCCTAAGAGAACGCTGTGTATGCAGCAGGTACTCATGACATGCTTGCCACTGAACGCTCACTTTCTATGTTTGGTGGAGCACAGCTCTGACTGGGCAGTAGCTTTGCCACAGGTGACCAAGGTCGTCTTCCCTCTCCTCTTGGGGACTTCCCCAAGGAACCCCAAGGGAGGCAAGAGGGGCTGCCTTTCCCATATTTCCCTGGGGGCTGGAGAAGGAAGCCACTGTGGACTTTCTGTCAGCTCTGAGAGCAGTACCTGTCAGTTGAAGTACACAGGTTTTAAGGTATGGGGCTTTAAGTGAGACAGCTCTGGCCTTCAGCTCACCACTTGTTAGCTGTGTGACTTCAGGCATGTTACCTAACCTCTCTGAATCTTAATTTTCTCTTCTTAAGCATGAGATTAATATAGTACTTATCTCCTAGAGATCTTGTAGGGATTAAAAATATAATATAAAGAAATATAAAGCTCTTGGCACAAGGAAAATGCTCACTAAATGATAATAGTCATAATAATCCATTTCTTTCCTATGGTCCAAGATTCTGCTTGGTTAGAGGGCACCAGGGAAGGCTCCACCCTAGGCCTAGCCCACTGGAATCCTTGCTGTTGGATGGGGTTTCCCTATGGACAAAAGTCAGAGAATGTGCATCGTCACAACTGTCTTGGTCCCAACTGGGCAGTTTGCTGGGTGCTCCCAGAAGGTGGAGAGGGAGTGGGGCTGGTATCTAGTGGGGCTGGAGGGAGGGGCCAGCTGCCTGTGACTAACCCCAAAAGGGAGGGGTTAAACCAGATCTGGCTGGCATCAATAGCTGAGGGTCCAATGGCAGGGGTATAGAGCACCAGGCTGCTGAGGCTTCTAGGCGGCCAAGGGCTCTCACATCAGGTGGGCTGCCAGAATGGTGTAAAGGATCTGGATCCCAGCTGACCAAGCCTGGGTTCTAGGACACGGAAGGTGCTGAGGGCAGCTGGAAGACAGCCTGCATACAGTGGGGTCAGAGAGGAGGCTACATTCTCCCTAATTATCCCCACACTAAGCCTGGGGACAGCAGACCACATCCAAATCCTCCTCACTGACTGGGAGGAAGATCCTTGCTTCCCACGGACTCGGGGCTCGGGCTGCTGGATGTGCAGGTTGCAGCTATTTGAGTGGGACTAGAATAACTGGGTCCAGTGGTGTGCTGGTAAATGCTTAATAAACAGCTCTCTGGTGGGGGGAAAGCCTTCACTTAGAGTGTTTGCCAGTTGCTGTGGTGTAAATACTCCCACCATGGCTGATTTCAAGCTATCACCATAACATCACAGAAAGTCGAGGTGGGAAGAGATGTGCACAGTTGGCTCTTGTGAGCCAGTATGAGCTGATTCCAACACACTACTAGGTGGGACCTGCCACCTGCATTAGGGTTAGGTAGGTTTATTTGGCTTCAGTGTACAGAGAGGTAAAGGCCACTATGCAGTGGTGAAAAGCACAAAAATAATGGCCTTGGAGTCCAGTAGCCTATAACATAATCCCAGCTCTGCCACTTACTAGCTGTGTGGTCTTGGGCAAATCATTCTACCTCTCTGTGCCTCAGTTTCCTCCTCCATAAAGTGGGGCCAGTGATAGTGCCCAACTTCATAGAGTTATTGTGAAGGTTGCACAGGTTAACACCGGCCTGTAGTAGGTTGACATAAATGTTATTTGTTACAGTTAATCACACAGAGTAGTTGGAATGTAGCCATGGTCAGAAAAATTTAGCAAGGAAACCCCAGAGTCCCTCAGGGTGTTTCCCAAGGGCATGCTCTTTTTATATTTAAAATCTTGGATTTCCTTCAATATCAAGGATTTAAAATCTGCAGGCCCATGAACCCCCTGAAATTATTTTTCCAATGTTGAGTATATGGGCCATTGCTTTTATCTATTGGATTCTCAAAAAAAAAAAAAAAAAAAAAAAAGGCTGTGGTTTCTGCATCTTCCCCTCAACCCACAAAAGGCTTAAGAACTAGTGATGTGGAAGGTACAGAATTCCCACACCATAGGAATCGCCCCTGGAGGATGTGGGGGAGAGTTGTTTATAAAGCGTGTGAAAGAAAAATGGCAGAGACGCAGAGAGACATGCAAAGAATTTAGCCGAGAACTCCGAAATCTCTCTCCCTTTTTGAGACCTAAGGCGGAGGAAGCTTCCAGCAACAGGGCAACCAAACTGCTCACATTCATGGCTTCCCTGTTCCTGCTTCCTCCTTACTCCTTTCAGTCTTAGGAGTCTCCCTAAGTCTTCCCTTTTCTGAATCTGCACCCCCCGCACGCCCCTGCCACCTCTACTCCCCAGGACCCGGCATAGGTGTGTCCCAAGGGCCGGTGTGGGTGTATGGAGGCATGATTAGAACTCACTCGAGGGTCGCTATGATTCAGTGGTAACGTTTGTGTTCTTTTTGGTTGTGTCTTTTACCTTTCTGTAGTTACCCTGTAATTATTTAAGGTAAGGTCAGTGCAAAGTTGATTTAGCATTGGTCTGCCTCTGTTTTGAGTTGGAGGCTGTATTCAGTTTTTTTCCAATAACATGGAAGGGGGTGGGAGGTAGGTTTACAATGCTACTCCCTTTCATCCCATGAGATTTTATTTTCGTTGCTGTTCTTTTTTCAAAGATGATCGGTCCCTTCTTCCTGGCTTGGTGCTGTGTGTGGGGTGCATGGCGAAAATGAACAGGTCCCTAACCAAAGATCTTTATAGGGATAAAAATTACTTTTTGACAAATCCCACTCTAAATCATTGCAGTATACGACTCCAGGCACCTAAGAGGAACAAGAACTACAACTTTTGAGGACTTATCAAGTGCCACCCCTGCTCACTTTATCAACAAGAATCTGTGGTTTAGCGGTGCAAGTCACCAACCAGTGACCCTCTGGAAGGCCACCAACAAGAGAGCTCTCTCCTAACCCCAGTTCTGGGTAACCCCTTCTGTGGATTGCAGAGGAGTCTGCTAATGTCCTACCCCAACTCCCACCCTTCTTGCTCCCCTGAGTAACAGAACACTGAATTAATCTGAGGCAGCAGTGTGCCCAGCTAAACATTACATTTCCCAGCCTCCCTTGCAGCTAAGAGTGGCCATGTGACTAGGTTCTGCCCAATGAGGTATAAGCTGAGGAGTTGTCTGTGGATTCCAGAAAAACTCATTAAAAGGGAGGGACCCTTTTACCTCTTTTCACTCCTCCTTCCTGTTGTCTGGAATGAGGTGATGGTAGCTGAGCTCCAGCAGCCATTTTGGACTCAGAGACGACGTGAGGATGAAAGCTTCCTGGTTGGGCTGGCACAGAGGAAGGCAGAGGACCCTGGGTGCCTGATGACCAAAGGCCATTCTTAGCCTGGAGCATTCACCTCCAGACTGAGAGAAGAGAACATTTATCTTCTTTAAGCCACTCTTTAAGGGTCTTTGTTATTGTCAGCAAATGCAATTTCTAACTGATGCATGGAAGCTCGCCAGGCCTCGTTTTATGCCAGGGGCAAAGACATCCAAAGTTCCTCTAAGCCCACTGCTACTTCTCCTCCCCCTCTCTTTGGAAGAGTCATCCTGTCCAAGAGGGCCCAATTCTTTTGCATATTTCCTCCCTTCTGTCTTTTGTTTTCCTCTTTCTTCCCCCACCCTGCCCCACCACTTTCCTTCCCTTTCCCTCCTTCTCTCCAACACTTACTGAACATCTACTAGGTTCCAGGTACCAAGCTAGCTGCCATGACTAGGAATAGGTATAGGAGACAGTCCCTCCTCCCCAGTGCCTCAGAGTCCGGGCTGGGAGGAAAATGTAAAGAGAGCATGATGGGATGGACAGGTGCTACAGGAGCAAAGGGAAGGGCATTGGATCTAATGGGAAGGACCTGGGGGGCTTCCCGGAGGAGGTGACACTGGCCGGAGATTTGAAGCAGGAGTTTTGAGTTGCTGGTACTTAGGAAAATAAGGTAGAGGGCAAAGATTCCAGGCACAGGGACTAGCACAGTGGAGTACAGTGGTTAAGGACTCCAGTGCTGGAGCACAGACATGTGACTTCTCTCTAGTCCTCAGTTTCTTCACCTGTAAAAGGAGGATAGTAGTATAGTAGTAGTAATAGGACTAGATGAGTGCCTGGAAGTAAGTGTGAAATGCATGCTACTTATTAACGTTATTAGTGTTGGTAAATGTGCTGCCCATGGTGTGTGTAGACAAATAACAGCTTTGGAGACAAGTTTCACAGAGGCCATAATTGGCTTGTCCATGGTCACACAACTATGAAGAGGCACTACTCAAAACCCTGGGGTCCTTATCCCTAGTCCAGTGGCCTTCATATGCCTACGCTCTGCCATTGCATTAAGTTCTGAGGGAATGCAAAGTGAGGGAAAGTGTGTGTGTGTGTGTGTGTGTGTGTGTGTGTGTGTGTGTGTGTGTGTGTGTGAGAAACCTGGAGGGCTTCCTGAAAATGAGTCTTGAGAAAGTTCTGAAGGATGGGGGAGGAGGAAGGCATTCCAGGGAAGAAGTGTATGATGAGCATAAGCAAGGTGTTGGGGGGGGCTAGCTGGCTGGAAGAGGGTCTGGACTGTGAAGACTGGTGAGACACAAGGTAGAAGAGGCAAAGAGAGGCCAGGTCTTTGAAGATGAACCATGGTTATAGGCACTCTGATGGCCAAATAGTAGACTGAGAATTTGAACCAGTGAACCACAGGGAGCCACAGTTAGTTCTTGAGCGAGGGGGCTGGTCATAATGAAACAATACTTTGGGAAGAGAAGAAGGAAAGAAATCTGTCTTTACTAAGAGCCAGTATGGGCCAGACAGTAGGTTGGGAATTTTCACACTAATGATTTCATTTGAGCGTCACAACCCTCTTAGGTGGGTATCCATATCTCCATTTTACAGATGAGAAAACTGAAGCCCAGATAAACTGAGTGATAGAGTTGAGCCAGTGGTGGAGCTAGAGTTCGATTTAGACCAGCCTGACCCCAAATTTGTGCTCTTTGCACTGTACCATGTGGCTTTAAGCTGTTCTCTCAGAACGCCCCTTGTGCTGTGGGTGTCCCATCAGGCGCTGCTGCTTCCCCAGGGGCTCAAGAGTCTTTCTGCAACCCAGACGCCCCCTGGGCAAACCCCAGGGTCACACTGGGCAGAGAGAGATCAGTACCCCCAGTACTTTGGGGGATCTCCAGCACAGGGTAGGGTGAAGTGCTGGGGCTCTGGGTCTGATAGAAATGAGTTCAAATCCCAGCTTTGCTGTGTACTATCTGAACTTAAGCCTCAACTAAGGGGGGCAGCAGGATGAGCCCTAGATTGGGAGCCTGGCTGGAAGTGATGAACATCTGAGGAAGTGAAATGATAAGATGTCTGTATTCACTTCAGATCGGTGGGTTGGGGGAGGCAAGAAGGAGGGGGCAGAGAGGAAACAAGATTGGTCATGAGTTGATAACTGTTGAGGCTGGGTGATGGGTTTGTGGGTGTCTAGTATACCATTCCCTCTACCTTTGTGTATGTTTGAAAATCTCCATGATAACAAGTAAAATAATAATAATAACGCTGAGAACTTAAAAAGAAAACAGTTATGTCCACCACACTCTCTCCCAGCTGAATCAGAATCTCTGCCTCCCAGGCATTGTTATGCTTTAAAATTGCCTCAGGTGAGAGCAGCCAAGGTGAGAATCTGCATAGACTTCATCACTCACTAGCTGTGTAACCTCAAGCTAGTATCCTTCCCCTGCTAAGCCTCAGTTTTCTCATCTGTAAAACAGGGGTAAAGCTTCTAACAACCTCATGGAATTGTTGTGAGGTTTAAGTGGATAATACAGGATAATATGGGTTGGGCCTAACAGAGTGAGCAGGTCAGCCTGCAGCTTTGCAGTCACTCTGAGCACCACCAAGCCTCTAGCCATAGTATTATAGATGAGGAACCGTAAGGCAATATGTGCAGAAGAGGCCATCAGATGGCCTCCCAGGGACAGGCCTCACCTTCTGGGCAACTTTTACACGTTTTCCAGAGCACAGGGAGTTCATCAACTAGAAGGTTTTTTCATCTGCCTTTCCTTATTGCTTAAAGACCTCTCAGCACAGACACACCAGGGTCACTCAGTGTCATTGCCAGAGGTACAGATTGGGGCAGGGCTTGAATGGAGGGAAAAGCTTGGGCTCTCTCTGTTGGCCTTGCCACTGGCTTCCAGGACTTAGCCTCAGTTTCTCCATCTGTGTCAGGTGTGAGTAAAGAGATGGGCAGCCCTTGGCAAGGGGTAGGTAGTAGGAAATAATCAGAGAATGAGAATGAATGAATGCATGAATGTCTGGGGATCACTTCACTATGACAAAGTGACCTGTCGGAGCCTTGATGAGGTCAGTGGAAGCTCCCCAGGATGGGGAGGGGCCCTTGACACGTGGGCTAACTCCTCTGGGGTAGAAAAAGCACGGGGAACACAACAGCAGAAGCTAGTGCAGGTGGAGAAGCGCGGAGGACATGGTTCGCAGCAGGAGAGGAGCAAGGAACTACCAGGAGGGAGCTCCGGGACACCGCTTCGAAAACCGTGCGAAGGTGGAGGCGTGGGGTCTCGCGCTGACCACCTAGCCGCGCGCTGGCCAAGGTTCCGGGTCTCTTGCCCGCTCCTCTGGACTCCGCATCGCCGCCTGGCGGCCGCGCCGCGCTCCGCTCGGGCTTCGGCGGCAGCGGGCTGGCGTGCGGAAGATCCCGCGGCAATTCAAGAGACCGCGGGAGAGACGGGGGCGCGGAGCGAGGTTGGGGCGTCTGTTCCTCGAGCGGGGTCGCGCCTGGTCTGGACCTGCAGCACACACTGGCACCCTCTCCTCACTAACCCGGCGCCGGGGGTGACTCAGTTCCGTCTCACACGTCGGGGAACGCTTTCTTCCCCCAACCTCCGGCCCCCAGCTCCAGAATTTTACTGCCTCTGAGGAGATTCTCCGGGAAGGCGGTCTCATTAAAATTTCAAGGCGTTTTGGGTTTGATTTTTGTTAATAAAATATCCAGACTGGGCGTGAAGGCACGAGCGTGCCCAGTTCGTCCCCGTGCCGGTCCCAGACCTGAAATTCCAGGGCTGGGGAAGTTCTAGGTCCTTCCCTCCCAAGTGGGTCCCGGCGGGCAAGGTGTGGTAGCGCTGCCCGAAGACTCGAGGCAAAGGAGAGCGAAGCGTGTGGGTCGGAGTGGCCAGGAGCGTGGGGCTGGTGCTGGTGAGGGGTGAGCAAGGGCCTGGTTTTCATATCACAAGCCGTGGACACTGGAGTCCTCGAGACTCAGGCCGCACCATCTCCTCGAATGTCCTCCCATCCCATGGGGGTGGGTATCTGTCCGAGAGCCTGCGGGTGACAAGTCACTCCATCGGCCGAGGTTCTCAATAAGCTAGACCCAGCTAGGCCCAGCCCAGCCTCTCTTACCCGGACCAGAGTGGGCGCAAGACGGCGTCGTCCCGGGTGCAGTGCGGGCGGCGGCTCGGAGGCGCGGGAGGCTGCCCCCTCCGGGTAGGCGACGCAAAGCCTGTCTTCCTCTACCAAGTCCTCTCCAGGAGGAGGCCTAGGAGCTCCCCGCGGCGTCCCGGAGGTCGCCGGGCCTGCTTTGCGTTCAACCCGGGAAAAGGCCCCGCAGGCATGAGGCTGACGCTGGGAGGAGGATGTAAAAATCTCAGAGTCACCAACCCTCGAGCAAATGGCGGCGGGGGCCGCGCGGTTGACTGACCGAAGTCTGAGGCCGAGGGCGGCCTCTGCGCGGCGGTGAGCTTCCCGAGGCAGCAGGGGGAGCTTGACGCCGAGGGAGACCGGTGGCTCGGAGAACCCAGAACGGCCTGACCCTGGGGAGAGAAGGGTTCGGGGCGCCCGCTCAGCGCCGCGACTCCAGGATCCCAGGATCCCAGGAAAGGCGAGCTCTGGACCCAGAACTCCCGCGGACCCGGCAGGGCGAGCGCCCAACAGCCAGAGACCAGGACTTGCGCCCGGGCCTGGAGTATGAGTGTGTGTGTGATCGCGGGTGGGGGGTGGGGGTGGCCTTGGACACCCGCCCCCCCCCCCAAAAAAAAAGATTAGACATCTTCTCTGCCTGGTTCCATGGGCGCTTCAGGCAGCTCCGTCCTGCCGCTCAAGCTGGGGAGAAGGGAGCGGTGCGCCCCGCGGGGATCCGCGCCCGGACGGAGAGTCCCGCCGCGCCTTTGCGGAGCTGAGCTCGCAACCCAGAACGGCCGTCGGCGTCCACCTGGTCGCCCCAGCGAGGCCGACAATGGGCGCCAGGACCCTCGCGGGGCCGAGCTGGAAGGGGCTTCCGGGTCCTGGGCCCGGGCGCGCTCTCCTGCGGCGCAGACTGGGAAAAAGCGCAGACTGCAGAGAAATCGGGATGCGGAAAAGCAGCCGCGGCGCCGGCCTGACGCGGGTCCCGACTCCGGAGAGAGGAAGCCGCCCCGGGGGGAGGGTGGTGGCTGCCTTTGGCTCTCCGCAGCCAGGAGAAGAAATGGAAAGCGAACTCACTTTACCCCTAGGGACAAGAGGGCTCCGGCGCGCTCTCCTCCCCAGGCCTGGGAAACAGGTTCCCAAGCGCCCTCCGACCCACAATCGATCCCGGCTTCCCGCCCGGAACGGGGGATGCTTGGAAAGCCAAGAGAGGGACAGCGAGTAGCGGCATCTCCTCCGGGCCGAGGCCGAGCGGGCGAGTCCCGACCTGCGCCGCTCTCTGCACAAAACGAAACCCAAACTCCCGAAAATCTCAGTAGGGAAAAATTTAAAAATCCTTTTCTTTTCTTTCACTTTTAACAAACCAGCTGCTGGGAGAAAAATTAAAAACGAAATTAGCGATAGCTGAGGACACTATCTTTCCACATTGTGAAATCCCCTTTAAAAATATTTTCCCCAAGGCCAACCCCACGATTGGCCAGCCCGTCTGAAGCCTTTGCCTCTTCCTGAAAATCACAACCAAACAATCGGAAATGCGGCCACAGTTCTGGGAAGAATGAGTAGCCATGAGGCCCAGGGAACCCACTGAGGCCGAAACTGCCATGCTCTTCTTTCTCTTTAACCAAAAATAAAAAAAGATAAGAAGAAGTAGTAAAACCTTTTAATACATCAAATATACGGAATTTTAATCTTTAAAGCGATACATTGTCTATTATTTTAGTACATGACGTAAACCTTACTTGTCCCCTTCTCAGCGGGTGGACTTTAAAAATTAAAAATAGTTAAGTGTTCCTTTTAAAGAACAAAATAAGGCAAATGAGGTTTTGGAATAGAATTGTTTTTCCTTTTTTTTTTTTTCTTCCAGACTACATACAAAAAAATATCCATTCTCTTTCGATGGTATACACCTTAAAAATAATTGCAATTTGAAATCAGAGCTGACAAATTGTGACTTGTTTTTTTTTTCATTTTTTGTAACAAACATGCAGGTAAATTTGTTTCAATCAGACATTAAATAAGAACGTACAATACAATCATAGCAATTTTAAAGTAACATTAAAGAGAAGACCTCTAGTTCTGTGGCGGTTTTGTATTTATTTATAATCTACAAGGGACGGGAGGGTTTGTTTTCCACATTTTTACCCTCAAGGTTTAATTTTTTCCCCCTCTTACTTTTTACCTACGGAGCTCAAACTAAGTAATGCACTTTTGAACCACGGGTCCGCTTGGAGCTAACATAAATAAATACCAGTGTCCACCGATGCAGTCCTCAGATGAACACTTTCTCAATTATTTTTTCCTTCTTTTTCTATAAAAAGTCAAATGATATTTTTTCAACTTTTATAAAGTTTGGGTGGGGAGATGAGAGGTGGGGAAAAGGAGAGTGAGTTTCCCACCGGGTCTCGGTCGCTGTTTCGGGTATATAGATACGGTATATATATATATTTTTTCCTTTTCTGGCCCGGGTGATCCCCACGCGCGGGTGACAGTAGCCTCTGCCCTGTTCCCGCCCCTCCCTCGGCTCTTCCCCACTCCCCAGTTCTTTTCTTTCCCTCGACAGCCCTCCCGACCGTCCTCACTGGTACCCCAGCGCGGAGGCCGTGGTCAGTCTCTGTCCGTAGAGGGCGTAGGGGGAGTAGTAGGGTCCGGTGGCGGCGGGCACGGGCACGGGAGCGCCGGGCGTGGGGAGCGGGCTCTTGGAGTAGGGGTGGTAGCGGCTGCTGAGTCCCAGCGCGTGGTGAGGGCTGCGCAGCGCCAGCGTCCCGGGGCTGCCCGGGGCGCCCGACGTGGGGATGTGCATGTGGCAAGCCATGGCGGCCGCTGCAGCGCTGGCCAGAGACGAAGAGCTGGGGTAGCCCGACAACAGTTTGTCTGTCCCGGGGAAGGCCGTATGGGTCCGCAAGTGGCTCAGCAGCTCTTCGGACGTAGCGAAGCGCTTGTCGCAAGGCCCGTTGGCCGACACCCAGTTGCAGATGTGGGGGAGTGGGTCGTTAGGGAGCATGAAGCCGTAGGGGTAGAGGGGGTGGCCGGCCAGAGAGGGCGGTGTGGCGCCGGCAGCCGCGGCAGCGGTTAGCGATGAGTGCACGCCGTGCAGAGGGTGCGTGGGGTACACCAGTGGGTATCCGGACTTGAGAGCTGCAGCCGCCGCGGCTGGATCGTGAGCGCACGACGCGCTGGCTGCCGCCGCCCCAGCCAGGTGGCTGGCGCAGTGGTAGCTGAGGCAGTACGGGTCCCGGCACAAACTGGCTGTCATCACGGACGGCGGCGACGCTCCGGCCAAGGGGCTCGAGCCGGCGGGCTTACTGCAGCCCAGAGAGCCCGCCGCGGCCGCCGCCAGCTGCGCCCCCACCAGGCTGCCCGGCTTGGTGGGGTCGAGCGCCACCCCGTGTGGCAGGAACTGGGGCGGGTAGCCGGCGTAGGCCCCAGCCAGGCTGCCTGGGTAGGTCATGCCCGCGGGAGGCAGAGGGAACACTGTCTGGCCCGGCTTGTAGGGCGACACGGGCGCCACCAGCCCAGAGCCCAACACCGAGGAGGAGGTGGGCGCGCTAGGGCCGGAGCCGGAGCCCGATGAGCCGCCACAGTCCGAGCCTAGAGCCTTGCCCCCGGGGCCCCCATCTGGGTGCTGGTTCACGTCCACATTAATCCCGCCGCCACAGCTAATCCGGCCGTGCGCCAACCCCGTGGGTCCCCCTTCGGCCGAGGCGCCCCCGGAGCCCTTGCTGCCGCCACCGCCGCCGCCCGCCTCGGAGTCCTTCTTGTCGTCCTTGCCCTCCGGGCCGCCCCCGGCCGAAGGCAGCATGCCTCCTGGCGAGCAGGCCGAGGCGCTGGAGCTTGGGCTGCCTGTCCTGGGCGTGAATGGCTGGCAGGTGGCGCTCGGTACCCGGAATCCTGACTTCTCCGCCGAAACCCCCCCGCCGCCGCCCCCGCCGCCCCCGCCGCCGCCGCCGCCGCCTCCCGGCTCCTTCTTATCCGAGCCGGGTTTGGAGTACGGCTTGAAACTCGACTTGTCCTCCACGCCGATGTCGCTCATCTTGAGGGGGCCCGACTTTGCGTCCTTGTCGCCCCCGGCGCCGCCGCCGGCACCACCCGCGCCTCCCCCGTTGGAGGCGACCGAGGAGAGTTTGGACGAGGGCGAGGGATCGGGCTTCCCGATCTGCGAGCATGTTTGGGCCAACAGCGCCAGCGGGCTCTTCTTGGCATCAAGCTGCGGGGGTCAGACGTGGGGGGGGGGCACAAAGAAAGAAGGGGAAACCCTTTAGAATCCTGGCTTCTAGGTTTCAAACGCACCTCCGCCGAGACCCGCAAAGATCCTCCCAGCCCCAAGGCGCAATTCTAGGCGACACCTCTTCTACACACACACATTCTCGCTCTTGAGAAAGGCCACAGCACCCCCCCCACGCCCGCCATCAGGATCTTTCCTGTCCTCTCTAAGCGATGACTGTATTTAAAAAAATGCAAAATGTTTTGGTTTCTGACTCTTTGACCCAGAACTGTAACCCCACGCACCCACACACACCCCTAATTCGAGTAAGGGTTCGGGTGATTGGCGCCTTAGAGGCTGTGTACAAACACCAGCTTCTGGAGAACCGGAGGACTGGGACTTTGGAACCGTAGTTTGGGCTCCCGGGCTCCTATCTTCCAGGCTGAGAATGAGCGGACCTGGGTCGGGGTAGGGGCTTTAATACCAAAGGGAGAAACAAGTTTCGGCTGCCTTGCCTTCTAGTATTCACACCTTATTCTACCTCCTCCTCTCTTTCCGCCCTAGTTTTAAGGTGCGGGAGCACTATCCTCTCCTCTCATCCCGGAGCTGAATCACTCCGACCCCCCCTTCCATTACCCCCCTCCCCCGATCCAGAGAGAAAGAAATCCTGTGAAGGGGCAGCCAGGGTGGTGGTCCCAGCGAGCTCCAGGGATAGGGTCCTTACCTCTATGGGGCTGACGGGAGTGGAAGGCAGGGGCTGCAGGTACTCGGGGTGCAAAATGTGGCCAGTCCGTGCCGTCAGCATCTTCAGCACCTTGATGGGCAAGCGGTTAGCCTGGCGGAGAGGGTCAGAGGGGGGCACGGCGTGCACAAAAGGCTTGGTGCTGCCGGCCGGGGACGAGCCTGGGCCGGGGCCGGAGCCGGAGCCGGAGCTATTTCCAGAGAGCGCGCTGGTCCAGGCAGGGTCCGCGCTGCCGCTGCCGCTGCCGCCGCCGCTGTGCTTACTGCTTCTTAAGGCAGAAAGCGAGGGCGCTGTGCTCATGACCCACCCGCGCGCATGGGAGCAGCGGGGGGAGGGCTCCTGGAGGCGCGGGGCGGGCTCGGGGCTGCGCGCTCGCCGGGGGAGCAGGAGCAGCAGCAGGAGGAGGAGCTGGCGCGGCGATCACGGGCGCCCAGAGCGCCTTCTCGGCGCCTGGAGCCAGAAGCGAATAATCCTGGGTGGCCCGCAGCGGAGCCGTGGCCGAGCGGGAGGAGCCGGCCCGACTGTGGGAGTGCCGGGTGGCTCGCGGTGTCCGCCTCGGGCTGTGCCCCTGCGCTGCGCACTCGCGGCCCGGCGCTAGCGCCTGCGCTGCTCTCCGCGATGTGAGCCGCTGCCTGTCCAGCCTGGGCTCTGGCGAGAAAACTCACTTCAAAAGCAGCTGCACCGAGGGGGAGATTAAAGCCTTTGCCGCCTTCCAATCAAATGGGAGCCCGAGGTGATTGGAGGGTCAAGGGGATGTGACGCGTCCCGCGCCAATGCTGCCGCCGCCGCCGCCGCCGCCGCCGCCGCCGCCGCCAGGACTCTCAGCGCTGGTTTTAATGGGCAGCTCCCTCTTCGCCGCTCCCCCTGCGTGTCCCTCCCCTGATTTCGCTCGGAGGACAAGCTGGACATTTATTCTACGTTTGCTGTCTGCCGCCTCCCTCTTTTTTCTTCCTCGTCGTCCGTCCTTTTCTCCAGCTGGAGAATAAACTGAAACCTTCTTTGGCAGGAGGGTGTGTGTGAGGAACAGTTTGGGGTTGATGAGAAGGAGCACTGGCGGGAGTGTGGACAACAGCCGGACTGTCAACTCCAGGGCCGCACAGGGGGCCCGCACACCAAATATTCTCTCCTCCTCCTCCTCAGTGGTAATTGAAATATCTTGCGGTGCGGCCGCCTGGGTAAGGAAAGGTGGGGAGCGGGTGTTGGAGGAAGTCCGCCCGCCCGCTTTGATTTCTCGAGATTCGGCGGCGGAGAAACCAGAAGCTGGGTGGGCAGCGGAGGCGGTGGAGGCCTGTCTCCGCTTGGTGTGCTAGGCTCCCCGCCCTTCCCGGCCACGTGACGCCCGGGGATGCGCAGATTGGGGCAGAAGCGGGGGTCACATGTTTCCTCTGTTTCACACTCAGCCCCCCCATTCTTACTCTCCCCTGCTACCCTCTTTTCTACCCCCCCCGCCCCGTTCTTTGGGCATCTCCACCCCTCCATCAATTGTCAATGTTCCTCGACCGCAATCAATCAGTTATTTGTCAGCTCTTGTCAATCCGACGGTGATTTATGTCAGCTTTTGTTGCTGATTACAAGGCGGGTGCGACTGGAAGGCAAAAAGAGAGAGGGAGAGACGGAGAGGAAGGAAGAGACTGAGGGGGAACTAGAGAAGGGGGAAAGAGGAGCAGCCTCCTGGGATGAGAGGCGGGGGATCTAAGAAAAAGAATGAAAGAGGAGAAAGAGGCGCTCAGTGTCAGGAAAATGAATAGTGAGAGTAAAGTGTGCAGGTGCGCCCAGGGCGCTGAGAGGGGTGCGCTGGCCTGGGGTGTGCGCCTCGCTCCTCTCAATGTCGGAGAGAGAGATACAACCTTCCACCTCTGGGGAATTCCGGTCCTTTGGGGCCGCAGAGTTCCGGGCGGCACAGGATATCCGAGACGGGCGGTGGCGACGTCTAACACGGGAGAGTCGTCCCCTCTCCGCGCCCCCCCCCCCACGCCAGGGTAGTCCCTTCAGGGCGTGTAGTGTGCAGTCGTCAGGGTGCTAGCCTGCCGCGGACCCCGCCCTCCGTGGTGACCCGACTCCAAACTCGGAGACTTCTTTCTAAGAGCCACACCACCAACGTAACCTTGAGTCCTGGAGGTCAATGGTGGGGTACCCCCGCCTCAATTATTTGACACCCGCCCCCCATCGTGGCTAGGGCTGAGAGACTGCGAAGAAGAGGCCTGACCATGGGTCCTTGCACGAGATAACGTTTCAGGCTCACTCAGGCCCCCTCTCCACCCTCCCTCACCCCGCGCCATCCCCGCAGTCTTGGTAGCCGGGGTTACTCCGGGCTGCTCGCTCGAATTTATTGGAACGCCGAGCCGGGACTGACCGGCGCGGGGAGAATGGAGAGAAGGAGTGAGAGAGAGAGAGAGGGGGCTGCTGCCTGTGGGAACACCGGCTCTTCCAGGGAAGCGGAGCGGGACTGCCGCGTTCCCCTCGATTTGCACCGTCACTCTGGCTGTTTGGAAGGAAGAGGGGAGGCGCTGTGCGTGCCTCCGTGTACCTGGATCTGAGTGCAGAAGTGTGTATGAATGCCTCTGCCGCTGTGTGAGTTGTCAGGGCTTTGGGAGCGTCCGGAGCGAGTTCGGGGGTCACCTCCAAAAACTCGCAGAAACTGGAAGCGGGTGAGAGGAGGACACATCCCCTTCGTAGGAAGGACTTGGAATACTTTGAATATCCCCTCCCCCACTTTTCCGCCCCGGCTCTTCTTTTGTTGTCAAGTCCTTTTGATAAATGGTGGTGCTGGGAGCGCTGGGGAGCCTGGAGCCAGTCTGTACCCGCGCGGGGGCGGGGGCCGGGCCTGGAGACTCGGTTTCCACTCGTGCTCAGCCGGCCCTGAGCCCCGTAGGCGCGGAAGTCGGGTCTGGGACCTGCCCTCGGCGTGCTCGCCCTCTTCTCTCTCACCACCCCATTCCTCTCTCCCTCATTTTTGTCTCTGTCTCCCACTCCGAACAGGTACCGAGAACTTTCTGGGGGTGAGTTTTAGAATTTTCTCGTAGGCATTCTTTTTATGCGTTTTAATCTTATCCCTTGATTCTTTAGGTTGGTAGACTTCATGAGATGGTAACTTGTCTAAAGATAATTTGGAGAAGAGGGGAGTGAGGCGCTGTGTATATGGGGAGTTTGTCGGTGTATGTGAGAGTGTGTTTAGGTGTAATAACACACCTAAATTCAGTGTCTGCCTGTGCGACAACGGAGGAAGGTGAGTCCGTGAGACGGCGGTGAGGCCACAAGCGAGGTTGTGAAGGTTGTCTGAATAATCTTTGGGGAGCGAGTCCCAGGTGCCCGTTTCTGAGGACGGGACGGTTCTAAGCTGTCTCTGCAGGGCAGACACTGTGAGGCCGCCTGTATCCTGCGGGTCTGTTGGTGTATGTCTGTGTCATTGGGTGCATGGTTGTCGGTTGTTGGCCCAGATCAACTGTAGATCTCCCAGCCATGGGACCCGTGTCGCAGCGGCCTCCCGGTGAGGCCCGGACACTGAATGCTGGGGGCGTCGGCCAGAGATGCAGGTGACCGCGGGCGTCCCTCCCTACCCCTCGTCCTGCAGTCTCCAGACTCAGTCCATTCCTTCTCCTGTAATTCCAGCAGCTTTCTTTTTACGCCCAGCGGCTGGGGGAACCAGAGAGTGGCCCCAGCGTCCCCCGGAATGGGCGTGCCGCGGTGTGGTCGCACACGCTCGCGGGCCTGCGCGGTGTAGCGCGGGCGTGGGTCTCAGTCCGCGTGCATTCGCTTTTCACAAAATCCGACTCCGAAGGTCCGAGCGCACGGGGGCGCCTAGGGGTCTGAGCGCCCGGGGTTTTTGGTAGGCGCCAGCGTCCGAGCCTGCCCATCTCGAGGGGGAGGCCAAATCCCCGGAGGCCGCGCAGGCCGTGGGGGTAAGGGAGTTATTAATTCCTAGGTCTAATGCCGCCAACCCCCAGCGGCGACTGGCCTGGATGTCCTGCGGATTTTATTTGCACACAATGGAAATGATTTGTTTTCTCTAAAAAAGGAGTGGGCATGGCAGATATTTGAGGAGGGGGTGGGAGGAGAAGGAAGGGGGGAGAGCTGAGGAAAAAAGTTTGAAAATGCCTTGAACTATTCACTGTCGAGATGGCTAATCAGTATTGAGGCCGGAGGGCAGGCGGGCCGCCTTTCACCGCCGCTTCCCTTTCATCTCGGGCTCGGCGGAGGCGCTCAATTAAAAGCCTATCAGTTTGTAAGTAAATCAACGCCTATCAGAGTTGTCACATCAAACAAAACGATTATTATTGCAGCCCGCCTCCCCTATTAATCTCCCTCGAAGATAATCCGCCTGACAGGTCAGGCCCGGCGAGCTGGAAAGCCTGGCCCAGAGCGCCCAAACAGTCCCGGACTGGCGCGCGCCCCTTGGGGCACCCCCTCCCTACCTTCCGCCCCGCCTCGTGGTCCCCCGGGAGCTGGGAGAGAAAGGGCGAGCGGAGGCCGCAGGACCCAGGCCTGCCCCTCCGGACTGGGAGCCGGGCCCAGATTCGATGGGCTGGTGGGGGACGGTGCCGGGCGGCCCTCGCCTCTTCTGGGACCGGGGGGGTACCAGGCTTGCCAGGACCACAGCCTGGCCTGGTCCCTGGGCCTCGCCAAGGCCTGCACTCTTCTCGGTTCGCTTCCCCTGGTTCTTCCCCACCCCGCCTACTCGTTTTTGTTTCCTCTCCCGCTTCTTCCTTGGCCCCCCTACCCATTTTCTTCCTTTCCCCCCTCTTCATTTATACTTTTCCTATTAGCCAGGGAATATTTCCTATTCTCTCTCCCTTCTCTCACTATACTGTATATACCACTTCAGCACAACCACACTCGCTGAACAGGGCATTCTCAGGGCCCGGGTTACTTCTCTGCGGCAGGGCTGCCTCAGGAGTGTGTGCAATTCCCAGGAACTCAGGACCAAGTCCTTCCTAATTTCTCCCCACGCAGGGGTTCTCAGAAGCTCTACGCCTGTTTAAGGGTTGGGTGCGTTTGGAGGGGTGAGAAAAAAAGAGAGACCAGGTCACTGAGATGGGTGGACGGTCGCAAGCTGCCTATTCTGGAATTAGTATTTGATCTTGGAATTTCACAGCTGCCAAGTCACTGACCTAGCTGGTGGCATTGCCTGGGCTTTGCAAATACGCGAGGGAGACCCACGGGGCATCTGGGCCTCGGCCCCGAGTATGTGAGGGGGTGCCTAACATTTCATAAGTAAATACACCCAGATAACTGCTTCTATAGCCTCAACGGGCGTTCGGAGGCCCGGGTTGGGCCTGGATTCCTCACGGGTGTGAAATCGTGGCCTTCTTCCCGGTGGCCTCCGGCTTTGAGCTTTGGGATGCTTCGGAATCAAGCGCGATCCACCCTTTTCTGCGCTCTTGCTCCAAACCGATAGGCCCAGATGGTCACAGCTCTGGCCTGGTGGAGCCGGGATTGAGGGGTGGTTGAAGTGTCTGAGGGGGAGCGGCTGCCCGCAGGATCTCAGGCCTTAGTACCCTAAATGCTGGGTTCAGCGCCTCGGAAAGTCTCCCTCTCAATGTGTGTAGGAGGGAGAACCCTCAAGGTCCAGCAATGTTGGCTGTCGGGGCCGAGCCTCTCCCAGTAGTCACGCCAGGGTCCGAGGCAGCAGATATGGAATAGAGCCCACCTCAGAGTGCTCGGCGCCCGGAGCTGCAGAACCCGTGGCCCCTACCACGCAGTCCCGAAAGCCCCCCATTTGTGTGCACTTTCCACAGCCGACCTAGTAGGAATAGTTATTTCCTTACCCAGAAATATTGTAGCGGTGCAGTGGCTTAATTATCTGCGCGCCAGCTTTTCTTAAATGTATTTATTTCACTTATGCCACGCCGCGGATATTTAAAGAGGTACACATACCGCACACCTCAACGATGCGGAACTCACTCTGGCTATAGGATATATTTGCTGGGTGGTTATTTGGACATAAGTACTGTCTCGAGCCCAGATTACACCCAAGCAGGGGCTGTAAAATGACACTTGCTCTAGAATTTTTCCAACTTAACTATATGTGCACACACCGAGAATTTAATAATATTTTATATCCCTCTACATATCTAAATATTCAGATGTTATGTTACATGCCCTTGAAGCCGGAAGCAATCTTCCGTTCACACTGGACGTGGAGCTGTTTGTATAATTTTCATCTCCCTGCACTTACACATGAATCTTAATCTAATAAATTCAACCTTGTCATTTTTAGAATCGACATAATTTCTCTGGCTGTGGGTTGCGCTGTCTGTATCCGAATAAATCCAGCTCGCATTCGTCCAGCAGGAAACGGCTCCCGGTTCCCGTGTACGGAGACGCATCGGCCCAGCACGGGACGCGAGATGGCTCCTCGTGCTCATAAGGCGGCAGGTCTGGCCTCCGAGGGAGGCTGGACTATCAGAGCGCTCAGGCCGAGCAGCCTCTCGCTGCCCGGCAGTGCCTGGCAGTCGCCCGCCTCTGCCTGTGCTTCGGGAACCCGCCGGGCCGAGTCCGTCCGGAGCGAAAACTGAAAGCAAATTCCACGGCAGATGAAGCTCGAACTTTATACGAAGCAAGTTTGCAGCAAAGATTCGGTGGTACCTTTGAGAGGACAGCGCGCGCAAAGTGGGGCGGTGGGCGAAGAGGGCACCGGGTGTCTGAGCTTGGTCCGCGGCGAAACGAGAGGGAAGGCGCCTCCCCTTCCTTATTTCTCGCCAACTCCTCTGCCTCTGTCCGTAAAAAGAGTTTCAAAGGTGCCGCGGACTCCCAGGATGTGGTTGTGGGAATCGCACCAGGGAGGAGGCGGCTTTGTAAAAGTTGCAGAAAAAGCTTTACCCAGAAGCGTGCGCCCAGCGGGGCTCAAGAAAGCTTGGGACCAACTCGCCTTGCCCCGGGCAGAGGAGCCCCCTGGAGAGCCCCCTGCTCAGACCTCTCCCCTCACCTCGAAACCGCACGTAAATAACCTCCCGCTGCCTGCCCTGCAAACTTCTCCGCGCGGTGCCGCGCTTGGCGGGGGAGGCCCGGACGCAGAGCCGGCCCGCAAGGCCGCTTGTCGGCCCACTCAACCCAGCCTTGATACAGGCTTGCGCGGAGGTGAGAGGATGAGTGTGGTTCCGGCTCCCACTTGGCTGCCCAGACCATCACCGCCGGCCTCTCAGAGCAAGAGCTCCCCTCGGGAGCGGTGGTCTTGGGGGGCTGGCGAGGGCGCAAAATGCGCGCGCGGGGCTGAGTGGGGGCGGCCGCCGGTCTCTCCACGGGGCCTGTCGCCGGGCCGGCCGCGGCGGGTGAGTGATGAGGGCAGAGAAGGGCGCCCATAAATCGCGGGTGTCAGGGCGAAAAACTCTCTTTATTGTCTGCGTGATGGATGGGCCCGGGGACGAGACACCAAATACTTCGTATCGCCTTTAAATGGGAACACATTTTCCGCGGCCATAATTCATGTTTTTTAAATAGAAAGTTTGAAATGTTGCCTATATTTCACCGGCCCTGACATATTTATGAATCGCTCCCTGCATGCAAATATCATTATTTAAAGCGCCGGGGAGAGCTCGAGGGAGGGAGGAGGCGCGGCCCCCGGAGCGTGGGGGTGGTGAACTGGGGAAACGCGAATGGAGAGGGGGGATCAGCGCCCTAAAGTGCGGACAATGAGGCGCGGAGGAAAGCCGTATCCGGCAGCTCAGCGCACCGGGGGCTCCCCTCCCGCCGCCGGACCCCTCACAGCGGCTCGGGGAAGTTTGCGCGGTTTGGGGGTCCCACCCACTGCCGGGAGACCAGGGGGCATTTTGCGTCCGTCTCCGAGGCTCTGATCAGAGCCACCTTTTCCGAGAAGGAAGTAAAAAAAATAAAAATAATTTAACAAACTCAATAACAACCCATCGTGTTTCGTGTTCGTTGCCATTGCATCGGTTTTATTGATTTTCATTCTGCAAACCTGAGACTGCGCGCCCGGGCGGGGCGACTGTCAAACCCCAGTCACCTCGAGGAGCTGGTGGGGGATAACCGTACGGTGCCGCGGGCTCGAACCGCCCCCCACCCAAGCAGCTCACCACCTCTCGTGCACAACGGAGCCTGCGCAAGACGCGGGGACACGAATGACCCGGCCCCCAAGCTCTGGGGGCTTCAGTCCCGCCCTCTCTGCTTCCCCAGTGCTGTGCTGCGCTCCTGGGGTCTGCGTCCGCCCTCTACGATGAACCCCACTGTCAATACAGTCGCTTTGGAAAAAAGCCGGGCACGTGCCATCAGCCTCTCCACTACCCGTCCACACCTGCGCCCTCACTGCCGAGTCTTTACCTGTGCGGTCCCCCGCGGCGCTTGCTGCCGCGCCGGTAACGCAGGAATGGAAGCGAGGGCGGGGGAGTGGGAGGGACTGAGAGCATTACCCGAGACGGCCAGATACTCAGACCCGGGGCCTCCTCTTCGGACTGGTGTTGAGGCCCTGGCCCAACAAGCTCTAGGAGCCCAATTGCGCGGGGAAAAGCGAGGCGGGGGAAGGGCGAGGGGAACCTGCCTCGGGAGGGAGGGGCGGGCCCGGCGGCACTTCCGCCGTGGGCGGGACCGCGGGCTGCAGCGCCGGTCCCGCCCCTCCGCGGCGCCGGCCCGCCCCCAGCTCGCCAGGCTCCATCCCCGCCGGCTGGGCCCCTGGGTCTCAGGCTGGGACCCGAGGCCTTGGCGTACAACCCGGGTCTCGCAGGAGGGGCAGTGGGCAGCTTCTTTTCCCCACCTAAGGTTGTATCTACGGATTTTTAAATCACAGGAACAAACGCTTGGCCCAAACGCTCAGGTAAGACTTTGTCAAACTTTGGTCTTTTGGTAGTCCTGAGACCTGCCTGGCCAAGGGGGTTCTCAGACATTCTCCAGGATCCAATCAGTTGCCCCTCTGACAGCAGGGAATAAATACAGATCCGTGCCCTAGGGTCCCACCTGTCTTTCAGGAAGGTCAAAAGCAAAAGCTAACACTGTTTGAACGTTTGCTTTGTGCCAGACGCTAAGAACAGCAACTCTCTGAGGTAAGTACCATGAATACCCTGTTTTATAGATAAAGAAATTGAGGCATGAAGAGGAGAAATAGGCCTTGCCTCACTCGCATATCCTCATCCATATCCTCATCCCTTCTTTTCTTCAGATCCTCAGCATCCCAACCCATCACTCTGGGGGAATCTTGCTGAGCTTTTACTTACCTTATTCAAGTGTTCCCTGGCCTGCTAACTGCATCCATCTGCAGCTGAGGCCTTGCAGAGCAAGAGGGGGACCCACACAGAGGAGGAGAAAGGTATAAATGGGGCTGGGCTCAACTCATCTCCTGGGCAGCTCTCCCAGCCTGATGGGGAAACTGGACCCCTGAGCACAATGGCTTGTTTCCTCATAGCCCTTCAGCCATTCAGAAGCCAGAGTGATATTAAAAAACAAAAACAACAACAACAAAGCATATGAGATCATGTTTCTCCTCTGCTTTTGCTTCTGGGTTCACATTGTTCTTAGAATCAAGTTGAACCCATGACTGGCAAGTCTCTGAGGTTTAATTTGCCTCACCTCCCCCTTCTGCCTTTGTCTGTCTCCTACTGCCCCTCATCCTGAGCTCCTGCCATCGATGCTGCCTTTCGGTTACTCAAATGTGCCATACAACTTCCCACCTCAGGACCTTGCTAATGCTTTTCCTTCTATCTGGAATTATCTTCTGTCCTTCTTCTCACCTGGCTCACTGCTCCTTTGCCTTTAGGTCTCAGCTTCCATACCATTTTCCTGTACACACCCCCCTGGTACTGGGTTAGGGCTTCTGTATAACCTTCTCGCAGAGCACTTACCACACAGCATTTCCTCTCCTCTTCACTGGATGGTAACTGGAGGGGTCAGAGACTGGGGCTGTTCCTTCAAGGAATGAATAAGAAAAGGGCATTCATAAGTACCATCAACTGTGCTGAATGAATGATAACTTTGGGGGTTCACTTCATTTTGGGGGGCTACCAATAAGTATTCTTTATTGTCTTACATCCCAAGATGTTTTCTCAATTTAATAAGGGAGATAACACAAATCTTATGGAAAAATAATGATTATTTTGAGTCATATAGTATAAATATCAAACGAGTCAATGCTCAAGGATGTTGGAGAAGAAAAAAAACTATGATTTTCCAGCCATTTATTCTGATTTTCAAAGTGCAAGATATGTTGGTTGACACAGTGTAATGGAGACACCCCCCTCATGACCACTCCTAACATCCACGCATATGTGTCCCCAGGCTGTAGCCTGGGCCCCTTTTTCCTCATTTCACATATTATTGCTATCATAGTTCAGTCCTTTATTAGCTTCTGGCTGAGCTGCTACTGCAAAAACCTTCTAATTATTCTGTGTATCCTCAGCCTCTCTTGCCTCTAATGTATTATACATCCTCCTGCCAGGTTAATTTTCTTGATCCCATCATTCCTTTGCCCCCAAATCTTCAGTGATTTCCCGCTGCCACATGTAACACTTGACTCTTCGTAATTTAGTTCTAAACTACTTTTAAACAGCTTTGGTTAAGTTGCATTCCAAACTCATAAAAGAAACCTATATTCACTTCAAACAGTAAAGCACTCAAAGATACATAAAGAAAAACATGATCTCACCAATCTCCTTTTCATTTCCCACCCTGTCTCCTGAGATATCCAGTGTTAACAGCCGGGGGTGTAACTTCTATCCCTTTCTCCATGCTCACCATGCTCATATAAATTACACTCAGATGTATGGGGCTATTATGTTATTGCTTGTTTATACAAAAATGATTATATTAGAGTTCTCTGCAACTTGCTCATTCTTTCCCAATAAAAAATGAGTCTGTAGATGGAGAGCTAATTTTTTCATGTTTTTTAGCTGCATAGTACAAATCTTCTTTGACTTATGATGGGGTTACCTGATAAACCAATCTTAAGTTGAAGTATCATCCAGTTAAAAATGCATTTAATACACCTAATCTACCGAACACCGTAGCTTAGCCTAGTCTACCTTAAACATGCCCAGGATACTTACATAAGCCTACAGTTGGGCAAACTCACCTAATACAAGGTCTATTTTATAATAAAGTGTTGAATATCTCATGTAATTTACCGAATACTGTCTGAAAGTGAAAAGACAGAAAGGTTGTACAGATACAGAATGGTTGTAATGTATCAGTTGTTTCCCATTGTGATTATGTGGCTGACTGGGAGTGGCAGCTCACTGCTGCTGCCCAGCATCAGGAGAGTATCATACTGCATATCAGTAGCCCGGGAAAAAATCAAAATTCAAAATTCAAAATATGGTTTGTACTGTCTGCCTATCACTTTCACACCATTGTAAAGTTGAAAAACCGAAAGTCAAATCGTTGTAAGTCAAGGACCGTCTGTATTCCATAGAGTAGATATACCCCACTTAATCAGCCATTCCCCTGTTGATGGTCATATAGGTTGTTATCAGAATTTTTTCACTAGTACAGTTTTTTTTGCTTTATGTCCTTGCGATCAGTGATTTTATTTCTATAGGATAGATTACCAAAAGTGCAGCCGCCTACACCCCAGCCAAATCTAGTGTTCTCTCTACATGCTCTGTGTTTTTCTGCTCCTCTGTCACCTCTTCCTGGAAGGCCCTTGTCCCCCATGCTCATGTGTCCAACTTCTGATCCTGCAATGCCCAAATCTGAAACCAGAATTTAGATAAGTTGTCCAATATCCACCTCCCTCCTTCTTCCTCACGTTAACATTGTAGCAGTGTGCCCCCACCTAAGCAGTGGTTCAAAATTGGTGGAGGCCAATCATGACAATACTGTTTTCATTTTTTCTAATCATCCTTGCCATTAGGAATGGCCACATGACCCAGTTTGGGCAAATGAAGCGCAAGTAGAAGTAAGGCTGTGGCAAAGAAGGAGGGGGAGTGCTGGGAAACGGTCTTGTTTTCTTGATCAAAGGAGATGATGCAGCTGTTTTGGACCTTTTCTTTCTTTCTCCCTTCTTCCTTCCATGGACTTGGATACGATATCCAGCAGCCATTTTGTGACCATGAGGAAAAGTCCAAGAGAATAGCAGAGAGGCACTTAATCCTGATGTCTCTGAGACACTGAGCCATTTCTAGCAATCATTCACCTCCAAAACTTTTGTTATATTAGAAAAATAAAATCCCTATTTGTTTAAGTCAATGAAATTGGGGTTTTTTTTTTTTTTTTTTTTTTTTTTTGCGGTACGTGGGCCTCTCACTGTTGTGGCCTCGCCCGTTGTGGAGCACAGGCTCTGGACGCGCAGGCCCAGCGGCCACGGCTCACGGGCCCAGCCGCTCCGCGGCATGTGGGATCTTCCCGGAGCGGGGCACGAACCCGCGTCCCCCGCATCGGCAGGCGGACTCTCAACCACTGCGCCACCAGGGAAGCCCGGGGGTTTTTATATTTACAGCCAAACATATCCTTTACCTGTCCCCTTTGGCAAACCTTATTTCCATTGGTGTTACCACTATTGGAATACTACACAGTGGTCTAAAACAGTTTTAGAACCTATTAGAGTCTTGCCTTCAAACGTTCTTGAGGTATGGGTTTCCAGAGTAACTTGGAGTTAAGTCTGGTCATACCCTTAACCCTCAGTGTTACCTCTTTTGTCTACCTAGCATCTGAATCCTGCTTCCTGCTTGTTATAGGACCTGCTTCCACCTGCATAAGCTGAAGGGGCCACATCCTTCTCCCTGTCCCTTATAGCTGAGGCTCCTCAAGAGGTGAGCAGAGGGTTGGGGTGGATTGGAAACCCTTCTCAGCAGCAGCAATGAGCCCAGTGCAATGGCATTGACTCTCTAGGGGAGGCAGAGTGGAGCAACTAGCCAGTTGCTGCCATGTCCAGTGTGATAATGGCAGCCGCTCAGGCAGTGGCCTAACCAGACTGTTGCAGTAGCATGACCAGTGACACCACCATTTTCCAGCTCTCTTTTCTTGTCCATTTCCCAAGTCTGGGTCTCTAGTCCTCTTATTGATTTTCAGAGCTTCCTGATATCCTTTTGATAGATTTCTTTTCTTTTTTTTTTTTTTTTTTTTATAAATTTATTTATTTATTTTTGGCAGCGTTGGGTCGTCGTTTCTGTGCGAGGGCTTTCTCTAGTTGCGGCGAGCGGGGTCCACTCTTCATCGCGGTGCGCGGTGCGCGGGCCTTTCACTGTCTCGGCCTCTCTTGTTGCGGAGCACAGGCTCCAGACGCGCAGGCTCAGTAGTTGTGGCTCACGGGCCCAGTTGCTCCGCGGCATGTGGGATCTTCCCAGACCAGGGCTCGAACCCGTGTTCCCTGCATTGGCAGGCAGGTTCTCAACCACTAGCGCCACCAGGGAAGCCCTAGATTTCTTTTCTTGCTTAAGTTAGCCAGAGCCAGTTTCTATCACTCACAACCAAGAATATCAGTTGGTTTGCCATAGCCTGGCTCTTTGGGTGGCTTCTAAACAGATCTGATGGTGATTACTTCTTATTTTTCTTTATGTTTTTAAATTGAAGTATAGTTGATTTACAGTTATTCAGAATTGAATAATTTACAGTTATTCAGAATTCTGCTGTACAGCAAAGTGATTCAGTTATACACATATATACATTCTTTTTTTTATATTCTTTTCCATTATGGTTTATCCCAGGAGATTGGATATAGTTCCCTGTGCTATATATTAGGACCTTGTTGTTTTTCCATTCTAAATGTAATAGTTTGCATCTACTAACCCCAAACTCCCAGTCCATCCCTCTCCCTCCCTGCCTACCCCTTGGCAACCACAAGTCTATTCTCTATGTCCGTGATTCTGTTTCTGTTTCATAGATAGGTTCATTTGTGCTATATTTTAGATTCCACATATAAGTGATATCATATGGTATTTGTCTTTCTGACTTACTTCACTTAGTATGATAATCTCTAGTTGCATCCATGTTGCTGCAAATGGCATTATTTCGTTCTTTTTTTATGGCTCAGTAATATTCCATTGTATATATGTACCACATCTGTTGACGGACATTTAGGTTGTTTCCATGTCTTGGCTATTGTGAATAGTGCTGCTATGAACATAGGGGTGCATGTATCTTCCTGAATTATAGTTTTGTCTGGGTATATGCCCAGGAGTGGGAACACAGAATCATATGGTAGCTCTATTTTTAGTCTTCTGAGGAACTTCCATACTATTTTCCGTAGTGGCTGCACCAACTTACATTCCCATGATGGTGATTACTTCTTAGTTGTGGCCGTGGGCTCCTAGGATGGGTAGTAGTGATGGGGACCCCAACACCAAGCAGCCTGACTGAATACCTCCAACCTAGCCAGGCAACGATTTCAACAGAAAAACTGGTAAATTCAGCAATGAGAGTCAGTCATGCCGGAATTGAGTGAGAAAACATAATGTTCAGGTGACTTTATAGAATACCTACTGTGTCTTGGACACTGTTCTACTGTAGCCTCATAACTTTACATTACTTACCTCTTAACAAAGCCCAGTGAGAAAAGAAAGATTATCCCCATCTGGTGGGGGAATGTACAGAATTTCTCCCTTTTACTTCTAGTCTTCTGTCCCCATAAGCCTCAGTGCCACTCGGTATGTCTGATTAAAGTTTCTAAGGCATCAAGGACACTGTCAAATCAACCACCTTAGATGACAATCACCTCTGATTCTTCTCAGCAGAGTTCAAGAGCTTAAGTGCTTGGCACTTTGCAGTGCTCAAAAGATGTTTGTGGAATGCAATCAATGGCATGGGAACGCCTCTGGGCTACATTTCCTTGGGCAGGTGGTAGCCTGAAGTGTTTGAGGTCTTGTGTGTGAGTATAGGGTAGAATCAAGGAAGAGGTAGGTTTCTCCTCCACACTGCCCTGCACTCTCCCCAACCCCTGACTTTGGCCAGGATGCTTCATGTCTCTGGGTTCAGTGTTTATTCTACTTTTTCTTTCTTTTTCTATTTCTAGCTCTACTTCTTCCCTTCCTTCCCCCCACACCCCGCCACCTTTTCTACAGCATTAAGGGCACAAACGATGTCACCCTGCTTTTGTTCCCTGCAGAGTCTGCCATGTACATCAACAATATTCAATAAATATTGGTTACATGAATACCTTTTCAAAGCTTTTTCTTTCTTTGTCCCCACCTTTGCTACTGAACCTTCTTTCTACCATGTGGTTCTTCTGTCACATTCTCTAAGTTTTGCTTGAAGAGCCAAAGGCCTTGCCATGTCTTCAGTCTCCCCGTACTGCTTCTTCAGAAGAAAAGGCAGTCTTTTTGCCATTCGCTGGTGGGGGACCAGCCCCTTCAGCAGGGATGGTAGGGTGTGGAGTGAGAAATGGCAGCAGTGGCCTGTGGAGCTGGCTGATATGGGGACACTGGTCCCCCACCGGGCTTGAGAGGCTGGGAGGACTGGGGAGTCTGGGGAGGGTCAGCTCTGCCGGATATCAGCATCATCTTCAGCCTCCTCCCCTTTTAATGATAATTAACCCCCAGTTTGTGCAGATTGATTCTCCCTTTGGCGTGGTAGCTGATGGAATGAATGAATGAGCTATTTCTTGCAGAACCAAAGTGTGAAAGAAGTTAGTAAACATGCCAAAAGGAGGCCGGAGCTTGTGGGAACGAAATGTAGATGAGCTCAAAATGTCACAGAGATGAAAAACCAGAGGAACAAGGGCTTTCTCGGAAGGATGGTTGTCCGCCTACCCCTGGGTGCTTCTGCCCCAGCTTCAGTCCTCCTCACCTTCATCTAACAGCCTCCTAAGGTGTCTCCTGCCAGCCCCACTTCCCCAGAACTGCTTTCATTGGACCTTCGGTTGCCTCAAGCCCTTCTAGGTGACCTGTTTTCTACCAAAAAAAAGTTTCACATGCTTTAGCTCCTCTCCTTCAATCTTCTTACCATGAAAGCTTCCACTGTTCGTGCAGACTAGCCATCCGGCCAGACTGGGATCTTCTCCCTCACACCAGGCCACCCTCCTCAGTCCCATCTTTGTTTCTAAGGTTCCCTCTTGTACCATTCAGCACGGGGCTTGGCTTCCCCTCCCCCACCTCCATCAGAGTAGATCATAGGTTTCAGTGTGGTGGGCCCCGGGGTCCAGCTGCTTGGTTCCACTCCGCCACACTTCCTAGATGTGTGACTTGGGGCAAGGTTCTTAGCCTCTCTGAGGTTTCAATTTCCTCCTGTGCAAAATGGATGTAATGATGGTACCTACCTCATAGGTCAGTGGGTAAATGAAATGAGACAATGCTCGTGTGTGCCTGGCATATAGAAAGTGCTCGAAGTGGTTATTATTATTATCCGGCAGGTTCTTTCTTACCTCTGAACCCCTGGAGTGCCGTCTGTGCCACTCATCTGACACTTAATTATCTACTAATTGATGACATCTTTTATTAGCTATTCATATTGTTTAACTCTGTGTTTGCATATGTGTATGCTCAACTTCCCAGTTAGATTTTAAGCTCCTCTAGGGCTGAACCAGATGCCTTCTTTTTATTCCCAACACAGACTAGCCAAGGGCTAAGTAAAAAAAAGAAAAGGCACGAATGGACACTTTCTTTTGGCCATGGCTTGTGACATGCAGGCTCTTAGTTCCCGGACCAGGGATCGAATCCGTGCCCCCTGCAGTGGAAGCACGGAGTCTTAACCACTAGACCACCAGGGAAGTCCCACGAATGAATGCCTATTAAAACGAGGAATAAAATGTCCAATGCTTGTATAGTCCTTTCACAACCAAGATTTCCCTTAATCATCACAACAATCCTATAAGGCATGCAGTGTTACTCCCATTTTACAGATGAGGAAACGGAGGTTCATAGAGAGGAAGTCATTTGAATTCCAAAGGTCAGGGCCCTTTCCTGCCTCACAATGGCCTCCTTCAGCTTTCAGAAATTCTGGCAATGCCTCCCTCCTGTGCTCTGATGCTCAAACACATCTTCTTTGCTAGCCCAAGTCAGCATCCCTGCCAGCTTTCTTTCTGTGTGCTCGTGGAGCAAAAGCCATTTGAAATATTTCATTAAATGAAAACACGGGTTATGAAAGAGCAGGAACACGCGCACACCCATGTTTAATACATGTCACCCAGGAAGCAGGCTGTGAGGTGCGACCAGCCGCTGGTCATCGCAGGGGGTGGGATCGTGAGTGATTTTAGCTTTCTCCTTGCCTACCTGTAGTTTCTACTGCAAACACTTATCACCTTTATAAATCGAGATAAAACAATACAAGTTTTGCTTGTTTAACGGAGGCCACGCAGCAGCGCCGTTAGAACTCTCTTTGCTCCCTTGCCCCTCCCAGTTTCCTTTTACTAAAACATGCTCCCAATCAGAGGCAACCTCTTTCCTCTCCTTCCTTCCTCCAGGCGCTGGGCCAGGTGGGCAGAGGCCCGTCCCTGGCACTTTGTTAGTCACAGGTTTGAAGTGCAGGGGAGGGTTGGGGAGGGAGCAGTGATTGGTGTGGGGTGGGAATTTGGGGATTCTTTTATCCCCTGCATCTCAAAAGCTGACAGGCTCTTGAGGGGTGGAAATGACTGGTAATTAGTGAACCTTCTCCCTGCACACTAAAGACACACTTCACAGTCTGCGTGACCTCTGCAGCTTGGTGAGGCTTTGTTATGTAGATACTCTTAATTGGGTGAGTCACTTACTGCAAACAGCTTTGGGAGAGAGCACCGTGGGCTGTTTCAGGGAGGCTTCCTACCAGGGGTTCTAACTCAGGAATCCGGGATGCTGGCAGCAGTGGCCTCTAAGTAACTCCACCGCCACTGGTAGAAGTGGTCCCCACATCTGGGAGTCAGCATGGTGAGCTTTTAGGGGGAATATTAAGTGTTGGTCTTTGTCGTCCTCCTCCCTCTGTCCTTCTCTTCTTCCCAGTTTATAGATGGCCTATTCTGGGCAAGGCTGGGAATATCTTGAGATATAAACTGGGTTCCCTACATTCAAGGAACTGATCACCTAGTTGGGAAGAGAGGGACAGAAATAAATGTACATAGCAACACCAAATAGCAGGCATTAATGCCAGGCACATGGGAGAGGCTATACAATGATGTTTCAGACCCCGGAGCAGAGAGCTGGAGCATTGGAGAAAGCTTGCCAAAAAGGTGAGCAGCACTGGGAAGGGGTTTGGGATAGGGGCTCCCCAGGACGAGGAGACTTTAGGAACAAAGGCATCGCCCGCCAGGTCACTGTCACACCCGAAGTCCTGGCTTATCAGATGCACAGAGCACAGTGGGGGCATGATTCACCAGGTCCTCAACGTGCTGCATTTACATTATTGTCACATGCTGATGTTGATCCTAGGGTGTCCCATCTGCTGCGTCCCTCAGGAGGGCACAATGCATGTAGACTTAAATGCATCAAGTCCCCCTGCCCCTCCCCATCAGGTATTTTGGTGAATGGCACCATCTTGGCTCCCTCATCCTCGACTCCCAAACAGACATGAAGTCTTAGCAATTGGGCTGCAGTCTCTTTGCAATCTCTCCCTTCAGGCCCTCACCACCCTTCATGGCGAGTGGGGCTGCACTTTCAGAGCCTGTGAGGACACTTTCCCGTGCTTGCTCTCCCCCTCCTAATCCATCCTCCCCACAACTGTGAGACCAGTTGCCCTCCACCACAAATGTGAGCACTTTACTCCTACTGTGGTCACGGTTAGGCCTGTGTAGCTCTTTATGATCTGGCCCTTGCCTGCCTCTTCTGAGCTCTCCCCATCTGCAAGGTCACCAATGACCTCCCTGTTGTTAAATCCAGTGGTGAACTCTCTGTCCTCAATTTACTTGACCTCAAGTAGCGCTGGACAAGTTAATCACTCCTTCTTTCTTTTATTCCAACATTTTATTTATAAAAAATTTCAAACTTCTAAGAAATTTAAAGAACGGGATAATGAACGGCCAAGTCCCTTCCCCTAGACTCTTCAGCTCTTAACATGTTACCATGTAACATGTACCCCCCCACACGCACGTACACACACACACACACACACACACACACTTTTTTCCCCTTGAACCATTTGCAAGCTGTAGACATCTTGATGTTTATCTTAATTTCTTCAGCTTGCATCTCCTAAGGAAAGAACACCTCTTATGAAACCACAATACAGTTAGCACACCTGAGGAAAGTAATGTTAATTTAATATCATCAGTAATATCATCAAATGGTTCCAATTTAAATATTCCCAATTGTCCCTAAAATGTCTTTTTAGCTTTTTCCTCAGTTCCAGTAGCTAATAAAGGACCATGCGTTGCACTTGGTTGTCATGTCTCTTTAGTCTATTTTAATCTAGAACATTCCTCCCTACCTCCTTTTTTCCCCCTGATGATATGACATTTTGGACAGTCTAGTCCCATTCTCTCTCTCTCTCTCTCTCTCTCTCTTTCTCTCTCTCTCTCTCTCTCTCTCTCTCTCTCTCTCTTTATTGAGATATACTTGATTTACAATATTATGTAAGTATAGTGATTCACAAATTCAAAGATTATATTCCATTCAGAGTTATTATAAAATATTGGCTGTGTTCCCTGAGCTATACAATATATCCTTGTAGCTTATTTGTTTTATACATAGTAGTTTGTACCTCTTAATTCCCAACCTCTATCTTACCCCTCCCTGCTTCCCTCTCCCCACTGGTAACCACTAGTTTGTTCTTTTATATCTGTGAGTCTGTTTCTTTTCTGTTATATTCACTAGTTTGTTTTATTTTTTAGATTCCATATATGTGATAACATAAAATATTTGTCTTTCTCTGTCTGATTTATTTCAGACAAAGCATAATACCTTCCAAGTTAGAACTGTTGTCTTGAAGGATGTTCCACTTTTTGGATTTGTCTGTTTCCTCATGAGTAGATTCTGGCCAAACGTTTTGGCAGGAATAGCATGTGGGTGGTGTGTACTTCCTATTGTATCCCATCAGAGGTCGGTATTGTCAGGTTGTCTCACCCTTGGAGATGCTAAGTTTGAGCTCTTGGGTAGGTTGTGACTGCCAGATCTCTTCACTGTAAAGGTATGTTTTCCCCTTTGTAATTTATAGGCAATCTGTGGGAGGATACTTTGAGACCATGTGAATTTCCTGTTCACCCAATGCTTTCAACATCCCCTGATGATCCTTGGCTGAATTGGTCATTATGTTGGAACTCCATCTCTTTGATCACTTTCTTTTCTTGGTTTCTAGGGCCTGACTTGCTTTTGGTTTCTCCTTACCTCTCTAGCCGCTCATTCTCAGTCTCTCTGTGGTTCCTCCCCTTCTTCTTGACCTCTGACTGTTAGTGCTCTAGGGCCCAGTCTTCAGATCTTTTTCATCCTCTCGCGTGGCTTTCAATGCCATCTGAAAGCTGAGGACTCTGAAATTTCTAACTCTGGTACAGATCTGTTTCCTTCACTTTCATATGTTCAGCTTCCTCCTTGACATTTCCACTTACATGTCTCAAAGTCATACCAGACTTCTTAGGTCTAATGATCCCCTGATTCCCCCCTTCCCCTAATCTGCTCATCCATTTCAGTGTGACAGCTCCATCCTTCTAGTTGCTCAGGTCAAAATCTTGGAGTTATCCTTGATTCCTGTGTTTCTCATACTCTCCATGTCAAACCCATCAGGAAATTCTGTTGATGCCCTCTTCAAGATATACCTGGGTGCTGTTCCCTGTCTCCAGGATTCCTGCCATAGCCCACTGTTTGGTCTCCCTGCTTCTGCCCTTTCCTGTCCCTGGTCTGTTCTAAATACAGCAGCCAGAACAATACTTACAAAATATGGGTCCTCTGCTCAAGCCTCTCCATCTCATTTGGAGTGCAAGCCCAAGTCCTAACTTCAGCCCATCAGGTGATAGACGATCTGCCCCCCTCATCCCCGCCCTACACTCTGCCCCATGATTTCATTTACTATTATTCTCCCCGTTGCTTACTCCACCCCAGCCACTCTGACATCTTTGCTGTTTCCCAAACCTGCAAAGCAACCTCCTGCCTCAGGGCCTTTGCACTTGCTGTTCTGGCCGCCTGGAACATTATTTTCCCCCTAGATGTCCACCTGGTTCTCCCTTGCTTCCCACAGGTCTTGGCCTAAATATCACTTTCTTAGTGGGGCCTTTTGATCCCCCCGTCTACCCCTGGCACTTTTTATCCCCCTTTTCTGCTTTATTGTTCTCTTACTTAGCACCACCTGACATACTCTGTATTTATTTGTTTGTTATCTATCCCCCTACTGAAAGTAAGCTCCACAAGGGTAGAAGCTTTGTTTTCTTTACTGCTCTGTCCCCAGAGTAGTGTCAAGCATACAGCCAGCACTCAATACATATTTTTGAATAAATGAATTGAATGAATGAATTTCCAGTACCTCAGGAAAAGTTATAAACCCTCTGGGTTCCAAGTACCAACAATCTATAAAGTGTCTGCATTCTCTACTGGCCGGTAGTAGCTATTGTAGTAGATGGGCGGCCAGGGTGTGTCTCGGATTGCGGTTCAGGGCTCAGATCATAGCCATGAGATGGAACCCGTGATTCTCGCATTGGCATGTGTCTCTTGTGTATGCACTTACGTGTGTGTTTGTGTGCATTTGTGTGTCTGTGACAGTCTGTGCCAGTGCAGTCATGTATCAAGGTTAGTGATTCTTCTGTGTTTTCTTCTCCACGAAAATTGCAGATGCTTTATAGAGCTGTAGAACTTCTGTGTGCCTGTGAATGTCTCTTCTTCCAGCTGCAGCATCTTGAGGTCTCAGCCCACCTGTGCTCTGGAGCCATCCAAAGCCTGATGCAGTTGTCCTGGGATACTCATCTTTCTGGCTGGGGTGACTCTACCCTTGGAAGCACTTGAATTCAAGTTCACCACTCAAGCACAAGCAAAGTGACAACACGACAACACAAGACTAAGAGAACGCTCATAGCTTTTGCATTTGCTGTTCCCTCTGCCTGGAAAACCCTTCTCCCAAGTCTTCTTCCATCTTTGGCTGGTTCCATCTTATTATTCAGACTTCAGCTCAATTATTGCTCCCCTTAGAGAAGCCTCCCCAGAACACCCCACAGCTGTCTGAAGCTGTGCGGTTTGGGCATCACAGAAGCATTGTGAGTGGGGCTGAGGTCCGGTCCATGCTCTGCTCATCCAGGATTTCACAGGAGAAAGGCTCTGAACTTCTCACAGAGACCTTGGACATTGTATCTAAATTAGCATCTCCACCCCGACTCTCTCTCACATTGTCTGCTTTTGTCTTCATAGCACATGTCAACGCTTTCTGAGATTATGTATTTCACAGACTTGAACTTATATTATTTATCTGCTTGTTACCTGTGTCTTCCATGTAAACCTCATGGGAGTAAGGACTGTATCTGTCTTGGTCCTTATTCTACCCTCAGTGCTGACACATAGTACGTGCTTACTAAATATTTACTAATGAGTATATTCGTTCTTCTTATTTTGGGGAGATGTACACACTTACTTGTATTCTTATTTTAGTAATAAATAGCTCCTTAGATCAGTTAGTCTACGTTTAAGGAAACTGAAGATGTTAGGAGTGAAAGAGTCTCCACGGGCACCCAACTGGTTGGTAGCAAAGCTAGGTCTTGAACCCAGGACTCTGGCCACTATAAGCCTTGACCAGCCATTCATCTGACCCTCAGCCTCGGGTGCTGGTGGTGCCAGGTGCAGCTGACAGCTGTTTTGCCCCTGGCTCAGAGCTGCAGAGAGAGCTGGGCTTCCTTTCGAAGAAGTGGGAAGAGACGCTAAATTAATACTGGTAAATCATGCCAGAACCCTCGTATGCACATTATTATTATTGCCCCCCCATATATTCTAAAATAATCCCTGTAAATAATTATAAATCTCAGTGACAAATTTTTTCTTTTATTTCCAGGAACACATTTATTCATCCTAATCTCTTCAGGGGTAGGACAAATTGGAGCACTGGGTAGTGAATACAATTTGCAAATAGGCAATAAAAGTAGAGAGAAAATTAATATGTATTCCTCAGCACTCTAAAAGGAGAGGAAGAACATTAATAGCCATTTCCTTGCAGATATAAGTTTGAAAATGTTATTTCTGATCCATCAGCGTGGGGCTCCACATGAGGAAAATGGTTACAACGTGACAAGAAGTGATTAGATGTGAAATGGCATCTTTCTGGCACTCCTCCCGTCTCTTTATCCTGTTCTTATTGGGACATAGGAGGAATCATGTTTTGTTCAGAAGATCACAGCTCTGGCCTGGGATCAGCTGCTCATTGGCTGGGTGACCTTGGGTAATTCCTTTCTACTCTCTAGGGCTTGGTTTCCATATCAGTAGCTGGAGTAGATGAAGCAGTGAATTTGGGTTATCACAAATCCTAATGACTTGAACGTACTTGAGAAAAATAGAGATGCTACGGTACCACCTACTGAATCAGAATGTCATTTTCTGAGTTCTATATATTTTTTTGTGACATGCTGAAAGTCTCATAATTCTTTTTTTAAAAAATTTTTATTGTGGTATAATTGATTTACAGTGTTATGTTAGTTTTAGGTGTACAGCAAAGTGAGTCATATTGAGTCAAAGTGAGTTATACATATACATATATCCACGCTTTTTTAGATTCTTTTCCCATATAGGCCATTACAGAGTATTGAGTAGAGTTCCCTGTGCTATACAGTAGGTCCTTAGTTATATATTTTATATATAGTAGTGTGTATGTGTCAATCCCTATCTCCCAACTTATCCCTCCCTACCCCCGCACCGGTAACCATAAGTTTATTTTCTACATCTGTAACTATTTCGGTTTTGTAGATAAGTTCATTTGTAGACTTTTTTTAGATTCCACATATAGGCGATATCATATGATATTTGTCTTTCTCTGGTTAGTTCCATATATTTTAATTGAGGTTGGGGGAGGTTCCTCAACCTCTAAGTGGCAGAAACTTTCCAAGCCAAGCTGGGATTCTGGAAGGGTAGTTGGGGCTTAGACACTGCTCCCTTCTTCCCCACTGGACAGTATAAAGTTGAACAGGTTCTTCTGGTCAAGGATCCCTTTCCCTCTCAAAAGTCCAATATGAGCCCCTCTCCCCAAGTCAGAGATGACCTTGCTCCTGAGCCCAGCTAAGGACTTAGAGTATCTGTCAAGTTCCAGGCAAATTGGGGAATAAGATTGGTTTCTCATTGCTATTTTCAGGATTTGTGAAAATAATGCTAAGAAATCAGCAGATGGCAGTTTCATTTGTAAATTCTTTTTTCCCCCTGCCTTTTCCACGCCAATCTCCCTCCTCTCTTTGTTTTTAATTACAACGTAGTATTTGCATGTTGCAAAAAATCACAGAAGCAAAGCAGAAACCCCTTTCCCACTCACCTTCCCCAAACCTGCTCACTTCCCCACTCCTTGCTAATGTTTGTATTTTAGTAGAGAGACAACAACAGAACCTTTTAAGATCTAAAGAGAAGGGAAATCTGAGGCACTGAGAATTAATAATGATAATAATGATTATGATAATAGTAAATAATAAACTAACATCTGTGCGACGAAGACTCATGCCAGACATTATGATTGCATTTAATATATATTAAAATTTTTAATTGTTCGGATTGGGAGAGCGGAGAGGTGTTTTGGAGTATAGATCATCCTCAGTCCCCTCACATGCAGAGAGGGGCCTGGAAACCTTCCCTCTTTCCTACACTTCCCAGACTCCTTCTTTTAGGCTGAAAGGAGGCTGCTTCGGCAACGAAGAGCATTTTGTATGCAGACATCCAGCTTTTTTTTTTTTTTTTTTTCATTGAAATCTAATGTGGTGAGTCTGAACTAGGGGCTGGGGCGTGATTAATTACAGCAACCATCTTAACCTGCTTGGGCTGAGCCTGAAAGAAACGAGGTCAGGCTGAACAGAAATTCAGGATAGAAAGGAATGCTAATAAAACTTTGTTAACTGGCCCTGTCTTTCTTTCAGCTGCTGATGCACGGAGTTGGAAGATTTAAGGAATCAGTTCCTGTTTCGCTGGTTCTGGCCGACCCCAGAATCAACTCCCTTGATTGGAAATAAACAGGATCTTCCTTTTTATCCCCAGGAATGTGATGGAGGAAGGACTCTAGGGGAAAAGGTCTCTTCTGCCAAAGAAGAAGAATAATAACAAAGATGACAGTGGGAATAAAATATTGCCTTCTTCATCAAGGGCAATAAGGAAGTGTCTAGCTATATGTGTTGAGCCTTCTCACTCTCCATATATGCATGTTAGAACTCCAGAATTCAGCCCAGGTTTGATCTGAACTCTTTCTGTTCTGTGGTCCTCTTGAGTGTACTATACATATTGGGCTACATGTCTCAATTTTGGTTTCAGAAAACAGGATTACAATTATAGCACTTCAGGTTGACATAGTACTGTAAATGTCTAAGCATGAACCTCTCCTAAAGGGTATATCTCTGTCATGTGTACCCTCAGTGCCTGGCACAGTGCCTGGTCCTTGGAAGCTGGGGCAGAGGGGCTATGGTATAAATAGGGTAAGGCAGGGGGTGCCTGCAGCTCCCTCTCTGTTGGCTGAGGAGTGGGGCAAGGGGACTGAGGAAGAACTTGGATGACTGCATGAACTTTCCCTTTCCCTCAGTGCTCTTGGGGCAGGGGCAGGAAGAGCTGTGTTCAGGGAGAAACCTCAACAAGACTCATTCCCCCTGTTGACTTTTGTAAACTCCTTGTATTCCAAAGGACTCATTTGCCCACTTCTGGGCCAGCTCCCAAGGGGAGGACCATGTTACCTAAAAAAACTTACCTTTTGCTATTTCTTTTTTTCTCTCCTTTATAGTTTCCCTTCTTTCTCACTTTCTTTTTTACCTTTTTCTATTTCTATTAAATTTTCCTTTTTGCTCAAGAAGGTGATGAGGTAGAAGAATGTCCCCTCCTCACTCTTCCAATCTTCCTTGGTCCAGGGATACAGATTCTTTTTCTCCTTCTCCTCTCCCTCCCCTTTGCCTTCCTTCTCCTTGTTCCTCTGTCATGAAGACTAACTTCCCAAAGCTGAGGGGAGTAGGGAGAGGTGAATCCAGTCTGTTTCTAGAGAAGCCCTTCCCCACTACATTCAGTAAAAAAATTAAATGTTTACTCTGCTCAAGAATTTTCAATAGCTCCCTATAATCATCAGTTTATATTCATTTCTGACATTAAAGTCCACTTTTTTTTTTTTTTTTTTTTTGCGATACGCGGGCCTCTCACTGTTGTGGCCTCTCCCGCTGCGGAGCACAGGCTCCGAACACGCAGGCTCAGCAGCCATGGCTCATGGGCCCAGCCGCTCCATGGCATGTGGGATCTTCCCGGACCGGGGCACGAACCCGTGTCCCCTGCATCAGCAGGCGAACTCTCAACCACTGCGCCACCAGGGAAGCCCTAAAGTCCACTTTAATCTGAGATATCCTGAACTTTATTCTTTGTGATTTCCCAATTCCCTCTTCCCTACAGTCAACTGGTCTTCCTGATGTGTTCACTTAGTTGAGACCAGAGCGGTTGGGGAGGCATTCTAGGCAAAACCAACAACTAAAAGGTGAGCAGAGGATGGGAGAAGCAGGAAAGGAGGCAGGAAAGGTAAAGGTTGATGGGATTTAAAAGATCTTGAGGGACATTAGTTTGATGATTTTGGGCTCAAGATTTTTGGGGCTGTATTATTAGATTGGGAGGAGGCCACTGAAAGATTTCAGGTAGGGTCAAATCGGGCATTTAGAATGATCGCCCTGGGGCTGTGTAGAGAAGGGAACAGCAGTGAGGGGGTTTGGAAAGGTGGCAAAGATCCCTGCTCACTTTGGTGTCATTGGTGGATAGTAGGGTCTGCAGAACAGACCTTCTATGCTCAGAAGACGCAGCCGTGTATGGAGGCAGGGGCGTGGGTGAAATGACCTCAAGCACCCTCCTCCTGGTAGGGGGAAGGGGTGGGGTTCCAGTTTCATCTCTGAGTAGGTGTCAGTTTATTTCCACATGTTCTCTCCTTCGGGTCAAAGCCCATCTAGAAAGGCCAAGGGGAAAGTTCCCCGGGGGAGGGTAGAGAATCACTTCCTTCTTTTCAGGCAGGAAAGGCAGACAAAAGTAGACAATGGACTCAGAGAGGGTGCATCCAGCAGAGAATGAGGGAGGAGCCTGAGGGGCTGGCCCGGGGCAGGAGGCCTCAGAAGATTCCCTTTGATCCCCCTTATCTCTGGAGGGCAAGCTTTCTTTTTTGGCCTGTGGGGCCTTTTGTTGCAAGCATTTCCTGGAACCCACCAAGGTAAACACAGCCAAGTGTGTGTTCTTACAGCTCCACTTTGCTGTGTCCGCTCCTCCCAGCAGAGAGAAGGGCAGGCGGGTCAACCCTCAGAGGTCAACCCCCACGTTAGAGTGCGTTGGCACCAGGCCTGAGAGAGAACCATGACGGCCACAAAATGCTGAACCAGTATCGTAATCATCACCGTCAGCTGCACAACCAGGGCCTTCTAAGTGCTGTTTAGACACAGGGACCAATGAAAAGTCCTGTGAACACCCCCTTTGATGGAGATGGGGAGCTACAATCATCAATAGGCCTACTGAGTTGAGGTCCCTGGAATGCCTGTGAGACCTGGAGTCTGGTGCGTGAGGACCCAGTTTTCCCTTCTCTATTAGAATGGTGCCTATACTCATTGGTATGAAGGGAGCAGGATGGAAAGGCTAGTTAAGGCCGGGCTGCCTCTCAGCTGCAATAAGGGATGGCTGATAATGTGACATTGAATTGGATTCTGGTGATAGCTTTGTGCATCCTGGTGCTGGAGGTATGAAGGCAAAAATACAGAGAAAATTAGGGTCCTTTCAGTTGAGAACAGGCATGAGCTTCCATTTACCCGTCCCGTGGGCCTAACTTCACCCAGACAGGAGGCAGCAGGGGCTACCCCTCACTTCCAAATGAGGCAAAGCTGTGTGTGGGGAGCTGACCCCATGGACGACTTCCAGCCTCACATTTAACATTTCCCTGTGAGAAGAGAGAATAAGGGATGCCTGAAATTTGGGGACATCATTCAGCACTTCTTCCCAGGGCGTATTCCTGTCAAGTGGGGTGCTATTAGCTGAGCCAGTGGTTTATTTATAGAAAAATTCAATTCCCTCCTCCCCATGCAAATGGGAACTCCACCCCATCAGGTGTCCTTTCAATCTCTCAACTGCCCTCTTCCCTTCAGAGTTGGGGACAGGAGTTCCCAATATGCCCCTCCTCCCTGCAGTTGAGGACAGTTATGTAATCCGGATTGTGAAATGGAGGACAGTCCTGGCTCTCCACACGCCCCTGGCTAACGGCTGCGATGGGGAGCCCGTGATGGGAGACCTCCCTGCTTCTCCATCCCCCAGTGCGCCCCTACCAACGCGCCAGGGCTCTGGGCATGAGATGGGGCTGCTATTCCCGTTGCCCTGACCCTTCCTGAGCCGTAGAGTCCGGGGGCGGGGCACGGGGAAGCCCGGCGGTCTCGCCAGTGAGTCGGGCGCGGGCGCTGTGGGCACCTGTTGCGGCGCGCAGGGCGCTGAATGAGGCTCACCTGCTCGAGGCCCGGCCCAGCGCTGGCGGCGGGCGCACAGCTGAGCCGAGGTTCAGACGCCCGGCCCGCGCCTCGGGCTTCCGCCGGGTCAGCTGACCACCCAGTGCGGAACTAATAGCCGCCCCGAGCTGCCCGCCGCCGCCGCCGCGCCTCTGCTCCGCGCTCCGCACTCGGTACAGCGCGTCCGCTCCGTCGCCATGGCTGGGCTTGTGGTCAGTGGAGTTCAAGTAAGTATGCTGGGGCCACCCCGCCCCCGCCTCGGCACATTTGGTCGGGCGAGGGAGCCCTGGGGTGAGCGGCGTCCCGAGGTTAGACGGGGCTCCCTGCCTCACTGTAGGGGGCTGCGTCGGCAGGTGGGGAGTGGCTCCATGCCCAGGCCTACCCGAGTTTGGTGAGCACGGGCTCGGATTTGCGCCTGGCACACCTCCTGGATGGGACGAGGGGGGAGGCCCCCAGGTCGCCAGGGTCCCCTCCAGCCCCAGCGCTCACTGACCAGGGGCCAGCCCGCGGAGCTCTCCATCAGGCCGAGTGGGTAGTACGCACAGCCCACGGTACTTTCCCGGGCCCACAAAAAAAGTTTTCTTTCATAACCAGAAGAAAAAAAAAGAACCTTGGTTAAAGAAACGTTTTAATATATTTGTCTGTACACCAGTGCTGTTGTAGAATATAAATTGTAGCTATGGGTTTTTATTTTCCCCCCGCTACCCCTCGGAGGAAGGAATCTATGAAAGACAGTGAAAATCGTGATGCATCCCTGCAGGCGCTGGGTTGGGGGTTCTGCTGCAGACTTGCTCCGGCTTCTGACCATAGGCCCCTAATCAGAGGTGGGTAGAAGGCTACAGTTCTACAGTTTTATTTTGGTCCTGATTTCTTTAACAGGCGTCCATGGGAAATGGCAACACTCCAGTTTCAACCCGAGGTGATAGACATCCAGCTTTACTTGCTGTCAGCCCTGTAGTGAAGCCTTAGGTGGTGTTAGTCATTGCTGGAGGGATGGACTCAGCCATTATGGGGACCAGGTGCCTTTTATTTGTTGGAGAAGCCAGGTGTCCCTTTTAAACTCTGATTAAGCCAGCCCTCCTCCTTCCCACCTTTCCCTGCACACCCTAGAGAAATGGTTCTGAGGTGTTGAGGCTCTCCCCTTGGATTGCCTAAGGCATGTACTGTAGGCAGAATTAGATTTTGAGGTTACTTTTGGGCTAAGGGAATGTTTCCCCTTCTCAGAGTTCAGAAGGGAGCAGACCAGGGAGGTACCAGCCTGGGAAGGAGGTTAAAATGATGCATCTTATTTAGCAGGCAGGGAAAAGGGGCTTTCTGGGAGTTAACAAGGCTGCTGGGGGAAGGGCTGGAGGAGAGGACCTCTGCCCAAGCAGGGTCCCTGACCCACCAGAACCTAGGTCTCTGCATTTCAGACCCAGGGTTCTCTGGGTGTAGCTTCTTGCAGCTTCATGGAAGACTTGGCAGTGGGGCTGCGCCTTCCTGTGCCTCCCTTTCCCTTTTTCTTCCCCTGTTTCCCAAACTTGATTTTTTTTTTTTTTGCGCCCCTTGATTTTAGCACATCCCAAACTGCCCAAGGACATTCACTGACCTGTGGGTGAGGCATTTTGGGCCCTTGGGGACAGTTCTAAACAGATGGAGCTGCCAGGGAAGGAGCGGAGCAGGCAGGTTGGGGAAAATGCTGTTGGGTCATTAGTGTGCCGTATTCTAAACCTCCTAGATCAGTGAATCTGAGTGGTGGCCTTGGGGTTAGGGTCTTTTTAGCATTCTCCCTCTTGCAGCCATTATAAGATACAGCACCTTGGGCTTCCCTGGTGGTGCAGTGGTTGAGAGTCCGCCTGCCGATGCAGGGGACACAGGTTCGTGCCCCGGTCCGGGAGGATCCCACAGGCCGCAGAGCAGCTGGGCCCCTGAGCCATGGCCACTACTGAGCCTGCACGTCCAGAGCCTGTGCTCCGCAACGGGAGAGGCCACAACAGTGAGAGGCCCGCGTACCGCAAAAAAAAAAAAAAAAAGATATAGCACCTTGAATGTGTATTACATGGTACTTCTCAAACGTGGGATCCTTATAAAGGGGGGGGGAACCCCACTTGTTGTGAAGTCCACAGTATTACTGTTTTTATTACAATATTGCTTAAGTATACAAACATAAGACCAGATAGAACTTTTTCTAAGTTCGTATTTAGAGACTTATAAGCCCCAAATAAAGGGATGGCTTAAGTGTGGAGATGAAAACCGTAACACCCGTAAAATTAAACAATTTAATGAGATGGATGATGTTCTGCTGAAACTCGGTCACTGCTTTCAGTGCTGCTGTAGGCTGACGGCCATCACCCTGGGTTTGAGGAGTTGCACAGACCTGTAACACCACACACTCGGGGATGAGGTGGTCCTCCCTACACGTTTCTCTGTAAAAATCTTTTAACATGGATCTGACTCCATTTGGTCTTCTTTTGGCTTGAATGCATCATTTATATTCAGTACGAAAGCCTCAATCTTCCTTTTCCACTAGCTTAGGATAATTAAAGTAGGGGCATTAATACAACTGCAGGTATAAATGCAAACTTGAAATTTGGGTACTGAAATCTCATACCTGAAAGACATTGGAATAAGAAACCCCTGCCACAGGAATATTGGTCTGATTCAATAACTATTTACCCAGTGGCCACTAGGTGCCCAGGACAGGGCTGTGTACTTTAAATATGTCAACTTATCCTATTCCTCAATTTTAACTTACAGGGTAATATGTGACTCATGGGGCTGTTTAATCAGGGTTGACTAGTTAAGAGCCAGGTGGTAAGCTTTTAATAAATGTTAGTAGTTACATTATTCTTAACACCTTTGGAGGTGGTTCGTGTTTAACTAGTTTATAGAAGAGGAACAGACTCCATGAGATTGTGACCCATCCAAGATAATACCGCTAGTAAGTAGGAGCACAGAGACCCAAATTCATGCCCAGAGCTGTTTCTACTCTCACAGAGCTTCCAGTACTGTGAACTTAAGAATCCCTCACCCCTGGGTGGGGGCAGGCATCCTAAAATGATCGCCTCTCAGTCTGACTACTACGGAAAAGTTCAGGAGCCAGACCATCCCAACTGCAAAGAGAAACCCTCAGTGTTCTGCAGTTTGGTAATTTTCTGCAGCTTCTGCTCAGAGGAGCTGGCTGTGTGTACATCTGCGTGTCCCACCAAGACATTCTTATTTTTCCGTCTGGTGTTCCTCACTGTAAGGGTCTTGAACTTGATATGTTTTCATTTCCCTGATAATGGTGTCCTTTTCTGCTGTAATTCCACGCAGGGTAGAAGTCTTGGGGTGCATGTTACATAAGGTAGGCAAACTAAAAGTACGAAACTTTGTTCTTCAGTTCACTCAACATCAAGAGAATTGACTAAATGCAATGACTTCTCACTTTGGATGGGCTCTTCTGTGCCATTTAAGATCTCTTAAGCTCTGTATCCCTTCTCTTGTTTGCTGAAGATGCAAACTATTTTTGATCTGGCTCTTCTGGCTTCCTGTTTTATGTTAGGTGGTCCCATGCTCCAGAAAGTTTCCTGACATCCTGAGAGGTCATGTCTTCCACTCAGGAGCACTTCTTGAATAAGTTTCTCCTCTCATTATGAGTGTTGGTTGCAGTGCCTGGCAGTGACTGCTTGCTGCTTTGAAGCCTTTTCCAGCCAATTTGGACCCTTCAACATGGTTGACTTAACTCACATCTCAGAAAGCTTCCAGTTTACCGTGAGGGTGGTCTAAGCATGCAGATGGCTTATCAAGTTGGTTTTCTTACAAAATTTTGGAGACATGGTCCTCATCTCTGTGGAATAGGAGCAAGTTGTGCTTTGTTTAGTTCTCTGGGGATATTGCGCTGTTAAGACCATGGAATAAAACAAGCTGATGGAATCCTTGTTAGACATATTGTGAATGATCCGAATGCTTCATGGTGATAGCTGTCCTTGGTGTTTGTTTGCTCTGAAGTGGAATCCTACAGGAGCAAAAGGGGAGCAAATGTCCCTCTTTCCCCAGGCTCTGACACTCTTCTGGGGCCTTCCACACGGTGTCATGAGGTAGCTCTAGACCTTTCAGCTAGGAAGACTCATCTTGAAGCCGAAACTTGATGATAGATGCACCACTGGATTTTGTTGATGAAGAAAATCCACATCCACGTGTGGATATTTAAGAATTCCGTGGCCTGCATGTTGGAAGTCCTTATTCCTGGTGCAAGATGTGGTCCAGGCTCTATCATTAAGAAAGATGTGTTATAGTGGGCAGGCCTCTGGAGTCTGTTTCCCTGTATAAAACGAGGGGTTTTGATTTGAGTCCCTACTAAACTTAGCCCTTGATGACCCTATGAGGAAAGAACTCAGTTCCTACATTGAAAGCTCAGCCTCTGCTTCATATATAGCAGAGGTCTTGAATGATTTTGATGTGTACAAGATGGTGGTGCATTTTGGGTGAAAGGGATGGGTCTTCAGGTGAGCACCTTGGGCCTTGGGACCAATGTGAACGTATAATACAGAAGAAGCTGCCGATGGAGTAGACATTTGAGTGATGGAAATCCCTAGATTCTCCAGTCTCTCCTTAGTGTATAACTTCCATCTCTGCTTGGAAGCAGGACTTAATTTGTTACACAAGGAGTTCTGAAGAAAGATGGGTCTCGTGTAGAAAGGGGAGAGGGTATCATATTGAACTTACAGCTCTTTAGTTTCTAGCCTGTATCTTCCTAAGTCAAAATAATTTTATTGGAGTCAGCTATTTTTCTGTCCCTTATCCCCAGTTTGTCTCCTCCAGGAATAAAGTTACCGAAGGAGAGTGAATACATGATGTTGTATCGTCAACGATTGGCCCCCATTGGATAGGACAGGGTTGAGAGATGACCTGAAAAATTGAGGGTGCTAGGGTGCAGCGTGACTTGTATTAGATTGAGCCACATGAAAGTACTGTTGTGTAGTTCTACAATGATCGAAATATTAGTAATTGATAGTTTAACCCAGTACCTGAGGATGCAAGAAGGCCACCATATTCTTGTTCTCAATTAGGAATCATAACTTCCCCACCCCCCTGGACACCTCTCTCTAATTCCAAGACATCCTTGTCTGTATGTGTAGAAAAATGAGGGTTTGCAGGGGGAAAGGATCAAGGCTACAGCCACGAATTTCTGCCCAGCAATTGAAGGTAGGGTCCTTTAGTGGGAAAGCGTCATGTACTGTGACCCACTGGCCAACTGGTCACTGGTTTGTCTTACTGGTTTTGGAATTAGTTGCCAGTCCTTCCTGCAGTGTGCTATCTGTAAAAGTGAGTTTCAGAAACTCAGTGCTCGGAGCAGTGAGAAAGCCCTCTGACCTTGTCACAGCCAGAAGTTTTGGGACCAAATTTCAGTTCAGCCTCTTAATGTTTGGGCACACTCTAGGTAAATAATAATAATAATAATAATAATAATAAAATAAGTAAAAGAATGCCTGAGGGAGCAGCTCTGCAAGCAGAGTGGGGTTGATTGCCAAAGGATCCCTGGAGGACAGGGTCTTGGAAGCTCTGGCCACCCATCATTGCCCCATCGCCTTTGAGTCAGCTTCGTTCAGAGTGTGGAGGACATTTTATACACGGTGGAAATAGGATGGGATTGGCGGTCTGGGGAGGTTTTCTTGTCCAACCCTATTTGTTCCAGCACCCTGCAGGTTGGATGCTGGTACGCGCATCTGCTCTGTCTTTTATGAGGTGATGTGCATCGCAGGGTATTTGGGGGAGGGTGGGAGCAGAGGAGGGGAAGCAGGAGAGCCAGAGGGGCAGCTGTTGGGAAGGCCCCTGAGCAAGAGGCTGATTGCTGTGATTATACCAGCGTGCTCTGACGTTGGGGTTTTTTTGGGGACATCTGAATCAGGCCAATTTCAGTCCAGTTTCCATTGTGCTGGGATTAGTCTCCATCATGCTAAGTGTACCAGCAAAGGGGAGCTGTTGGCAGAGTCCCTGAAGCCCCCAAAGCTGATTTGATCAGGAAAACAGCCACACGTGGGGCTTCTCGTGTGTGAAGCGTGTGTTTCAAGTTGCGGAAGCAATCATCGGATCAGTGACGCAGGGTTGTGAGCAGCTGGGTGATTTCCATTGGCCACAATTGTTTCTGTTCCATTTAATTTCCAGGTGTCCTACATAGGCCAGGACTGCAGAGAGATTCCAGAGCACCTCGGCAGGGACTGTGGACATTTTGCAAAGAGGCTTGATCTGAGCTTTAACCTTCTGAGGTATGTAACCTTCACAAGACACAGACCAGGCCTGGGAGGCCCAGTCCCCCTGGTAACGGCCTGCAGATAAAAGTCAGACATCCCAGCTCTGCATAGGGTACAGGGCTGTGAGACCTGTGGAACTGCACCGCGAAGGTTTGACTCTGCTTCACATGGTTCTCTGCTCCCCTCTTTGCGCCGGTGAAAAAGCAGCAAGCTTAGCATCTCACGTGTGTCACGAGAGGGCCGTCAGCGTCACTTTGCTCTTTTAATTTCTCACTGATGTCCATGCAGACGAGTTAGACTACTCTTGGGGAGAAAGTGAGGTAGAACCAACAAGTGCTTTGGGGGTGTTGAGGAATGCTTTCCTGGATAACTCCATCGCCCAAAGATTTGCCAAATCCCAGGTAGAGTGTTTTTGTGTGATGGAGTCTTTGACTTTTTATGAATTGGAACTTTAAATATTTGCAATGATGATTTCTCCCAGGTGGTATTTCAAAGTAATTACAACACTGTTGGCATGGGGTAGGTGGGAGGGAAACTTGAACAACTGTTCCAAACTTGGCAGAGAAGGTAAGGGTGATCGTCTGTATTATTCCAATGGAGAAAACAGACAGTTGTTTCATTGCTTCCTAAAAGATTTTGAATTGCGACTGGCTTGGGGGCTTCGGGGAGGGAGCTAGGAGGTTCTTGGAAAGCAGGTATCAGTGGGACAAATGGGCAGGGATCTGGGTGGTGGCTTTTCCTAACGAGGTGGTTCCACACAGAGGTTTTTCCTAAGTGTCCCCTTTAGAGCCATGCTGTCCTGGGAAGGGAACAAACTGTGTTAAGGTGGAAGGAGAGGTGAAGAGCTGGAATCCCACCCCGGGGCTTCTGTACTTTCCTGCTTCCATGCTGCCGAATGTCTTCTGAGTCGGGACACTTGGGAATTACGGATTCCAGAGAAGATGGACAAAATTCGGGGCTTTAAGGCACCAGAGGGTAGAGGGGAGTTGAAGCTAAGCCAGCAGAGCTTCTTCGGCTGGTGCTCAGGAACTCACAGATGAGATGCATGGTCTCCAGGGAAGGGGCGTCCAGGGAGTTGTGTTGCAAGTGAGTGGGTGCTGTGTGCTTTCTCTCCCTGATTCCCAAGGGGTTTGTGTGCTTCTGGAGAGATGTGGAAACTGAAAAGTTGCAAAGTAATACAGTGATGAGAGGATGCCAACAAACACTGACTGTAAAGAAACAAAGGATGGTTTTTCGTCCCTACCCAAATTGGGGACAGAATACACAACCTGGACTGGACAGTGCCTGAGACACGGGCGCCCCTTGAATAGCTCCCCAGGACAGACTCAGGCAAAGCGTTCCTTGGGGCATCGGAAGGAGTTCTTCCCATGTGACCGGCCTCCAGGGGCTTGGGGCTCTGTGGCTCAGGGGGTGGCTGCTTTGCTACTGGGAGCCCGGACGTGGGTTTCAGGAGGCTGGGCCCTGTGAGGGAGTGCGTGTCAGCAATCACAGGTCATGGGACTGGGCTGCCAGTTCTGAGGAAACAGCCGTCGTTGTCATGCTCCGGGCCCTGCCTCCCTTTGGCAAAGAAGGGGCTGGAATCCTGGGAGGTGTGTGTGTGCCGAGCGAGCTTGGTGGCGAGAAGGGGCTCTTGGCTCTGAGGGGCTGGATCTAAAAGGATTTATCACAGGAAATGACGGGTCCTGGAGGCAGGAACATTTTGTGAGAAGGAGGTCGGTGGAATAAATTCAGAGGGAGAGGAGTTAAGATTTTTATTAATTTTTGTTGCTGTTGAGGAGATAGATTTCTGTAAGTGTTGAGTTTGAGGAGTGATCCCTTCTGGTTAGGAACCTGTTCTTACCCCTGTTGTGGTCAATGTGTGGGTTATAGCTGCGTTGGGGCAGGGATGAAGTCTAATGGAAGGGTTTATATTAGGACTTACAAAGTCAGAAGGTGTTACAGACCACAGTGGAGAAAAGTAACCCTGGCTTGACATGGTTATGTTGGGATTGGCTCATCTTTGATGGTCTTATTAAGCTAACTCGGGGGCAAAGGGAGGTGGCACTATTTATCTTGGGTGTCAGAGGAAGATGCAACCTTACTCGGGCCCTGGTCTCTACCTCCAGCTGGATGAATATTCAAAGACGACTTAGATGCTTAACTAATTTCTCTTAAAAAAAAAAAAAATGGGGGAGGGGAGAGAAGGAGGAGAAGGGAAGAGGAAGATAATAAACTTACCTTCCAAATAGATGGGAATGTGACAGATGTCACTAGCCCACCAGGCTGCAGGGATCATCATACCCAAAGGAAATACTGTGAATCCCCATCCCACCTTCTGTAGGTTTCTTCCCAGCCCTGCCTTACTATTTCCATGGAATTTGGGGGAGCATATCACCCTGTATTTGCTCTCCACCTGGATTCACCATAGCTCCCTGTTCTAACTTTCTCTGCTCTATCTGCTGTTCTCCCTGTTGGCAGCTTGTCTGGCCCCACTTGGGACACCCCCTTCATCTCTCTGAAGCCAAACACAGTGTTACCGTGTATTATGCCAGTTCAAAGTGTGCTGGGGGCAATACGGTGGTAATTGTTGGACGCAGCAGGAGACACATTGGGGTAGCATTGTTCCTAGAAATCTTCTGGGTAACCCCCTTGCCCTAGAGACCTTCTTCCTGGCGATTCCTCTCATTAGGATCAGGTCTCCTGCATGTGACCAGGTGCCCCTCTTTCTCAGCCACTTTCTCGGCTTTCCTATGTCACTTATCGTCTTTCCAGAGCTGCCCTCAGAAACACAAAATTCTTATTACTCTGTTATATTCAGAAGAATCACCCCTCCCCTCCTTTTTATAGAGCGTCTCTGCAGGCTTCCTTTTCTCATCCAGAGTCATTTCTAGGTATTGCCTTAAATGGATGAGAGCCACTAATACAAATTTTGCTAATCTCATAAATCACAGAATCAGCTGCAGTCTGTTTGTGCTTCAGAGTACAGCTTGGTTTTAGGCAAGGAGTTCTGTTTATTCATTTCAAAATATTTAATACGTTCACATGGCACAGTCTTTAGGAGGAACAAACATGCAGCCAGTGAAAAGAAAGTGTCCTTTACACGTAGGTCCTTTTGCCTCCTGGTTCCCGTCTGCACTGCTAACTACTGGTAGTTGATTTCTGTCATCCTCCAGAGATATTCCATGCTTATACTAACATGAGAATTTCTCATGTGGCCAGATTTATATTCTTGCCAAGATGTTAGGTAAAACGGAGGCACCAGGCTTCAGTTAACCACTTGTGATAGGGTCATCCTTCTCTGTTGTCTATTAATTCATAGCCCATCATCGTTGTTAATTTCATTCATGAAAGTGATGTTTCTGCTGATGGTCTCTATGGCCACCTGTTCATGATGGAGGGGAGTGTGGTTATGGGTTTAAAAGCTCTGAACTTTTATTTTTTTCTTTCTGTTACACCTTAGGGTCTTGTCTCCTGCGTTAACTATGGTGACTCCATCTCTACCTCAGTTGGGTTGTCCAGTAGTAAACTCTGCAGAAAGTCGTGGAAATTGAGACTGTCTTGCTTCTATGACTCTGTCCTGGAGGGAATTAAAGTCCCTGGGCAGTATGTTCTCTGTCGGGTTGGAAAGGGAAGCAAGACAAAAGGTCCAGATAAAATTTCTGGCTCCCTTAAAAGACTCGAACATTCCTTACCTGCTCTCTCAGTCCAGACCTCATTCTTCCTGTTATGATGAAAACCAGGTGAACTGCAATGACTGAACTGGGACCAGCTCTCTGGACATGATTCTCAGGTGTAGGGTCCTGCCATCCCCCCTTTAATGGGCATATTAGGTACGTAACAGCCAAGAGGAGTGAAGTTGTGTCCCGTAAACTTAGATGCATTAATGATCAGGAATCCAATGTTTACATCTGCATGAGGTTGTACTTTAGATTTTATTTTTTGAAGACAGTCTTGTGAATGATGAAACCAACAATGATCAATTTAGAAATCTTGAAACACACCGCCCAGGTACCACCCGGGAATCACCATTGTTAACATTTTATTGTCTTGGAGTCTTTCATAATGCCAAATATTTTTTAAATGATGCTGTTACTTACATTGTGTTGGAAGCATATTCCCATCTCAATAAATACTGCATTACAGTTTTTAATGGTTTCTTATTTCTTAATGTTGGACATTTAGATTGTTTCCAGATTTTTACTGTTATAAATATCTCTATTATAAATGGCCTTGTAATACTCATTGATGAATGTCTCTGATTAGTTGTTTGGGGCAAATTCCTGGAAATGGAATTGTCAGAGGGCCTTGATACAGATGGCAGGTTGCCTTAAAGAGAGGTTATACCGATTTCTGCTACCAGGAGTATTTGAATATCCATTGTCCCAAACTCTTACTTGAACTCGTTTTTGAGGTTTTCGTATTTTCCTTTACTTCTGTGATCAGTACAGAGAGTCCTCTGGTTCCTTGACTGAGCCAAAGAGATCTCGGTAATGAGTTGCTCCAGCTTTCATCTTCCTTCTCCCCTGACTGGGAAAGGGCAGTGTTCTCTCTGGTGGCCCGTTTCTCTCCCCCAAGGGCCTTGAGTGGGTTGGGTGGGTTGCCTGCGGAGCCTGTGAACACAGTGGGCAGAGCAGAGCTCCCGTGGCACACGGTGGTAAGCACGTCTGTGTCAATCTTGCAATAAAATTGAGAGGGCTTAATTGATCTATGGCAACAGGAAGCTTACGTTTTAAAAATCATTGGCAGTTGTATCTTACTTAGCATCACTCTGATAAATGTACTGGATGGGAGAATTGCTTAGGAGAAACTTCCTTAGGTGGGAGCTTGCTGCTTCTCTGGCTTTGTCCAGGATGACAGTGATGGGCTGGGGAGTTTGGGCAGCTCCAACAGAGAAAGGGTGGCTCTGTCCTCCCTGCCAGGGAATGAGGTGGACAACTGGTACGCTGTCAAATCTTCGAGGACGGACATACCACCATGTCTATGCCTGTTACTAATGCTGGACAAAACTGGGCCTGTTAGCTTGCTGCTCAGTTGGGAAAATGGGCAGTGTAATGAAAGGAGCCAAGGCTTTGGGGTTAGGCCGCCCTGGCTTGAAATCTTAGGACTGTCACTCACCAGTTGTTTAACTGGCCTTGGGCTAATTACAAAAATGCTGAGTGTGTAAAGTGCCTAACAAATTACCTGGCACGTAATAGGTCTTGAGTAAGCAGAGCTATGGTTAGTGCTTAAACATGGCGCTAGTGAGGCTAAAAGCCAACTCTTAGGGGCCCTCCATAGGGCCATTTCACTCTCTGGTCGTCATTGGGGTTCCTCACAAACATTCAAATTTCCTCTTTAAGCATATGGTATGTTTGCACATCTTTGCACCCTTTGGTATAACCAGTGGCAGAAACTTTAAGAGCCAGTGCATGACTTGCCACTTTCTCTTCTGCTTACTATGATCATCAGTCTTGGGTTCTGAGCGTAAATGACCGGAACCCCTTGCTGACGTATGTTGGATATAGATTGTAAACGAGAAATTTGTGTTACAAGACGTGAGGTTGTTTAATGCAGTGTAACCTAGCCTATTCTAACTGGTACAAATACCTTAGTTTTCCAACTGTCTGACATTGCATAGGCTAAAGCCCACTCACCTTGCTCACATTTTTTCATCTTTCCCGACTGGGAGCGTTCCTTTGTTCATATCACGGTTAGGAATGAGTAAGAGAGAACTCCCCGCCTAGATTCTTAGGAGAACAGCTGGAAGGGCATGTTCTGTTGGTGTTGGGTCTTCATCAAACCGTTTCTTTGCAGTCAGGGGCCTTGTTCGTACTTGTTTTCAAAACCCAAATGTAGTGGTCTTACTTGGGGAGCTCACTGATGTTGGTTTTGGGTTGGCAACAGACCTCATCATGTTTGTGAGACTTGAGAGGAAGAGATGATGTTGGGAAAGATAGGCTTTAGGAAGAGAAACTGTTAGTGAATTTTCACAGTAGTTCTAGGGCCTTGATAAGCCCTGAGTGATTCAAGGAGGTGAGGGTCTATGTACGTTGGAAGCAGTGTTCTCTCTGATCTGGGCAATGCTATGAAAAGCACCTTTTTTGTTCCCAGAATATTATTGGCCATTCTAGTGTCTCTGGCTACCAGCAGAACATACAGTCCAAAGGTGAAGTGGACAATGACCTGGCAGGTAATATTTGATGTCTCGATAGCAAGACTTTGATTTCCTAGACTTATGACCCTTTCTAGAGTGAACTTTGTTACTGTAGAACCACCAAAAACAGTTTAAAGGAAAACAGGAAGGGAGGGAAGGAAGATGACCCAAGGGAGCAGGTAGGAAGCCACTGCGAGTGAGGTTTATGTGGTACTTTGCTGCCTCCCTCCCCCAAGAATGTCCTGACTTCATGGATTTCTACCCTTTGGCCAGAAAATAGGGTATCGAGCCACAGAGTATAAGACTGAGCTGGGGAAGTGGTGGGCCTTCGGAGCGAGTTGACTGAGAGACCCTGGGGCTTTCCTGAGGTTCAGCTTTCTCATAAATGGTGATGTTCCCTATGGCTCGCAGTGTGGTTTAGAAAGGGCTTTCATAAACCTTGTCTCCATATTTCCTACAGTGTTGCCTGCAGGATGAGAAATTCGTACATTTGTTCAGTAATGCCTTTTATTTCTCATCTCACCCATTTATGTCCTTCAGAGCCTTCGGTTTAATTTTCCTGTTTCTGTAAAGTTTCTCTCTCTGAGCTGTTTGGAGCTTGGGCCCCCCGCTCTACCCTCTCCCCCTGCCCTGCTCTCCGCTCTGAGGTCATTGCACATGCAGTGGTGATGCTCTCTCTTGTCAGGGTGGCTGTTGGAAGCAGGGGTGATTTTCGGGAATCGGGGGAGAGACAGGCGAGTTTCACCCGTTCAGACTCTCTACTCACTGGCCTCCTGTCTTCTAAACCATGAAGTTCTATCACAGTGATGGCGGCGGGGACTCGACTAGCATTTAGTGGGTGAGGCCTGGGGTGCTAAATGTCTTGTAGGGCATGGGACAGCTTTAGACCAAAGAACCCTCCCTCCCCCACGCCAGCTGCACCCTGAGGAAGACCTCTGAGACCTGTAGGAGAGAGCTTGGGACTGGCTCTCTGATGAAGTAAAGCAGCCTTGCAGATGAGTACCCAGAGGTGACTTGCTCGGCCCTGCAAAGGAGCCCAGGGACAAGGGGTCAAACAAGTGACATTAGACACCATGTTTTTTTTCCTTATTAATGAGCATTATTATAGAGCACTTGCTACATGCCAAGGCTGGGCAGAACACCTACCAGGTGTTAGCTCATTCAGTCCTCCCAATAGTATTTTACAACGTAGCCACTGAGGCCCAGATAGGGGTAGAAATCTCCCCCAGATCACAATGATGGTTAAATGCTGGGATTAAATGGCCCTGGTGGTTTGACTTCAGCTTTGCAGTTACTCTAGACTGCTTCTCATGGTATAAATCATTGCTTTCTTTGTGCAAGAAGATGGGCGGTCATTTCCAAGCCTATATTTCCTTGGGGGCAGGGGAGTTTGTTATATAAAATCATGAGCAGCCTGTGGAATTCACGGAAGCTGGGTCAGAGTGGATCCTGCAGCTCCAAGTTGGAGACCACAGAAGCCTCAGGGGTGTCCTCTCTCCAGTTTCTCCCACACCTTCCTGATTTGCAAAGTTTGGTGACCTTGTGAGGCCTGGGCCAGCTGGGAGTTGGGGGTTCCCAGAGACCACCTCCTCTGCTTTTATTGCCTCCTCTGGGTTATGAGGCGTGGCTCAGATGGTTACTGTCAGGGCAAGAAATGGCTCAGCATTTGCCATGGCTCTACTGTCCCAGCCTCAGGATGGGGAGCCTTGAGATGGATGACTGCATGCATGACTTTTGATTCTGGAGGGAAAAGAAGAGTGTGTGTGTGTGTGTCCATGTCTGTGTATGTGCTTGGACATGTACTCACTAGCGTGCACACACCCACCATGTGAAAAGCCTCTTTCCTCTTGTCTCCTTGGGGACTGCTGTGCTGGTGATTTCAGCTGTTCCCTGCCCCTTTATGATGAAAGGGGAGTGATTATGTATTTTGCTGGGTGTCTGTGTTTAATTGCAGGGATGTAGTAACTATGAATTCTCCCTGGCGGAGACTTTCCTAATAAAAGCTCTCTCCTGTCCCAGCTGCTTTCTCTTCCCCTTTGCACTCACACCCTCATCACTGCCACAGCACAAGGTCACTTAGGATTTTAAATGAGGAGGAGACATACACACACATGCTCAGGTTTCCTTTTAGAGTTTAAAGAAAAAAAGACACCCCCTCCTCCAGACCCATCATTATGGGGATCAGCTACGTGCCCCCCACCTTTGCCCCACCTCCCCTAAGCTCCTCTCTGAGTTTATACAGGACCCAATTTTTCAGTCTCTTGGGTGTCTGCTTTTTCTCTGGTTCTGAAGAAATAAGAGACGGGTATAGCAGGGAAGACCGACAAAAGAGCTTTTTGCTTTTTAAAAAATTCCCAGAACCATTTTTGAGATAAAGCAAGACTTACTAAAAACAATAGGAGAGGAGGGTGGGAGAGGGGGTGTTAACCCCCATACTGCCTAGTTTCTGCAGCTGGAGAAATGTTTTTTAAAAATGCACCATTGTTAAAACTTTTTTTTTCCCCTGATGGATTTATTTATAAGGTAGAGAAATATTTTCCCCATAATTGGGTAACTCTTAATAGTAGCAATTGCATATTTATCAGTGTGAGGGGCTATTATTAATGTAACTGTCAGACCCAAACACATTTCTGCATTAAATCCATTTAGTATGTGCATTATTCGGGCTCGAATGTCACCGGGACATCAAAGCCCTGTAGGCATGGAGAGCTCAGTGCCCTGCTGTGGCTGCGGAACAGGCCCTTGATCAATAAATGTAACATGTTAATGCAGAGCAAATAGAATAAAAGATTTCTTTGACAAGACATGAAAAATCACCTTGTGGCAGCTGGCATGTGATGCCGTTTCTGGGGAGACACTAGCAAAGTTGATCTGACAAGTAAAGAGGAGAGATGATGGTTGTAAGGTGCTTTTGTTTCAAACTTCTTTCTTGACCTGTCAGGTTTTGAAGGCGCCTCAATGGCTCTTTTTTGTCATGTGAAAATTGTAGTCTTAGGTAGTTATGAAGCAGTTATCTCTTCTCAAATTGTGAATGCTGCTGTTTAATTGATTCACTTAGCATTTGAAACTGTCACGCATTAATAATTGCGAAATCCTGTAGATACGGCACGAGTGTGTCACGCTTAAATGTGTAGTTATCAGAAAATTAATATCCTTAATGAACCGGTGCTTTCAAACTAACATTGCATGAAATCTCTTTTGCCCTTTCATTTGCCGAAGCCACATCCGCCAGTTTGCCGAGAATCACCTCTCGACAGTTTGCTTTCTTGATGCCCGACAAATGCCAGTTTTGCTGTGGGTACATCGCCTGCTCAATGACAATAAATATAGTAATTATACTGGAGTTAGTAATTAACATAATTGTAGTCAATTACGACAAATACAGTGCAGAGCTAAATAAATGAGACGGGAGAAATTAGCAAGCTAATTGATTTATCTTTACTTCGCTTTCTATTACAACTGGCAGGGCTGTTTTTCTTGGGGAGGGGGAGGGGAGGGGGGAAACAGCCCCACAAGGATTGTTTACAAGTAACTGATTTTGTTTTGAAGTTGCTTTGTCTTTGACATATTATTACGCATCACCCCCCACTCTGCTTACAAGAAAGAAAAAAGGAAAGAAAAAGAGAATTTAAATGTCAAGGGGACATTTTGTTAATTTAACTACATCAAGCTGAATGCTGCAGCTGAAGGAAGGCAGGATTTAGCTTTTGCTAAGGCTTGAGGAGTTATGTTGTCTTCTCGGCTATTGTCCTGGTAAAAGAAAGTTTGAGAGAGAGAGAGAGAGAGAGAGAGAGAGAGAGAGAGAGAGAGATCGTCTCCATCAGCTAGGAGGTGCTTTCCTGGATGGTACATTTGGGGGTTATATGTGCCGCTGGCTTGGGGTGAGAAGTGGATGTATTTTACTTGGTTCTAGCCCCACTTGATCTTGTTACGCCTTCTTCCCTGGGTACTCTGGGAAGAGACAGAGGAAAGGAGCGGCCAGGGTTGCTGCAGAGGGCAGGGGAGGGGCTCCAGCGAAGACCCACCCTCTCTTTGCCACACTTCAAGGCTGCCCAGGCTCCTGGGCTGTCGCACTCCTGAGGCTGCCTGGAAAGTTGCTGTGGGGTCTCAGTGCCCATATGTTTCGAGCTGGTTTATTCTGTGCTGCCTGGAGCCTTGGTTAGTGGTGTTGATCGTGCCTCTCTGTTCTTTGTTCACCGCTTTTAACATGACTGCTGTTCATGCCGCTCAGGGAAAACCTGTGCATGTTTTCAGGCTTGGGGTCGCATCTCAACCCTGTTTGTTCTGTTTCTTACAACCTTTAGAAACAGGATTTTTTTTCCCCTCTGCCTATTGACACAGGATGAGGCTAGAGGCCAGAGCTTTTTAAAGGTTGGAGAGTTTAAAATCTTACCCTGGTCTCACCCAAGGATAAAATTGAGTGCTTTCAGGACATGGCAGTTCAAGTATTCAGCATCAGTTCTAACCTTATCAAAGCCCCAGTTAATCCCCTGAAAATGAAGCAGTTTAACAAATTAGAAATTTGTTTCAAAGCCTTTCCCTTGGCTTTTCTTGAAGATTCCACTGGATAAGTTCCTAGTCTGATAGGAGCGGGAGTCAGAGGCTGCAGTTTTATTTGTATGTAGGCGGTACATATAACCGTGCATAACCTCGTGTGGAATTCATTCTTTCTGTGGCAGTAAGATACTGCCTGTATTGTGGAACACCAGGATGTACTCAGCCACTGCTTAGTGTGGTCATTCTTCATGTGTGCTGCATTTGGAAATCAAGTTCTGATATGAAATATTTATATACAAGGAATCATTTAAATTATTTAGAGTTTGCAGGCATAATGGCCTTTCTGATGAAGTCTCAAATTATTTTAGTAAATGCATGGACCTTCTGAGCGGAAAAGACTTTCATAGTTGGAGGGGGGGTGGGGAATGATGCTTGGAACTCAAGCCTGATTTAGTTTGTTACGGGTCAAAGAGGAGTCCGTGATTTCTATGTGTAGCTTTGTTTTCCAAAAATAGATAAATTCCAGGTATCATATACCTCCAGAGAGAGCTGTGAGCACTTGTGAGAGGCAGTGAGGGGCGTGGGCCAAGAGAAAATGTGTGAAGAAAAACCTTTTTGCTGTTGACCACTGTCAAAATGCGGCGTTTGTAGTATTGCTGCTGTCTGTAGTCTCTGCTCACCTGCTGGTTTTTAGACCCTGTCTTTTCTCCTGAAAGGCGCTCAGATGTAGAGCAGATGTCAGTCAGTGAGAACATAGGATGATGGCAAAGGAAGCCTCTTTTCATTTTTATTATTTTACAATTAAAGTCACCCTAATTGGAGCTAGCTTTATTTTGCCCTCGTACTACTAAAGAAATAACAGCACGGGGCATAATTTAGATGAATTCTTTTCAAACAGAAAACAGAATGCTGTTTGCAAAGTCTCCATTTTTCCCAAGACTCTTCAGTTTCACTGAGACAGACACCCATATAGCTGTTTAAATATGTGAGTTTTGAGGTGCTTTGTTCCTCAAATTCGAATTACTTTTTATATTTGTTCAGCAGCAGCTCTGATGATTGCATCTACTAAAATGCATTTTTGTGGAGTTGGTGGAGCAGGAAGCGAGAGGGTGTGGAGTTCGTTAAGAGCCTTTGTCCGTCCACCTGAAAAGCTGGATGACGGGCACTCGCCCACTTGCCCATCAGTCTTGGGGGGTGCATTGGAATTGCCTGGTGGAGTGTGCATTTTATTTCAGGGACTTATTTTTTCAGAATGAATTCCCTGTCCTTTCTAAGTGCATCACTATGGTAGCTCACCTCCTCAGGATTCGAAACCTCCCAAGAGCAGTGGGCGATCAGGACCCTGAGGGTGAGCCTGAGAGGGCAGGCTGTCTTCATCTGTGCTGACAGTTGAATCATGGGTCTGTCCTGGTTGGCGCTTGTGAATTCTTCCTCAGACGCCTGAGCTGGACTAAAATCACAGAAGGATAACCATCCTTCCAGTTGTATAACTGGTTGTAGCAAACCAGTACCCTGAATTCTGTTCTTGGAGGCTGGGCTCTGGTGGGCAAAATCAGCCTGACCTGGCGTATAGAACGGAGGCTGCCAGTAACTCCCGGAGGTCAATTCTGTCCAGTGTCCTGCCTCTGAGGAGCACTGCATTTGTTGTAGCCTGTGATGTGAAACTCCGGAAGAATGACTGTAGGGGTAAATTTAACTGTAGAGTTGAAGGTTTTTCTTATCTTCTTCCTCTTTAGCTGGTGGGTGGAAGTCAGGCCTGGGATGACATGTTTTGGAGAATGCCTGCAGGGTTGCAGTTGGGCTTTCTAGCTGCCGTGTACAACCATGTGCACCCTCCATGGATGCACTTTAGGGCCAGGTGGTTTCCAAGGTCTTTGAGAAACCACCTCATATGGCCATGACCTAGATTATCGTGCAACTGAGTGGAGGTGGGGACTGCTTAGGATAGCAGGGTTCCCCGGAGCTGTCTGGAGATGTCTGCAAGGGCTGAGGACTTGTATCATTGTTCTTGGGAAGTCCCTTCCTGTTCATTATAGATACATAAATATTCAGTGCATACTAGGTTCCCCAGTACCTGGAACTTAGAGATGTGATATACCCCTTTGCAAAAGCTTGTATGCTTAATGTGGAGATAAGGCTAATTCAGGTGAAATTATTAGAATAATACAGGGCCGCAGCCAAATCTACCAGCAACTTTGAGAATTTTGTGGTTCTTGCCTTTTTTTTTTTTTTAATATCTTTATTGGAGTATAATTGCTTTACAATGGTCTGTTAGTTTCTGCTCCATAACAAAGTGAATCAGCCGTACATATACACGTGTTCCCATATCTCTTCCCTCTTGCGTCTCCCTCCCTCCCACCCTCCCTATCCCACCCCTCTAGGTGGTCACAAACCACCTAGGTGATCTCCCTGTGCTGTGCGGCTGCTTCCCACTAGCTATCTATTTTACGTTTGGTAGTGTATATATGTCCATGCCACTGTCTCTCTTTGTCACAGCTTACCCTTCCCCCTCCCCGTATCCTCAAGTCCATTCTCTACTAGGTCTGTGTCTTTATTCCCGTCTTACCCCTAGGTTCTTCATGACATTTTTTTTTCTTAGATTCCATATATATGTGTTAGCATACGGTATTTGTTTTTCTCTTTCTGACTTACTTCACTCTGTATGACAGACTCTAGGTCCATCCACCTCAAAACAGATAACTCAATCTTGTTTCTTTTTATGGCTGAGTATTGGGAAGCATAGTTATTCCATCCACTGTCTGGAAGCTTGATCTGAGTTAGAGAGCAGCTTTGGGGAGCCACATGTGGAGAGGAAGGGTCCCAGCCAGCCAGGCTGAGCAGTTAACTTGACCCAGGTGAGCCCCGGGGTTGGTCCCAGACAGGTCTCCCAGGATATCCACAGGACAGCACAGTTCAGTTAAGTGCCAGGGTCATACTCTCAGTTCTTATGCCCCCGAAGGTCTCAGGAAGGGGGACTTCTTCAGAGGAAACGTCATGAAAAAGACGGGCTTGGGCCACTCTGAAAAGAGAGCAGAGTTTGCCACACTGGTTCAAGATTTCTGGGCTGGGTAGATAGCTTGCACAGTGTTGGGGCTTTGGGGCCAGGCTTGTCCTGAGTGGAGATGGGGAGACCCTGATCTGTGTGCCCTCAGGAGTTTGTGGGAGTCCAGGAGGAGAGGAATGGGAGAGTAGGGTAGGTTCCTTCTCTCACACACAGACACAGACGCCTGTGCTGTGCAGCGTGGAGGTGGTCCTGGGATGGAGAAGCTGGGTAGGGAGGGAGGCTGGTCAGGCCAGAGTCTTGGGGGAGGCCATTCAAGTCAGGACTCCGGGGAGGTTTGGCTTCTCCCCGTCAAACCTTCACCCTGCAGTGAGAGGCATGGGGCGGGGACACGCCACCTCCAGCTGGTGGAGGGCAGCCCATTCCCTGGCTGAGCAGGGCCCGAGTGTCGGCCCTGACATGCATACGTGGCAATTACCCTGTTAGAAGGGTCACGGTTAATGGAGTTCTTCTAGACTGCTGCTACGAGTGCGAGTGTGGGGCTGCTTAGCACCGGGCACGGCCCTGCAGCTCATTCAGAAGGGGAGGAACCGAAGCTTGAAATTTCATCTTTCAGAAATTATATTTATTATTGCTTTTCCACATCTCAGTGTTTGTGCAGTGCTGGCATTTGGGGTGCATTCTCCCCTGGGAGGACTTGCATGCTACTGGTTCTGTGAATGCCCTGGGGTCCTTGCAGTAACTCTGCCTCTCCATGGAATGTAAGCTTTTCCAGGATGAGTCAACATCTTCTCATTCAGGGGTGCCCAGAGCAGGGTTGTGCACATGGTAGGTCCCCCGCTGTTGGAAGACGCTATCTAATCTTGGAATTCCTCACTTGCTACAGTGGATGTTTAAAAGCATGATACTAGTCTTAAAAGGTAGCAGTAACTACCATTCATCCATCAGCCTCTTCTGATTACCTTCTTAAGGCCTTATGGCAAGCTAGGTGTTCTTCACAGTTTAAAGCTGGGAAATGAAAGTGTGCCGAGTTTAAGGGACTTCTCCCAGGGTACACAGCTGGTTGTGGGGGAGCCAAGGTCTAAGTGCAGTTTTGCGCAACCACGAAGCCTACCTCCTCGGCTCTCCCATCGGATTCCGTTGTGTTTCCCACAATTCCAACTGATTGTTGTCCTTGAGATCTTGCTGAACTAGTGTAGGTTGGTAACTTAAGTGTCAGAGAAGAGCAAAATTGTCTTCCAGGCCCATGAACGGCGGACAACTCTCCCCCCGCCCCCCGTCAAGGTTGTTGCTGGTTTTTCTTCCCAAACTTATATTTGACCTTATCATATTTCAGGGGAGATAGAAACTGCAGGCAGTGAATCTTTACATCAAACACTAGTAGTTTAGAAGTCTGTAGAAAATTAGGTTGGGTTAACTTGTCCTGTTCCTTTAGGAAGATAAACAAGAACAAAAATAGAACAAACTCCCTCTGCTCTTAATAAGGGGCCTCTGGGGGCTGGGCCTCCACTACTGCTTTTGGATCCATCTCAGGTGTGAGTCCTATTGCTGCTGCCGTTAATCTGGACACAGCCCTTCAGGAGGCGTGAGTCTGTTTTCTTATCAGTTACAGGCAAAGCATATTGTCCCCTTTTCTCCTCAGGGTGTCTCTGGGTTGCACAGGAGATAGGTTATTTGGATGCAGATGCTTTGTAAATCGCTAAACACTACATAACTGATGCATTTTTCCCGGTTTTATTGACATGTGATTGATACATAACATTGCATTAGGCCACGATGTACAACATAATGACCTGATAACTGCGCATATTGCAAAATGGTTACGACAATAAGTTAATATCATATGATGCATCGTATGATGCATTCTTGTCATTATAATTTTTTGTTTTGAATGAGAAACTGAAGTTTTGCTAGTTTGAAGCTCAGTCATTGTTGGAGACCACGAAGCCAGAGGACTTCTGTCTGGAGCTGATCTGGTAGAAAAACAGTGAGATCATGAGACAGGATACCTGACTATTTGTCTTTACTCCATCACAATTATCTGTGAGCTACTGAGCAAGTCATTTAATCTGTGTTGTGATTTTTCCAGACAGGGGATAATACTCACCTATCAGCGTTGTGAAGATCAAATGAAGTACTAAATGTAAGGGTTTTGTTCCTGTAGGTGATGTACCGAAAAAACCAGCTATTCCCCAAATCGTTAATTTCATTTTTTTGACTCTTGTGTTTTTTTGAGCAGACTTATCTTTGAGATTATTGTGCTTGGGCTCATGTTGCATTTGTTGTTTGTGACTGGTGTACAAATCAAAAGGGAAATCGTAGTCCTCCAGTGTATTTCCTTGCAAGGAGCATGTGACTATGTTCTATATATCCATAAGTTTCTTCCATCTGATTCTCTTGCCTTTACTAAAAGTTTGCCTTTTCTGTAATTTCTGATCTGCGTTGAATTGATGGGTTCTGTCGTAACTAACAGGATCTGTGTTAGCTTTTTCACAAAAAGGGCTTCTTAGAGCCTCTTCCCAGAATTGTAAAAAATCACGTTTAGGTAGTGCATAGAGAGATAGAAAGTGGAGTTCTGAGATTGGAAGTACAGTCGTCTTTTAATAGTAATTCAGAGTATAAACTAGTCAGATGATAGAGAAGGTGAGGGAAATAGATGAGGAAAGGAAAGTGGACCAGCCAATCTAGAGAGAGAGAGACGGCTCTGGATTTTATTAGTCAGTGTAGCAAAGAAATTTCTGTTGGCTGTACGAAAGCATTTTTGTCTGCATCTGTGAACTGTTTGTGCCGTGTTGAGCTGTCCACTATTTAACCGTTCATTTCTCCCACATACACAAGTACTAATAATGACGTAACATCAGTTAACTAGTGCTTAGCATTCTCTCTCACTGAACCCTCCCAACTTGGTGATTAAAAAAAAAAAACTGTTTACAGATAAACCAAGGCTTAAATTGATCAAGTACCTCACCCAACGTCCCATGGTAAGAGTGGAAGCCGCGACTGACCTGGCCCCCGCCCCCCGCCTTTATCACAGTCCTCCACTCCTCCCGTGATGCTCTATGCTGTGCTTCATAGACCCACACGCTGTGAGAGGGGTAGAGGTAAGTTGGTTTAATCCAGTAGTTTTCAAAATTATTTTTCTAGTGGCAGGATCCTTGTAAAACAAAATTTTACATAGAAAGAACATTATGAAATAAAAAAGGCTTTGGTATTTTGGAAAGTGAGTCAGCAAAAGCAATGAAGCTGTTCAGATGAGCACTGGGCTTGATATTGAGGTGAGAGACAAAACGCAGTTGGATACTTGCCCCAGTGTTCAGATGATTCCCGCATTTGGTTTTGAGTGTGCAATATGTAAATACTAGTTCACTCAATACATAGTTGCAAACGGTAACAGTTTTTTTCCCCCTTAAATTTCACCTTGCAAATACCAGGAAATGTTTAAACTAGACAGCTGTAGGAAGAGACTCAAAGATCTGCCCAAAACGAGTTAATTTGACAGCACAGGATAATACGCTGTTCTACAGTGTGTTGAAATTTGGTATCAAAGTACTTGAGACAACATACCGCTCTTAAATTAGTTGTTAAAAATCGTTAAAGTAATTTAAAAGTTAAATTCGAATTAGTCCTTGGGAAAAACTGAGAAGCCCCTTGTGGAACCTTAGGGTTCTGTGGAACACAGTTTGAAAACCACTGGTCTGATACTTTCTTTTAACATAGAAAATTGAGGCCCAGAAAGTGTAAATGGCGGGTTGGTGCTGGGAAACAGCAAAATTGTGCCAAAGAAATGTTTACTTTCTAAAATTGGTTTTTCAAGCTTTTTCTCTGATTATAAAGTAATCATTTTATAAAAATACAGGGAAAATATACAGAAGGAAATTGCGAACTATGAGCTTAGTGCTGAAAAAGAAACCAGTATTCCACGCTTAACATTTGAGCACGTGTAAGTTTTTACAAAATTGGGTTCGGGCTGTATATACAATTGGCATTTGAACAACGTCGGGGTTAATCCGTGTATAACTTGTACTTGACCCTCCATATCCAGGATTCCTCTGCATCCAGGGATTCAACCAACCGCATTGTGTAGTACTGTAGTTCTTGCTATTGAAAAATATCCAAGTATAAGTGGACCCGTGCCGCTCAAACCTGCGTTGTTCAAGGGTCAGCTGTAGAGACTTGTATCCTATTTTTTTCTCTTAATGTTATATCATGTGATTCAGTTTTCTTGGATAATGTGGTTTTTCAGTGATTGCGTAATATTTTTTCACAGATGCACCATAACTGAGCCATTTTCTTATTGGTTAACATATACGTATGTATTGTTTCCCACTGTTACGTGTTAATAAGAAATGCTGTGATGAACATCTTTGCCTATAAATCTTCTGTTTCACTCTTCTCACTGTTTCCTTAAGATAATTTCCCAAAGAGTGAAATTACTGAACTAAAGGTCATTAAAACAGAAGTCTTCCCCAGAAGCTTCTATCTGACCCGTCATCCATCTCCCACAGGAGAGTCTCAGGTGTGGTGTTTTCTCCCTGTAGGAGGTATCAGATTCGGGGGGTGGGGGCGGCCTCAGTGGGAGTGATCATCTCAAGCATCTTGACCTAAGTCTCTCCATGCTTCCTCTCCAGAGGCCAGATGCTTTGTGTGTGCTTAGGCTGGTTCAAATGTGGGTAAATCTGAGATCTGCCTAGCGTCTGGGAGGTCCAGCTCACCTCTGAGTCCCTGTGTTGTCCCTGCCCACTGTGGGGACCTTGGAGCTCCGGAGGCCCTTTCGGGGCAGGTCTTTGGCCAGTGGGGTGTCAGGCCCCCAGAGGTGGCCAGGCTTGTGAGGAGGTAGAGAGAGGAACCCAAACCATTTTCAGCCTTTCCTTTTCAAATCCTACCTTTTAAGCATACCTACATTTACCTGCAAGGGCAATCGTTTTGCATTTTAATGACAAATCAAGTACGCTAACTTGCATTTGAAACGAAAGTGCCTTAAATGTCTCTGGCTGTCAGAATGAGATGTTAGGAGCCTGATGAAAAGCGAACAAAGAAGACAAAGTATGAAGCCTGGATACAGTGCAAAATGAAATAAAACCTTGTATGGCCTGTCAGGGGTGTCAGTTGATATTCATATCTAAAGCACATTATAGCATTACTTTGCAGCTCATAGCTTACTCATCTGTCTTTTTTAATTCATCACATTCGAGCCCACATCTTTTAAGTCTCGTGTGTCAACAATGGGAGAAATCTGTTAATTGACAAATGAGTGTCACAAACGTGAATTGGTGCCTTTACATCAGCGGCAGGTGTAGTCTCTTTTGTTTTTTGTTGGATCTATTATTGGCATAAGCCAGTGTAAGACATCTGTCTTTGTCGGAATGAGAAATGACAGGCCTTCTTGGCTGTCATTGTCTTAGTGCGCGCTCATTCTGTGAGATACTGTATAAAGATAAAATGTCAGTTAAAAGAATATGAAAAACTATCTGGAGGAAGTCCTTAAATTACTCAGAGAGGGGATCCGGGAATTGGGACTGGAATTGAAATCCGAGTGTTTCAGTTGGTATCTATCACACCTATTTAAAAATAATATTTCCTGAGTAACAGGATGAGGTTATCAGGCATTTAGAACGATGTTATATTGTCCTGGTATAATTAGCTTTATAAGGTGGGGAGAAAATCTACCTTTGGAAGACAGGAATTTATTTATTATCAGGTCATCTCCCAGACAAGCACAGAATTGTCTCAATAAAAACACTCCAGGTAGGATTCTGGGTGTTGATTTGCATGTGTTTTGCAATATTGAAATTGTTCCCCTCCAATTTCTTTTTCAGTTATACTCCTATCTGAGCCTGATAAGCATAATGAAATAAAAAGCAGCAGTTGTGGAGTGATGAGACAGTTAGTGGGGAGAAAACTGTTAGTTTCACTGAGCTCCTGGTGGGTTTAGAGGTGCAGGTGAGTCTGGACTCCTAAGGCTGTGTTGTTAACTTGTTGCTGGTGAGAGAGGAGACAAGGTCTGACGGTGGAGGAGTGGTCCTGCGCCCCGTTGTATCCGCAGGATCTGGGGAGCCCCTAGAGGTGTGGGGCTGGTAAGGACACCTGGTTATAGGATGGGTAGACTCTTAAGGCATGCTTCCCAAACTTGAGTGTGTACACAGATCCTTGAGGGTCTTGTTAAAACGCACTGTCTCATGCAGTAGGTCTGGCCTTGGGCCCGAGCCTCTGCATTTCTAACAAATTCCCAGGTGATGTTGATGTGCTGCTTTGGAGACCCAACTTGAACATCAAGGAGTTCATTTCAATCTTCTCACAGACCATCTGGTGGGCTCCTGTAGAGAGCGTAGAGTTAAGAGGAGAGGCAAGGCTTCGGGTGCTGGGATGGACTAGACAGTTCTGGATCATTCCTACATCAAAAAGTTATTTTCTGCAGAAGTGTTTCTCGCGCCTTCAGAGGAGGCCCAGACTCATTGATTTTTCTCCAACTCTATGTGGCTGGGGGACAGGCCTCTTTGAGTCCAAGGTACCCTGCCTTCTCTGAAGGGGTTGGCACTGTGTGTGTGTGTGTGAGTGTGTGTGTGTGGGCATGCACGTACATACACAATGCACCTAGGCTCGCTGTTGTGTGGTTGAGGAAGGGCATGTACTGAACCTCACATGAGTGTTGGCAGAACCTGTGTGTTTTTGTGTGCACCTTGTGTATTTGGGGATAGGCATGCAGCAGGCCTGAGTGTACACTATTTGTGTGTGATTTATAAACACACATGTTATACGTTTACATAGCAGGCATGTACCAAACTATGGGAGGGGATGTGTGCATGAGAGTGAATTTGCTCAGTGGAGCGTGAGGGATCCTTAGCTGATACTCATTTGAATAATCAGATCGATGGGATATATGTAGGGGAAGAAAATGGCATGAGGATCCACTGCTGGGGCTGCAGCATGCATGGTCTTTTGGTGTTATTAGTCTTGGGTAAGCATATTTCCCTCCAAGGTTCCTCCTGGCCCACTGCCGTGGAAGCTGAGTGCAGTGTTTATTTTCCGATGGAATAGACCCTTGGCAAAGTTAGACAATCCTATTGGGATCTGGGGAAGTCCTCAAATTATCATCAGAGGATCAGGAAGGGCAAATTACGTGGAGTCTGAGGACTAGACGCTCTCCTCCCTTTTCTTTTTATTTGAGCTACAATCATGACTCAGAGCACAAAGCCACCTCTTTTCTTTTCATGTAAACTAATAATGAAGTAATGTGTAATTGGGAGGATGAAACTGCTATTTTTCTGAGGAACCTCAGGAAAGCCGATGGTTCTTTCTCCAGACTCTTTTCTCCTCCCCCAACCCCACCCCAGGCCCCTGGCTTCTTCGTTTCACATTCTGTGTATTGCAGACCTTTCCCTGGCTGACCCTTAAATGCTCTGTTCTGGAGGAAATTTTTTAATTTTGTTTTTTAAATTGAAACAAGGCTTACCTGAAGGGAGTGAGGCAAGCCAGAGAGAAAGGAAGGGAAACGGCCCATCTGAAGGAAAAAAAAAAAAAAAAAAAAGGCACATAAGTTGCACCCTAAACCCCTTTCGCTATAAATGAGAACGTTTTTGTCACGTGGAGAGAGGCCCGTTTTGCTTTCTGTTGGAGGAGCCTTAGCAAAGAGGAAGTTGAGTATATGTGTGTACAGAGAGTATATGTGTGTGTCCTCTCACGTCTCCCTGTTCACCTTCTAAAAATGGGCAAGGCATGCACATGGATCTCGTGTTTATCCATACACATGTCTGTGTGCGCAGACATAGGCCAGATCCACACACAGACGTCCTTTTGTTCGAATATTAGGGGACTAGGTACATAAGAAGACCATTTTACGTGCCCGGTCTTGGTTTTCCTTTCATTGCTGGCTGTCACAGAGAATCTGAAACAGACAAAAATTTATTGGGTAGTATTTAGAAACATGTCGGTGGTAACGACTGCCGCTCTGATTTCAATTAACACCCACTAAATTTAGGCTAATGCCGTGCATTTGTAGACCTGTTGAATGTGCTTGGCATCACGTTGAAAAAGTCTAAAGTGGCCACAGTTTAAAAAGCATTCCATGCTGACCCCCGCTTTTGCGTCTGTTCCCCTTCCCCACCGTTCTGGCACACAGTGGTGAGCTCCTCTGTGAACTGGAGGGCCTTTGCAAATCTCTTACTTCAGATTTTTATAAAATGACCTTTCAGTTTCAGAGAGCACAGTTAAAGTTTTAGCGTCCAATCTTGCTTAATGAAATACTACTTGGGAGTTCATAATTCATCATTTTTCACACCCCGCTCACCCCCTTTTCTGGCTATTTGGGTGAAAACAGCTGGAGAAGTGCTGCATTTTATGATTAAGGCACTAAAAGATTAGCCGTAGGCACTGCCCATCGATGGGGCTATAGAGTTCAGGCTGCTGACAGCAGATCTGTTTTGAATCGGAGTCAGATTAAAGTGAGTGAAAATCATTTGGGGGCTGAGGGCTCGAAAGGTCACACGTGTAATGAATTGTGGGTGCCTGCCTGGCTTCCCAGGCGAGAACCGTGAGCAATTATTAAATGCCATTGTGCATTGGGAAGGGTTGGTTGGTGGTGACTTTGAAACTTTCCAGAAGCGAGGCTGGGAGATTGCAAAAGGTAGTACTAAGGCATTCGACAGGAGAGGATTTGGAGGGCGGTGGTTGCCTTGTGTATTTGGCTTTATTTGGGGAGAGATTTTTGTTACCCTCCCATCTTGCTCTGAGTCTGTAGTGATGGATGGCCCCAGCAGTTCCGGGCGGTGGAGTCCTGCTTGGGTACCTTTTTTCTTTGACTCGGCAAGTCCCTTCAGCATCTCCCTGCTTTTTCCGGGTGCCGTGGGAGCTGGTGGTTTTGCTCCGCCCCTCAACTGTTCTGCAGTCATTAAACGTGTCTTTATGGACAATCTCCTTTTCATCCCTTGAAGCCACCCCAAACCACCCTGGTCTGCTGTGTAGGCATCAGGGACGGATAGAAAGTCTGAGGCTCTTTCCCTCCTGAAGTTGAGGGTGCTTGGACTGCCTCGATAAGGTGAGGCTGGGCCCTACCCCCTTCCCAGTATTTTCCATCTCAGGTGGTGTTGCTGAGTCCTGTGGACAGATTCCAGAAAGTTCCTTCATCACAGACAGGGAATGCCTCCTGCCCCCTGTTGAATGAGCGCTTCTCATATTGGGCATGGATCTCTCTGGCTTCTAAACCATCCCGCCCTCCCTGCCTTCTCCCTTTTTAGCATTTTGGAAACCCAGGCATAGATCTCTCTGGAAACACTTGCTCTGATATGGAAAGCCAGGCAAAAAAACAAAACTTAAACGATTAGGTTTAATTGGTGATTGTTTTTTTTTCTTTAAGTGGATCAGTTTATTTGGTTACTGAATGCTTGCTACGTGCCGGCTGGAAGGCTAGGCATTAAAGATACCAGAGGACTAACATCCCTATAGAGGAGACAGATGTGGAACTTGGTGACTACAACCCACTGAAGTGATGAAATATTGAAGGATGCGCAGGGCACTGACCACATGGCAGAGAAGCAATTGTCCCATCCTGGGGGTGGTGGAGGAAGGTTTCCTGGAGTGCTAGCGTGTCTGAGCTGTATCTGAAGAGATGAGCAGAATGAACCATTTGGGAGGGCGAGGAAGGATGTTCTCAGTAGAAGGGACAACGTGAGCGGCAGGGAAGGGTGAAACAGCTGTGGCCAAGGCTTGGCTCGCCAGGGTGGGTGACGCCCCCCTTGCCATTTCTTGAGCGTGTGCTTGATTCAGTGAACGCGTACCGAGTGTTTACGTTACGTCCGGTCCTGTCCTAGGTGCTTGAACTACATCAGGGAATGAGGCAAAGACCTCTGTCCTCGGTGCCTCTTTGTTTTTCCTTCTTCCTTTTCCCTTTGAGAGTTCCCCTACCTTTTGCCTCTTTCTTCACGATAGCGAAATGTGACTAGTCAGGGTAATGAGAAAGAGGAGAGTGAGACAGAGTGTGGCCGCTCCATCAAGTGTATAATGTGAATGGGCTCCCGGAAGATGTCCTGCCTGTGTTTGGATAAATTGTGGGGACTGGAGACGACCCTATGCCACACATCAGGGTTCCAAGTTCTTTACCTTCTTGGATTCGATATGGGTGTCTGGTACCTCCATTGTCTGTTCTCCTTACTAGGCTACCTGCAGTGTACTCATACTTAGGTACAGATAGGTGATAGCAGTATAAAAATCCCCAGAGAATACCTGCCTGTTTTCTGTGATGAATCCTAATGGATCAAGCAGTAATTGTAGAGCATCAGGCATCTTGGACCAGGAGGAGGCTTTTTTTTTTTTTTTTGGGAAGGGGTGGAAAGGTGCTTAGGGGCATTCATAATAGACCCAGAGGACTCTACAAAGATGGTTGTTACTCTCCATCACACGTAAGTTCCTTTTTTCCTAGTTGTCTTTAGGTAATTAGATTCTATTAGGGCGGAGGTAGAGAGACAACTTATTGGCTGTGGCTCAAGGATATAAAAAGACCGTTAGGAATCCAGCACCACCTTCATTACTGTGTGATCATTGCATGTAGGTGATAAGGCAGCCATGGTCTCTGCCCACAGAGATCTTTCTGGAAGGAGGTCTTCCAGAAGGCAGATGAGCTTCAAAAGCCACTCAGTGTGACCAAACACACACCTCGGCCAGCAACAGACTCCCCCCTGCCATGGCCCTACAAGTTCTGTGGCTTTGAGTTGGGTCAGATATTCCTTTTGCGGTCCTGCAGTTAAAGTGATAATTATTTCTTTTCAGTCCAATGAACTTGGTAGAAGGCTTTCACAGAAGGTCTTTGGGGGAATGTTGGGCCTAGGGTTTGGGAGGGGGTAGGGTAGGAAGGATGAATGCCAAGCCCCAACAGGGGTGGGGTGGGTTGGGTAGGTAGGGGCCTGCCTGCATTATCGGTCCGTGGCGCCCATCCAGCCTATGGCCTCTCTCACACAAAGCCTTGGTTCTGATTAATGGCATCCGTGTCTGGGAGGCATGGATTGTATTAGACCTTGTTTAAAAGTGCTCGCTATACATTCACTTCCCCTGGAAGTGCACCAAAATAGGATGAGAGGAGAAAAGGGAGCGAGAGAAAGAGCCTGCATTTGGAAAGGGTAGAAAGGAAAGCTTTTTTCATAAATGCTTTCTGTGACTTTTTATACTCTTCAAGGCTTTATCTCTGCAGGGCTCCTACGGGAGAGCAAGGGGAAAAAGTGAAGACAGACGTCTTGGGAAAGAAAACGGGTTTCCTTGCCAAGACTGGGAGATGGTGCTGGCTCTCTGGGCTTTTTAGAAACTCTAAGAAATCTGCTGACATTTTAAAGGGTGGGGGGGAAGAGAGAGAGAGATGATTTATGATGACATCACATGTTACCCAAGCAGATCCTGCGAGAGGAAAATGGCTTTTATAGAGAGCATGTTGCAATAAAGAAACAGTGAGTCACTGGGGGAGCATCATCAATTGAAATGCCTTCAGTTATTTGCCTTAACTCTCCCCCCACCCCCATTCCCCAGCCACCCGAAGGCCTTGGCAGCTCTTAGGGCCTTGCTGTAAAGGGGTTGCGAGAGCCCGAGCCCAGCCTGAACCCAGAGTGCCTGAGGCCTTCTGTCTCCCCCATCTCCCCCCAGCCTCCCTTTCTGATGACTATGATTGCATCCGGCCTTGTTCTTAGCTTCCTGTCGGATAAGGTGGGTGTGCAGGTGTTGAACTGGCTGCCCGTGTGTGTGTGTGTGTGTGTGTGTGTGTGTGTGTGTGTGTGTGTGTTGGGGGGGTGCTGACCCTGTGTGTTTAAGTGGTGGGTGATGGAGGAGGATGGTAGGGGGAGGGAGCTGGTGACTGTCTGCTTTTCCTGGAGTAGCGGAACAGTGTTGGACTTTCGTGGAGGGGTGTGGGTTGTTGCCATGCTTGTTCACAGGAAGAACTTGGAGATGGGCGTTTGGGTGAGAGATCCAGCCTTCCGGGCCCGGGGATCACGGTGACTGCACTTTCACCCTCAAACAAGGTTTGCAGCCTAGTGTTGGTCTCCCAGGAGTTCTCTCCTCTCAGTTGTGTGTTGTGCTGTGGCTCGTCATCTGCAGGGCACCAACCCTGGGTTTCGGCAATGTGGCAGGGTCCAAAGGCCTGCCCGTTACTCCTGGTTCTTTGATGATACACGTCTCCCCTTGAATGACACTTTCCTCCGTTCTCCTCGAGGCACCAGTACCTTCCTGCTTTCCCTTTGCCATCATTAAAATGGTCTTGAGGACCAGGTCAGGAACCCTTTTCTCTTAAGGGTGAGTTGACAGAATGGGTTCTAACCACCTCGTGTGTATTTGCATTTCAGTGAAGATCAAAATATAAAGCTGAAGGCCAGAAATGCTCTGGAAGGAGTTCCAGCCATCAGAAAGAGGGGTTTGGGGGAGCCCTTCGAGACGTCAGGTTGGGGTGGAGCAGGCAGTTGGCTGGGCCGGCTGTGGTGTGGATGGTGCGCCACCTTGCCCGTGCTGGGATGGCGTCTCTGCAGAGCGGGTCCTTCCTTGGAGGGCCCTCAGTCTGAGCAACCCCACTGATTGTCCACTTTGAATAGTCTGTACACGAGGTTGGGGAAAACTCCCCTAGGAGAAGGAACAGTCACTGCCTGGGTGATGCTTAGGAGGCCAGCAGGCCGAGGCCAGGTCCTGCCCTGCTTTTCCACACCCGGGAAGGATTCAGTCCAGTCCTGGGAGGTCTTTGAAGCCTGGGGCCTTCCCTGCTAAATTACCAGCCCTGGCCCAATGCACATCAGTGGTGCAAAGATGCTGCTGTTCTCCCGAGTAGGCTGGTTGGCTCATGAGCCCAGACATGCTCTCTCCTGGGCTCTCTGCCTTGAGCAGTGAAGTTGGCCCCATAGAGGAGAAATGGCCTGATTGTAATCACGTTCTTGGTGTCCGCTAGACATAGGCATTTCCTAACTGCCTTTTTAACAACTGTAGACAGTGGTAGTAATAAATGACCCATCATCCCATCACCTTCATCCTCCTTTTATTGAGGTCTGGGGACACAGCAGTCAGCAAGATACAGCCTCTGCCTTCAAGAAGCTCATCTGAAGTCTTGAGGGTACTTTATTTTTTTCTGTTGAAGAAACCTAATTTCATCCAGAGTTACGGTTCACCCTGCATACATGGTGGGAGTGGTGGGGGAGGGTTGAACTTCAGCTCTGTGCCAGGCATTTGAAAACTTTCAGTCACCCTGTAAGGTCATTTTTATTGTCTCCCTTTTATCTTAAACCCCCCCCCCCCCAAAAAAAAAAACACCCATCCCAAACCAAAAACAGAGGTAGAGCCTGACTGTGGTCTCAGAGCTCCGAAGTTGCGGGCAGCGCTAGAACTGGGTACTGTGTGTCCCAAGCCTGTGCACCCTCTCACACCAAGCTCTAGATAATGGTACACATATTGCTTTGGGTTCTGCTGTTTTTCACTTAACATGTCAAAAGCATTTTTCCGTGTTTCTGTAGTATTCATGATAATCTTTTAAAATGACTACATGATTTTTCTCTCCATGCTGATGTACTCTAATGTAAACCAGTCTGTAGAATGTTAAATGTTTATTTTTAATTTCTTTGATGTTGGAAATTGAGTGGGAAGTCCTGCGATTGCCCCCTCCCGACTTGGTTCCTCCAAAGGAGCCATAGGGCTGGCACAGATGGAGCCTTGGTGGGGGGCGGGTCTCCCCACAGGCTTGTTGGGGGAGCATGTTGCCCTCCCGCCAGTGAAGCTCCATGAAAGGACAGCTTAGCTTCTTGTCCTGGATGCTCTGGCTTCCGACTCAAGCCAGACTTCCTTGCTGGGCCTTTTGGAGATCCCTAAGTTCACCCTCTTCCTCTGGGAGATCCAAGACCATCCTGCCAGACTGGTCCCCTCTCTCCCACCAACTTGCCCACCTTAGTCCAGAGGCTCAAATCCGTTCTCTTCACCCAGAATGCTCCCTGCCTCCTCCTCCCCCAAGTCTTGCCTACCCAGTTCTGTCCAGCCTTTAGACCTCAGCTCAACATCTATAGCCTCTAGGCAGCCCCTCTGCCAAAGTTGATCTCTCCTTGTATCAAGCTTCCTGAAAGCCCACCCTTTCCAACTTGACACCAAATTATACGCTGTCACATGAATTCCTATCTCCTCAAAACTGGGTAAGGAAAGAGGCAAGGGGGTCTCATGTTCATGTTCTCAGCTCCCTTCTACTCTGAATTTAATCCTTGTAGCAGCCCTGTGAGGTGGGATTTATCATCCCCACTTTACAGGGAGGAGGGGTTCACGTTGTCCCAGGCAGGGCTAGAGAAAATGAGTGCCCTGTAAGTGACAGAACTCCCAGATGGCAAGAGACCATTTCTTTCACTTCCTCTCCCTCCCCCTTAGTGACTAGGGTGCAGTGTGAGACACGTAGTGGGTGCTCGTTAAATGCCTGTTGAGTTGAATTGTTGAACAGTTTCCTTTGTGGGGGTGAAAATTCCTCCTGTGCACTGCTGAATCAGGAGGGAAAAATTGAGTCAGCTGTGCACGTGGCATGTGCTTTTAATTTCAAACAGGGATCTCTGCAGTTTGGCAAGGGTCAGGCATTGACAAGAGGTGCAGAGGAGGGAAAAACATCTTGAAGCTGCCTTCTGCTGCGAGCGAGAGCAAAGCCCCACATCTGTTCCTTGTCTCGGCCCCAGTTCCCCTCTCTTGCTGAGATTTTAACAGTAGGCAGGAAGGGTGGGTGTGGCCAGACCTGAGAGTTGAGTGATCTGAGCTGGGGAGTCGAGGGCTCCTGGGACATGATCTGCCGTGTTGGTTGGGTGTCAGGTTGGGTGTACCCAGCATGGGGTTTGGTCTGTGCAATAATTTTAAGGTTTGCACCTTCTGTTCCCCGTGGTGGACCAAAGGGGAGCTGTTTCACCATCACACTGTTTGTGAGGCTTGGGAGGCTATAGAGGTCTTTCCTCTTGCTGCGGCTTCATTCTTGGCTGTTAACCAAATGAGAGGGCCCAATGAGGGGAGTATACCAGGAGGGGGCCTTACAAATGGTGCACACCCAAGTGGAGACGGACCAGGGATGGACATCAAGGTGGGGGGAACCGGGCGTGTACACCAAAGTGGTGCAAACATGAAGCTTTTTTGCTGGGGCCAGCATAACATGCTGTGATGGAATTAGGAAGGAAAGCTGCAGAGGCTGTCAGTGTTGTTTGATGGGCGAAGGCAGTGCTAGAGAGCTGAAGGAGTCATAGCAAGGGGCATTCTACAGAGAGATGACAGTCAATGTTTGTTTGGAAGTGCTGGGCTTCCGGAGTTAAATGCTTTCTTGGTGTCAGGATTTCTCACAGCCTCACACGCCAGTCTCGTATTGGAATCTCTAGGCTGTGGATGAGCAGGCCTCCTTTGGAGGTGAAGTTGTTAGGACACCTGCAGAGAGGTTGGGTTCAAGTCTCAGCCCTACCATTGGCTTCCACGATGTTGGGTAAGCTGTTCAGTATTCTGTGGCTCAGGTTCCTCATCTGTGGAATGCCGGTTTTGAGGATTAAATGAGAGGGTGCTTTATAAGTTGTTTAGTGTAGTGTCTGGCTTATAGTGACTGCTCGGTAAGTGTTAGCAGCTGGTGTTGTAATTGTGTCACCAGGATCATCTCACCAGTGACCAACGGGAATTTTTCCCTAGAGCAGTGGTTCTCAACCTGCATTCCTGGGCCATCAGCATCATCTGGGAGTTCGTTAGAAGGACAAATTCTTGGGCTGTACCCCATTGAGTTTCAGGTTCAGTAGGTCTGGTTGATACTGTTACTCCTGGTTTGGGGATCACAATGGAGAACGTCCCTTAGCACTTGTGCCCCATGTGATAGAATTTAGAATATGTAGCTGCATGCCCTGCTGCTTTCACCACACTGCCATCTCTCCCAGATGGTTAGATGATGCATTACCCAGAATTCCTTTGAGATCAAGTATTCCTGTGATCAAAGCAGGAAGAACCTAGTGGCGGGATGAGGCCTCATAGAGATAGGGAATAGGGCAGTGACTGCTTTTGCCCTTTAAACCAGCCTTGCTTGGCTGTGGAACAGACTCGCCACTACAGCAGAGACCCTCTGTCAGGTGAGCACGGCACAAGGACAGTTTGCCTTAGACCTCTTTGGAGGGTACTGAGAGTGGGACATAGCCCAAGCCTGTCATTGTGCTACCATTTCACTTTGTATGGCATCTTATTTCCTGGGGAGCTGCTTTCTTCAGTTGGATTGTAAGACTCCTCTGTGTGTGTGTGTGTGTGTGTGTGTGGATATGTGTGACACAGTACTCAATTCATTTGATAAACATGGTCTTGAGCAATGACACTGAATATCTGTAGCAGTGTCACTTCCCATAGGAAATTGTTCCCAGTCGTCTGTACTTGGCAGTGTGTGTCTCACTGCAGGACAAGTGTTGCTTCATGGTGCTGTCTGCCAACCAGACTTGTGCTCATCGAGGGTGGAAACTCATTCTTTTATCGCTAGCACAGCACCTGGCACACAGTTGTGTTTAAAAAAAAAAAAGTCTCGTAAGAGGCCATAGAAGTCCTCTGGGGATATCAGAGTAAGATTCCCATGTGGTTGATGGGGTCCTTGGACAGAACGGGACCTCATGGCGGGGGTGGGGGGCGATGTGGGCAGTTCTGGCTGGGTGCTTGGGGGGCGGTGGTCTGAAGATCCAGGAGGTTGTACCTCTTAGGTTTTTTCCTTCTGATCCTAATTGCTTCTTTTTTTGTGTTTTCTGGGGAGATGATCCTCCTGTGAGCTTCGAACCCTCTTGTGAAGCTCTCCCTGCAGATTATCAAGGGCATTGGGTAGTCCGACCTCAGTCTGTGGGAGCTAAGCCCTTGGCGGAATGGGAGGACCCTGGGCCAGGATGGCCTAATGAGGGACTAGTGGCCATGCTGGGGTAAGCCAGGTCCTCTCCGTCTTTCAGTTTCCCTAAACAGTATTAATTTTGAGAACCTGGGACTGCTTCCCAGAGATAATTGGATCACCAAGTCCTGGTCATTAGGCAAGTAGTCTTTTTCGTAAAGAAACAGGCGAAGAGCTGATCATTGAAGCCCATTGTTTCAGGTAATTCATGGTTTGGCATCCGGGCTCCTTTGAAGTAAAACTACTGGAAAATATAAACCTTTCTTCTCATAATAGAATCTGCTTGTGTTATTTAAATCCCAGGGTTTTACATTACAATAGTCGCCCATCAGGCTTGGAGAGAAATGGAACGTTCTCTGACAATACTGCGTGTGGTGTTCTTGCGGGTTTAAAATTAAACCTAATCGGGAGGTGTCACTGAAGCCTGTGCTGAGTAAATGATGGAGCACAAAATAAAATGATTTATACAACTTTCTTTTCCAATAGGCAGTGCTTTTTAATGTTTTTCTCCTTCTGAAAGAAGGCGTGGGTGTTGAAAGTGATTTTTGATTCTGTTTTTCTTAAGTGGTCCAAGACCACAGCATTGTGAGAGCTGCCCTCCCCCACGGCGCTGCTTTCCCACGTGGTTGACTCTTGCTTGAACTTTCTCAATTTGGAAACATTAGGATGTTCTGACAACCTCAGGGTTCTCAAATCTGGCCTATCACAATGGAAATGGGAGGCCAGCCTTTTGGGAGTTACTGGGAATCTGAATTTAAAGTGGTGTGATTCAAGGCTTGCTCCTCCTTACTGGGTGTCTGTTTCAAGACCATTGTATTAGGGTGAAGTTGGTTGCTTGTGGTGTCCTCACGATAGGTTAATTTAAAAAAAAAAAAAAATCCCTGCTTGTGAAAGTGGGTCCCCAGATGGGAATAGACGTGTCTGCACATGTGTGGACCCAAGCTTGATGAGGTTAGCTTGATCATTAACGCGAGGTGAGGTTGGAGGGGTAGAATCTGCCCTGCCTTCCTACCCTAAATATGTGCAAATTCAGCTCATCCAAAGCGGATGTTATCCGCTTCCTCCCCACATTTTTTGCTGTCTCCTTTATCTCAGTTCCTGGTGCCACTCTCCTCCCAGGATCCCAGGTTCAAATCTAAGTTCATGTTCCCATACCTTAAGAACTGCTGAACTTTGTTAATTGCTCTGCTCGCCCACCCGCATCTCTTCTCCCCTCCAGACCTTGCTGACAGATCAGGGATTGTCTGGAGGCACCATCTGATTCAAGTCCTCCCCTGTTTGAAATCCAGGCCAGCTTACAAGGGACTTTCCTAGCTTAGTTGTTCTGTTGCAGGAAATGGGACCCCTTCCAGGGCCCAAGAGTGGGCTCTTGTCTAACACTCGGAAATGAACTGTCCGAGGAGACCCACGTGCTGACAAAGCAAGAGACTGTGTTGGGAAGGGGCACCCAGGTGGAGAGTAGAGAGTAAGGGAACCCAGGAGAACTGCTGTGCCATGTGGCTCCCAGTCTTGGGTTTTATGGTGATGGGGTTAGTTTCTGGGTTGTCTCTGGCCAGTTATTCTGACTCAGGCTCCTTTCCTGGTGGCGCCTACTTTGCTCAGCCAAGATGGATTCCAGGGAGAAGGATTCTGGGAGTTTGGTAGGACAGAGAGACTGGCGTCTCCTCTCTCCTTTTGACCTTTCCCAAATTCTTCCGGTTGGTGGTAGCTTGTTAGCTCTGTGTTCCCTACCAGGACCTCCTGTTGTAAGATAGCTCCACGGCATGTGGGATCCTCCTGAACCAGGGCTCGAACCCGTGTCCCCTGCATTGGCAGGCGGATTCTCAACCGTTGTGCCACCAGGGAAGCCCCCAGGTCTTGGTCGTTGTGTGGTCCTCTTATATTAGTCTGCTAGGGCTGCTATAACAAAATACCACAGACTGAGTGGCTTATACAACAGATTTATTTTCTCACAGTTCTGGAGGCTAGAAGTCCAGAATCAAGTTGTTGGCAGGGTTGGTTTCTCCTGAGGCCCCTCTCCTTGACTGCCTTCTCTTTGTGTCTTCACATGGTCTTCCATCTGTGTGTGTCTGTGTCCTCTTCTTCTGAGGACACCAATCATATAGGATTAGGGCCCATCCTAAAGACCTCATTTTAACTTAATTACCTCTTAAAGACCCCATCTCCAAATACAGCCCCATTCTGAAGTACTGGGGGTTAGGGTTTCAACACAGGGATTTTGGGGGACACAGTTCAGCCCATAACGCCCCAGTCTTCCACCTATCAAACATCTACATGTTCAAGGCTTATGATCTGAGTGTCTCATTGCCACGAAGTTCTCCCTAACTCTCTGTGGATGGCGGCCCAGCTGCCTTGTGTGTCCCAAGGAGCTTCCCGCTTGAGCCAAGTCCCCACATTCGGTTGCTGGAATGAAGGATGGATTTCTGCGTCCACCTCTTGGGGGACATGAGGCTTGTATAACTCCTGGAGTCTTGCTGTCCCCACCACAAGCAGTCCCTTCTGATGGAGCAGTGCCCAGCGTGTACTATGCATAGCCACGTGTATAATTCATGAGGGAGGAGTCGTGTCACCCAGGGCCTGCTGCTCATTTGCAAGAATTATGAGCTTTGACAGAACTCCCTGTCGTGCAGGCCTCCTTGTCACATCGGTGGTAATTACTGTTCCTTTTCTAATTACTTATCTTATCCAGGATGGCCCCTTTCAGCTGCTGCAGAGGCTGACACCCCTGTCCTCTCACGCAGAGGCAAGCTGGGTCACTGCCACCACTGCCCCGAGGCCTCCTTTCCCTCTTCTCCTGTTTGGCTCCCTTTCTCCTTTCTCTGGTTTCGGAACTGTGCCCCCTTTTTTTAAAAAAAAAAAACAACAAAAAACGATTGTTTGATTTTTAGACCATTGCTCTGAAGGGCCAAAGGACAGGAGAGTTGGTCCTTAAGCCTCAGTGCACTGTCCCTCACCCAGAGCTGCCTGCCTTCACCTTGGGGAAAGCAGCGCTCTCCCATGATGACAACCTGCTCTGAGTCAGGTGGAGAAAAATAGCAAAGTGAACATCATATTTAAGAGTCTGAATGTGCTGAGTGGATGCTTTGGAAACCTAACCTCAGGCAAAAGGTCCTTGGTTCAGGCTTGATGACCGATGTAGTATCGTGTGCTGTTAATAAACAGGAGATTGAAGACCCAGCCAGGCCATATTTTTGCCTGTCACCAGAGGATCTCCAATCCTCTAACTATTTTAGTTTTAATATTTGATTTTGCTTGGGTTCACCTCTAGATTTGCTTTGCTTTGTCCCTTATCATGTTACTATATTTAATTGACTGAATTAAGGAAGGTTTCTGTTTCACCTTCAGTACTTAGCATTTTACCTTCAAATGGCTATAATAACTTTGGAAGGACGTGATTTTGATGAAATCCTATCCATTATGAAAGGTGTTAATGTACACTTCAGATTTTATTTAAATGTAGTCTGCCCCCTTGAAACAAAATGACAAAAATGTCCAAAATAACATTTCTTCAACAATGTATAATGGATTTCAGTGGAAATTGGCACATTTTTATGAGGTAGGGAGGTACCATCCCACCAGCACAAATTTCTGTGTTAAAAGGAAGGTATCGCTGTGTAACCAGTGATGGGCGAATTAGATACGGGCTGTCTGGCCTCAGTGACTGACTTGAGCCCTCCTGATCTTTGCACTCTTGCACTGTTGACCTCACTACCCTTACCTCCCCCTGCGGATGTCCTCTGTGTAGCCCTGAAGCTTGCATGTGGTTTCACATCTGGGCTTTCACCCTCAGCTTCTTTTCTGGCTTCATTTGCATTTCTCGTTGGTTCCATGCCTCCAGGGACCCCCTTCCAGGCATTTCTGATTTACTCCAGCTCTGAGGGCTGCTTCCTGCCACAGAATGAGTTCTTAACTTCAAGGAACTTACATTTTAGTTGGGGCAGGTGATGGAGGGTATAGCCAAGTGAGCAGTTAAGTGATGCCACCATGGGGAAAGCTGAGGCTCCTCTGAGAACACCTAGAAGGTACACCCGACCTTGGGATGAGGGAAGGGTATCAGGAGAGGCATCTTGAAGGAGGTGTTATCTAGGTGAACCTGAAGGATTCACTCATTCATTCATTCACCTTACAGAACCCTTATGTGTTAAGGGGGTAGGCACTGTGCTCATGGCTGGCAAATAGCAGTGAACAAAGCAGGTGGGGTCCTTGACCTCGTGAAGCTTATGTTTTAGTGAGTAGAGGTAGCCAAGTAAGGTGCTATTGGGAGGTGAAGAGTATTTCCGGTAGAGGGAACAGCCTGGACCATGTCCAGATCGCAGGATGAATGAGTATATTCAAGGCACACAAAGAAGGAAGGCAGGGGCCAGATCACAGAGGGGTTCGTAAACTCTGGAGTTTGAACTTTAGCCTGAGGGTGAGGGGTTGCCACTGAATGGTTTTGGGGAGGAGAGTTGCCAGGTCAAGTTTGTATTTTATCGATAGAAAGATCACTTTTGTTGTTTTAGAGAGAGTGGGTTGAGGATGCAGTTTAGGAGGTAGGTTAGGAGGCTGTGAGGCTTGCCTTGGGGCAGTGATAATATGAAAGACAAGTAGATGAATCTGAGAGATACTTTGGGAGGCAGTTTTGATAGTATTTGAGTGGATGTGGAGGGGTGAGGCCTGCGTGAAATCAGAGCTGACTCTGGGGTTTATTGATGGAACACCTGGATGGTGGCAGCAGTCTTGGAGATGGGGAGGTTGGAGGGGAACAGGGTTTTTAGGGTGGAGGAGATGAAATTGGGACACAGTGAGTTTGAGATGCCTGTGGAAGTGTGGCATCCAGGTGGCAGTGTCCAGGAGGCAGCTGAAGATACAGATCTAGGGTTGAGAGCAAAGTCTGCGTTGGAGGCCCACAGTGGGAAGCGTCAGCATAATGAGCTGCTGTGAGCGTGGGACTGGATGAATTTGCTTAGGGCTGTGGGAAGACGTTTAGGGTAATAAATTATAGGACAGATCTGAGGACGTAAGAAATGAACTGAGGATGAGCAGCTAAAGATGGTGGAGGAAAACCAGATGGTTTGTCAGAAACTTGGGACAGAACAGTTGAAATAGGAGGGAGTGGTCAGCAGGGTCAGATGCTGCAGAGAAAAGATTGAATGAGGCCTTGAAATAGCCATTGGGTTTTGCCATAGGGAGGTACTTAGTGAGTTTGGTAGGGATGATTTGAGGGAATGGTGGGCTTTTCTGTCCATATGATGTCGTTTGAACACTTTCCATTCTCTCCATCTCCATCAACACCATTCAAGTTCAAGGCATGTTCATATCTCACGTGGTGGACTTTTGCTGTAGCTTCCTGATTGTTCCACCAATATATTCTCTGTGTGGCAGAGAGAATGATCTCGTGAAGAGGCAAATCTAATTATGCCACTCCTTGCTTAGCATCTTTTAACGGTTTTACCCTGTTAGGATAAAGACAGATCCCTTGACGTGCAGCACAGGCGTCCTGTCTCCTCTGTTCTCATCGTGTGCCGTGTTCTCTCCCTCTCTGCCCAGGCATAGCAGTCTTGCCTAAATGCCTTGAGCTGGTCGTGTCTCCTTTGGCCATCAGTACTCTGCACGTGCTGTTCTCTTGATTTGGAAGTCTTACTGCACCTACTTCATTTCTACTTGCGGATTTTGGTTCTAGCGACACTTTCTTAGGGGAGTCTCTCCTGACCTCTCTCACAGGGTCAAATCTTTCTGTGGGGTGTTCTCATAGCACTTGTCTTTCTTTGAACTCTGTGACAGATTGCATTATGTTCCTAGTCCTTCCCCCTCCCTGTATCCATGCCCTCTGGCATGTGGTTTTGCAGTGTTGCCCCCGGAGTATATTCCCCTGACCCGTTGAAGTTGGGCATGGCCACGTGACTTGCCCTGACCAGTGATACATAGGTGGTGTGAGAGTGTGCCAGTTTTGAGGGTGGGCCTTAGGAGGCATTGCCCATTCTGTCTTCTCGAGCTTTTGCCAGTGCCCGTTCTGAGACTGGGCTTCACAATGTGGAGTGGACCTGAGCCCTTTCTGTAGTCTACAACCTGGAGTCCAGTGTAGCCTGGCTAACTTATAGGCAGATATTTGCAGATAGGCGAGAATAAATGAGTTTTGGGATAGTTTGTTAGGCAGAATTATCTTGGCAATAGATGGCTGATAAGATAGCACCCACAGTTGCGATTATATATCTGTATATGTATATGTGTCATTTATGTCTGCCCAGCTAAACGCTAAGTTTCACAAGGGGGCAAATATTGAGGCTATTACAAGTGTACCGTATTTCCCAGCAATCCTGCACAGTGCCTGACACATGGTACGTATGCAACACATATTTGTTAAGTGATTATGTAAAGTCTGTTCAATTCAACTATGTGCTGTATGTCTTTATCTTCCATGATGATCTTAAGAGTTTACTGGTTCTGGCTAAATTGGCCCACTGCCAAAGGTATTGAGATACATTTTTGTATTCAATTATAATACTTTGCTAACTTAAAACAAAATGACAGCTTATAGAAATGTAATTTAAAAAAATTTTAGTAAAACGTTGGTTTAAGAGGTTAAGGTGTGAATTGTGGGGAAAAATACTTCATCTGCAATCTTGAAGCAAAAATGAGTATGTTAATCCCATATTCTGCCTAGTTAAGGTTTACTTCTTATTTAGGTTACTGTGTATAACATTCATCATTCTACCCCATTAACAAATAGGTCACTTTCCTAGGTAATTTCTACATTAGAAACAGATCAGGGCTATAAGATCTGTTGTTGATTTAAGAGCTAACTTTGGCTGAGTTGAGGTAAAATGCCCATGGGATTTAATATCTATCTTAGGGGGAAAAAGGGCATCTTGTGATAGGGAATGAATACAGGGCTTAGAGTCAGAGGACTGCTCTTTACTAGCAGTGATCATGAAAAGTGGTCTAACGTTCCTGAGCTTTCTTTTTTTCTATATTTTAGTTTTATTGGAGTGTAGTTGATTTACAATGTTGTGTTAGTTTCAGGTATACAGCAAAGTGACTCAGTTATACGTATACATATATCCATTCTTTTTTTTTTTTTTTTTTTTTTTTTTTTTGCTGTACGCGGGCCTCTCACTGTTGTGGCCTCTCCCGTTGCGGGACACAGGCTCCGGACGCACTGGCTCAGTGGCCATGGCTCACGGGCCCAGCCACTCTGCGGCATCTTCCCGGACCGGGGCATGAACCTGCGACCCCTGCATCGGCAGGCGGACTCTCAACCACTGCGCCACCAGGGAAGCCCCTATCCATTCTTTATTAGAGTCTTATCTAGGTTATCACAGAATATTGTAGAGTTCCCTGTGCTATACATTAGGTCCTCATTGGTTATCTATCTTAAATATAGTATTGTGTCTGTGTTCATCCCAACTCCTGATTTATTTCTCCCCCCCACGTTTCTTCCTTGGTAACCATAAGTTTGTTTGCGATATCTGTAAGTCTGTTTCTGTTTTGTAAATAAGTTCATTTGTATTTTTTTAAAATTAGATTGCACATATGAGTGATATCATATGATATTTGTCTTTCTCTGACTGACTTCACTCAGTATGATAATCTCTAGGTCCATCCATGTTGCTACAGATAGCATTATTTCATTCTTTTTTATGGCTGAGTAATAGTCCACTCTATCTGTGTACCACATCTTCTTTATCCATTCCTCTGTCGATGGACATCTAGGTTGCTTCCACGTCTTGGCTATTGTAAATAGTGCTGCAATGAACCCTGGGATGCCTGTATCTCTTCGGATTATGGTTTTCTCTGGATATGTGCCCAGTAGTGGATCCAGCTTGCTGGATCATATGGTAGTTCTAGTTTTAGTTTTGTTGTTGTTGTTGTTTTTTTGTGTGTGTGTGTGGTACGTGGGCCCCTCACTGTTGTGGCCTCTCCCGCCGCGGACGCGCAGGCCCAGCGGCCATGGCTCACGGGCCCAGCCGCTCTGCGGCGTGCGGGATCCTCCCGGACCGGGGCACAAACCCGCATCCCCTGCATCGGCAGGCAGACTCCCAACCACTGTGCCACCAGGGAAGCCCTAGTTTTAGTTTTTTAAGCAACCTCCATACTGTTCTCCACAGTGGCTCCACCAATTTACATTCCTACCGACACTGTAGGGGTGTTCCCCTTTCTCCACACCCTCTCCAGCATTTATTGTTGTAGACTTTTTGATGACGGCCATTCTCCTGAGCTTTTCCTTCCGCACCTGTAAAATGGGGTTGATTAATATGTGCTCCATAGGATTGTGAGAAACGCATTGCAAAAGTAAAAGGGCTTGTGAGTTAATGGAATGAATGAGAATGAAATGGTAAAGAGTAAAATTGTTTTTTAAATGTTAATTTTATAGTTAGCCACCTTATTAATGTTTCTTTTCTAAAAGTGAGTCATTTTTATTGGGTTTTGGCATAAGTTGGAAAAAATTATTTTGCTTTTCTAATTTTTATGTTTATTTCTTTTCCTTTTCTAATTGTATTGGCTAATGTTGAGGGTTTTAAAAAGTATTTTTAAAACACTGCTTTGAGATAAGACTGACATATAGAAACCTGTACACATTTAATGTATACAACTTGATGAGCTTGGAGATAAGGTACATAATCATGAAACCATCACCACAATCTTTGCCATAAACATATCTACCACCAAAAGTGATCCGTCATATCCAGAAGTGTCCTCCTGCTGTCTTATTTTTTTTTGTGTGTGTGTGTGTGTGTATATGTGAGAGAACACTTAAGATTTACCCTGTTAAGTATGCAGTACAGCATTGTTACCTTTAGGCAGTTTTCTCTACCTCATGTCTGTTAAGAGGACTATTACCAAAAAAAACCAAAATAACAAGTGTTGGTGAGGATGTGGAGAAAAGAGAACCCTTGTACACTGTTGGTGGGAATGTAAGTTGGTGCAGCTACTATGGAAAATAGCATGGAGGTTCCTCAAATTAAAAATACAGGGACTCACACCATTGTAAAGCAATTACACTCCAATAAAGATGTTAAAAAAAAAAAAAATACAGGGACTTCCCTGGTGGTGCAGTGGTTAAGAATCCACCTGCCAATGCAGGGGACCCGGGTTTGAGCCCTGGTCTGGGAAGATCCCACATGCCGCGGAGCAACTAAGCCAGTGCGCCACAACTACTGAGCCTGCACTCTAGACCCCATGAGCTACAACTACTGAAGCCCGCATGCCACAACTACTGAAGCCCGCATGCCACAACTACTGAGCCCACATGCCACAACTACTGAAGCCTGCGTGCCTAGAGCCCACGCTCCAGAACAAGAGAAGCCACTGCAATGAGAAGCCTGCGCACCACAACGAAGAGTAGCCCCTGCCCAAGGCAACTAGAGAAAGCCCACATGCAGCAACAAAGACCCAACACAGACAAAAAAAAAAAAAAATACAACTATCATAGGATCCAGCAATTCCATTTATGGGTATATATCCAAAGGAATTGAAATCAGGATCTTGAAGAGGTATCTGTACTGTACTGCATGTTTTGAAAACAGGGACTGATGTTGGATTTTCATATTAGTGCTTCTCAGCATCTGTGGAGATGAGCATATGGTTTCCTCCCTTTTTACCCACTAATATGATAAACTGTATTAGATTTCTTAACATTGAGGCACTTATTAATACTGCTAAAAAGCCTCCCTTTGTAATAATATAATATCATTACTTGTGAAGAGGGGGTTTTAATATTTCTGTAAGTGTAATATCATACTCAGTGTTTATCTACAGTCTGTTTGCTAATACTTTGTTTAGAAATTTTGCACTGATTTGCATGAGAGGAATTGGCTGGAGTTTTATTGTATTGTGTTAGGATTTGTTCTCAGTGTGTTATTAGGGACTGAATCGTGTCCCCATCGTATTAGGGTTTATGTATTAAACCCTAAACCCCAATGTGACTGTATTTAGCATAAGGCCTTTAGGGAGGTAATTAAGGTTAAATCAGGCCATAAAGGTAGGACCGTAATCCAATGGAAATTGTGTCCTTAAGAGAAGGAGATAGCAGGGAGGGGTAGGCACAGAGAAAAAGCGACTTGAGGACACAGTGAGAAGGCAGCTGTCTACAAGCCAGGAAGAGAGCTCTTACCAGATACCAGCCCTGATGGAACCTTGATCGTGGACTTTCAGCCCCCAGAACTGTGAGAAAATAAATTTGTTTCATTAGATACCATCTGTGGTGTTTTGTTATGGCAGACTAATGGAGTGTTATACTTTAAAAATTGTTCAGAATGTTTCTCTGTGTTCTGGAAGAAACTGTTGGAATGGCATTTACCTTCAACGAATAGGTAAAGCTTATCTGTAAAACATTTGCGGCCTAGTATTTGTTAGTTATGTCTCACTTCATCAGTATCTTCTGTAGTATTTGGTCTATTTAGATTTTTAATATTTTCTGGATTTACTTTTGGTGATTTATATTCTTAGAGAATATCCAGTTTATCTGGGATGTCAAATGTATTAAAGCTGAACAAAGTTATCGCTTCTATGTCTTTAAATCTATTCTGTATCTGGTTATACATTCTTATTTTGTCTAAATATACTTTCTCTTTTCTTCCCCTTGATTATTGGTTTAGTAGTTTATTATTACTTTAATAACTTGGATTTATTGTGGCTGCTATTTTTCTCTTATTACTGTTTTTATATATACCTGTTTTTGTTTGTGTTTTGTTTTTGAGCTGCACATTCAAGCATTTTATCTTCTTCAGAACTGTATCTACTTCAAAGCTAGGAATTTTCCTCTGAGCACTGCTTTGTGTCCTGTACGTTCTAATACATAATGTTTCACATTTTTATTTTCTAGATATTTTGGAATTTTGATTTTCTCCTGTTATAAAAGTTGATGGAAAAGGTTTTAAAATTTCCGGAGTGTGATCAGAGAAGGTAGTTTGTACTATTTCTTGATGACTTAATACATGTCAAGTTTAAGTAGGCGCTTCAAAAAGTTATAACTTTATTTTCAAGCTGTAGAATTAGAAATGTGTGAATTAGATTTCCTTATGACTGAAAATAGGCTTCTTGTATTCCTTTTTAAAAAAATCATTTATTTATTTATTTTTGGCTGCGTTGGGTCTTCGTTTCTGTGTGAGGGCTTTCTCTAGTTGCGGCGAGCGGGGGCCACTCTTCATCGCGGTGCACGGGCTTCTCGTTATCACGGTCTCTCTTGTTGCGGAGCACAGGCTCCAGACGCGCAGGCTCAGTAGTTGTGGCTCATGGGCCCATTTGCTCCACGGCATGTGGGATCCACCCAGACCAGGGCTCGAACCTGTGTCCCCGGCATTAGCAGGCAGATTCTCAACCACTGCGCCACCAGGGAAGCCCGTATTCCTTATTTTTGACCTGCTTGACTCATGGCCTGAAACTTAGTCATTCTTATCCATTGTTATACTATGAACTTCAGAGAATATATAGAAAACGTAGATTCTACCTTGAATTTACTAAGGAGACAGTTTGCACTCCAAAAATACTGGTAGCACTAAGAGTTGAAAGACCAGAGAGCATTGAGCTTCGACAGTGAAGGAAAGCTTTATGCAGGAGGTGGTCTTGAAGAGCAAGTAGGAGTGAGGAGGTGGTGAGTCTATAATGGGACATTGTGGGCTGGGGGCAGCATGAGCAGAGCTGGGCTTGGGGTGAGCCTGGCATACGCGGGAGAAAGTGCATATCCTCCTCCCAAGGTCTTGCTCTCTGTGACTTGCCCTAGCACTTGAGTCAGGGAGGAGAGTCACATGGGACCAGCCATCTCTGTTCAATTGACTTATGCATCAGCATCTTTGTTGGGGCCATCCCAGCCATGTTATAAGTCTACCTTGCAACAACAGAGGACAGCACGTGATAATTTGCTTTTCAGGCTGCCCTTCTGGTGTGCTCTGAGTTTTGCAGCTTCACTGGAGAGCTGAAATTGGCACACACCTCTGTTTGATAGCATTAGCTCAGTATTGGAACATTAATCAGGGAGACATAGGCATTTCAACCGAAGAATTAATGTCTGATATGTACTTGCTGTATGGACTTGTTTTGTCAGATGACCCCAGTAAATTACCAAGTATTTAACAGTGAGGATAAATCAAATGATGTGTGGTCTGTAGGAAACAAAAGTATTTAAATAACTAAGCAGTTCTTTCTACAGCCTCTTTATATGATGATTTTCTAGACTCCAAATCAGTTATCCTCATCCAGCCTCCGTATAATATATAGTTATTTCAAATCAGCTTTACTTACTGAGCTTTTTCTAGTAATGGAGCTTTGTCAGCAAAAACTGTGCATACCAGCAAATGGTGAATGATGGGCTCATGTCAGAAAGGAGCTTGAGAGGTGCTTTCTGTTGTTAGATGGATGGGTCTGGAGCAGGAACTTGAAGCTCTCCAAGTGTAATAGTTTCAGAGAAAAGGTATGTCTGAAATAGGGGTGAGTACTCCATCACTCAGAAGCTGGTATTTCACACACGTAAGCCAAATACCACACGTGCTGTTGAAACCATGGTTTCATGATGGAATGTATGAAGTTTTTTAATATAATCTTGGTTGTGGTTTCTTCTCCCCACCCCTCACTCTCATTCTCTTACAGCTGCTCAGGGCAGAATGGCAGGAAGTACAGTAGCTATTGAAATGATAACAGGTAGGTTTATGCAATTCTGACCACAGCTCTCCATAAGCCAGTGCCTTTCCATGTAAGGGCTCTGTTGGCAGAACATAATGTAACAGTTAGTTGAACTCATGTGTCCATTGATCTATTGCCACCCTGGACCTCGAGCATTTCAAAGGGCTATTGGGGGAGAAACCTGTTTTGTGGCGTTCAGTGGGCTACCTGAATTTGGGAGTCTGGGGATGCTAAACTACGTATGCTCCGCCTCTGTTTTATTGCTGAATTGTGTCTCTCAGTGGAGGTTCTTAGAGGCTATTCAACAAAAGCCTACACTGTCAGCTAAAAGGCTTTTAGGACTTCATAATCATGGCACGGTATCTTTTCCTTTTTCTCAAAAAAAAAAAAAAAAAACTTTCTCTTGCCTTTCCCCGTTTTTGAAATCGTTAGCCTTCATGTGAACTGAAAGGGACTTCAAAACATTGGAAGAAAATAGTCTGAAAGCTCAGAGTGTGCTTGGCTCCTGGTAGGTCTGAAGACTTGATAAAGAGGCATCTTTTGCACTGACAGGTGTTTGTGTGCCAGTGTGGAGGAAGCTTTTGATGACAAAGCCACTTAGTTTTTTGTAGCTTACCCTTCCCTTGGTGCAGAGGCGTTAGGGAAACTCTAATAAAGTAACTAAATAATAGGGATAAGAAGTTAGCTTTCGAGTCATCTTCGTTTCTCCTCTCCTGCCCGTTGGTTTTGGGGACTCACTTGCCAGGCATTAAGTAAGGAAGCAGCAGGGGTGCAGTGGTGGGTGTCCTGTCACTGTCCCCATGGTCCTGGCATATGCTTCTATTTAAAGGTCCAAAGTCAGCAGCAACGCACTTCTTTTTTTTTCATTTTTAAATTATTTTTAGCAACGCCCTTCTTGAAGCCAAGGGGAAATTTAGATGGACAGCAAAACTGTGGGCCAGGGTATCTGTGGAAAGGAAGAAGCACCCAGAGGACAGGCTGAACTGCCACCTGCCTTGTCTCCTGGAAGCATAATGGTTGCGTCGTTCTGTTTTATAGCCTGGAGGCTCCTTAGCATACAGCTTTCTTCCCTCTCATAGGAACCAACTGAAATTGGTAAACTGTGACCATGGTCACAAGTTGTCTCAGTTCTGACATGAGTCCTTCTAAGATCTTGTGCACCTTTCCCAGGAAGATAAATTACACAAGTTACAGCCAAAGGAACGTGTAATGCTTGTGATATAATGTGGCTTATACAGAGCAGAGCAAAACCTGCATCTTGAAAGGCCCCAACCGTGGGGAAAAGGGTTGGGATATCTTGATTTGCAATTGCCACGCCACTGTGGGCAAAACTTGCTATGCCAATCCCCTTGGACTCTTAGGAAAAAAAAATCGAAGGAATTTTCACTGGTAGAGGACTGAAATAAAATCTGAGTGTTGTGGAATATTGTTCTAAGTGGAAACGAAAGGACTGATAGAGAAGCTTAGTGTCCAGAAACAACCATCCATTGTTTAATAGGAAGAACAAAATTAGGCCAAGCCCAGAAAATGGTTTCAGCCCTGGTTTTGGTAATCATGTCCTGCAAGTTGTTCTTACAGCTGTGTGTGAAAGCTGTTCTTGTGGATTTCAAGTTGTTTATTTGGGGTCATCAGGCATTAAGACTTTGCTGAGAGAGGAAGCTGGGCTCTGTGTGCCCCCTAATTGGTAACGGCCGCTGGGTAGGGTTGTACAGAGTCAGAGTTGGAGGGAATCTGTGAGCTCACTGGCCTTGGCTTCACACTTTTCAGAGGAGGATCGTAAGTCTCCCAGGCTATATACTCCTTGGCTCCTGTCACCAGCCGTGTTACTACCAAAATGTGTTGGTTTGATTGGGATTTGTCATTTGACTCTGAGGTGGTCTGAGTGCTGGAACTGTTCCATTGAAAATGGTCATTGTGGGGAAAGCAAGAAGTTTTGGACTAAAGAGAAACGCTAAATGCTTATCCGGCGATAATGTATTAATACGGCCTAGATGGATATAAGCGTAAGAATAACATGTATTAGCTTTGACTCTGTGCATGGTACTGGTGCTAAGTACTTATGATATGTCTGTTCTTAACTCTTAGAACAACCCAAAGAGATGTAAATAGAGGTAGTAGTGATAAGTAGTAATAATGACAGCAATGATTGTGTCTGCTTTATGTGGATTATCTTATTTGAATCTCATAATAATTCTGTGAGCAAAGTACTATTATCTTTCCCATTTTCCAGATGAGTAAACAGAGGTTCAGAGAGGTTGTATAAATTTGCCCAAGGAGGTGGACTGTGGATCAGTCATCTGATTTCAAAGACTGCATGTATTAACCATGCTCTCATTACTATTTCTGATCCCATATAATTAGCTGAACAGAAGCATTCTTTAAAGGGCACTTAACAAATACTGATTATAATGATGAGGTGAGAAGTGTTCTGGCCAAGAAGGCGCATGCTTGTGTATGTGCACTTAGAACACACACACACACACACACACACACACACACACAATTTCTACTTTGGAGATAATCCTTTGTTAATTCCAGAATGTCATCTTCTTTGTTACCCACCACATTCTCACCCTTGCGCAGCTGTTGTGGTCAAAGAATAGAAACTCATTTAAGGGTAAGTCTAAGAGGAATAGCTTTAGGAAGATTATAATAATCACAGTTATAGAATATTGAAACTGAAAGAGCATATGGAAACAGGTAAGTCAGCTCTTCTGTTTGAGAAAGAAGGTGCCTCAGGCCCTCCAGAGAAGTATTAATTGGCACAAGGCCTCTTGTTGATTAGTGCTAGAATTGGTGCTAGATTTGGGCTGTCTGCCTTCTCATCCAGTGCTCTCCCCTCTGTATCACCCTACCACTCAGTGGAATAGACTCTGAAGCCAAAAAGAAATTGTGTTTTGATTATGTTTTGAAATATGGGGTCACTAATTCTCTGCTGGTGTGGCTAATTTGTAGTGGACTGCTGTGGTATTTTTAGATTCTTGTGGGTTTAGGTCACATTGGCTATGGAAGCAACCACTCCCATCTGATTCCCTGCATCAGGAGCACAATAATACACTTCCCCCTAACACAGAATATTTTTGGTGGCCTAATAGACCAAGATAGTTTAGGAATTAAATTGACCTCCACTTCCACCTACATCCCATCACCAGGAGGGAAGGAGAGTCAGCATTATTAATGAAAATGCATTTTCTTGGAAGTTTGAATTTTTTTTTTTTTGGTGGTACGCAGGCTTCTCACTGTTGTGGCCTCTCGTGTTGCGGAGCATAGGCTCCGGACACGCAGGCTCAGCGGCCATGGCTCACGGGCCCAGCCGTTCCGCGACATGTGGGATCTTCCTGGACCGGGGCACGAACCCGTGTCCCCTGCATCGGCAGGCAGACTCTCAACCACTGCGCCACCAGGGAAGCCCCCGGAAGTTTGAATTTTTTAAAAAAGGATATCCTTTCCTGACTTGGAAGAATTATTTGTGTCAGAGGCATTTTATTGTGTGACTTCACATCATTATTGCATCAAGTGTGTTGCTATAGCTCCTACTGACTGTTTTAAGACGTTTTGAGACTGTGCTTCATGTTATTAAGGAAAGTATTTGTCACTCAGACTCTCAGAATTGAATTTGCTTGAATTAATTATGATTTCCACTCCATCCCCCTGAGCAGTGTTGTGGGGGAGAGGTAATCCTTTCTGATGTTGTATAGAAAATCAATTTTGGCCCATGGCACTGGCTAGTTGCTTGAGTGCGGGAACTTGTCACCCACTGTATGGTCTTTATTTCACATTTTTCTTGGCCCTTTATTATGTGTTCCTTTCTCTGGGCTGGTTTAAGAAGCTGCGAGGGCCAGGTAGCAGTGCTTGAAGTGATGGACAAGGATACTCTCCCCATAAAGAAAATCACAAGGGCCCCCAAACCGGGTAATAAAAGGCCTTGTCAGTGGCTTTTCTTGTGTAGTCTGCTTTGTTTATAGGGTGTTTTCCACTGAGAAACACAGATAACTCTTCTTTGGCCTAAGGAGTCAGATAGGTTGAATGGTGCCGGGTCATACGTAGGGTGTTGGTCTTGACTGGGTTGGGGGTTGGGAGTTGGCTGTCTTCTCCTTGGTAGTCTCCCACTCTGTTCCTTAGAGTACTCTTCTCCTTATTTTTAAGACGTAAAACTCCATCATAAAAAATCCCATAAACAAACCTAAGAGGCAGAAACAATAGATGATAAATATTTGAATCATATATGACCAGCCTAGGGATAGATATCCTAACTATATAAATAGCAACTACTAACCACTAACAGCCTACTGTGCATCCACTAAGAAGGGTACGATCAAGTTGTTTTTAAAGGCCTTGGGAACATGCTCTCAAGGTAAAGCTGAGCCAAATAGAAGGACGTGAAACTGAGCGCACAGATGTGAATGTTAATCTGTATGCACTCAAAGAAAGGGCCGAAACTGCCCCTTTCTCTTACTTCATCTGTCAGGAGAACCTCCAAGTAGTTTCTCCTTTGGCATGTGACCATGGTGCCTTGGCTTTCACTGTTCCAGCCAACTGACCCTTCTCCTGAAAGTTTAATAGGGGATAAATTCACATGTGAATTCATAATCCCCTTATCTGTGCTAAGAGTGTTCAGTAATGAGCCTGCAACAAAGAGAATCTTACATCTTTTGGTTTTGCTCTGACCCCACCTCTTGGCCTCCTTCCTAACCTCTCCACACCTCCTGGTTGGACGCTTCAGGCATCTTGCCCCTTGTAGAGTCATCGCCTGCTTGCAGTACGTTAAATGACATTTTAAACAAATAGTTGCACGTTTCCTGCCAGTCGTCACATTGGGGCCATTTGAGGAGGTATGGCCCATGTGAGCAGGGAATGTATTTGGACTTATGAGAACAGCAAACAAGAACTTGTGCTCCTCTAGTAATTTATTAATTTTGAGCCTTATTCTCTTTTATATAGTGTGACTTGGACCGTAAATCCATAAGCAAAGTCACAGTCAAGCCACAGTTTGTTTTGAAGATTTATTGTTAAAATTTGCTCTCCCCCCTAATGCTTTTATTACTTTCTCTTCTGTTCTCTGCCCATGGTGTGGGGTACAGTTAATGTTATCTACATATGTCTATAAATACTGAAAATATTTTTGATGCAGTGTGCATTGAATCAACTTTTTGTTACTGTTATGCCCTTTGTGTGGAGGAAAATTGTTTCTGTCTTAATGTTCTATTGACGTGCCTTTGGAGTGATGATATCATAATCACTTTAATACATTTAAAAGCTTCAAGCCTTAGCATTTATTGAACAAAGCTCATTGAAGGAATGTAACGGATGTCTTGAGGCTTTCCGCTGCTGTAAAAAGGACAGTATTGTTCATGGCTTCCATAAAAGAAAATCTGAATTTTTATTTTACTTTGCACCGCGTTGCAATTATGTTTCAAAAGCTCTTCAAGTGCAACTAACAAAGGGACTGTTTTTATGTATTGTTATAATTGAGGATCTCAGGGCTGACTGCTGTGAGTTTAACATTAATAACGGACAGCAATTTAAAACTTTATTGCCAACAGCCAACCTCTGAGATCCTAAAAGATGGCTTTCCCTTCCTACTTGGGATGTCCTTCCAGAATGAGTCCTCCAGAGTTGGGAAGTGAGTGGAAAACTTGATTATTCCTGAGAATCTCGGAAGTCCTGGCCCTTGAGGAGCTCTGTGAAGAGGCCCGGGGAGTGACATGCGGGCTGTGGGGTCCCAAGGTTGGGGTGTGTGTGTGTGTTGAGCCCAGGAGGTCAGAATGGGTAGAAGGCAAGTGGGGAGCCAAAGGAGCCCCTGAGAATCCTTGGGGGTTGAAGGGGTGTCCTCTCAGAGTCCCTGGACTGGCACGGCGGGGCAGGGCTGGCATGCTCTGAAGTGTGCGGCGAGGAAGCCGAGACTTCTGGAGATGGAATGGAAAATAACTTGATCCTTCTCCTGGCTGAGATGGTTCAGTCACGTCCTTGAAATCTGGCCGCTGCTGGAACTTTGGCCTCATCTACCCCACTGTTGGGTAACGTCTTATTGCTGGCCTTAGAATTATGTATATGGACAGACATCCCCATGGGTGCAGTCTGGTCTGAGAAATTACTTCAAGAAATGAGTTCTTCATCCCACCCAGTCATAACTGAGGGAGAAGAGCACCTGGAATGACCAGTCACCATTGCCTATTTCTTATTCCCCATTGTCTCATTAGGGAGCTTCTGCTCTTGCGACTGTCTGGCTGACTTGCTTGAAATTTACTTGTTGAAAGCATGCATCTCTCCCTGTAAATTTTTCTTAAGGGAAAGTAGGAATTTTAGAGTTCACCATGAGCTGGGGCTTCTGAGGCCTAATCAATCATGAATTCACTTTTCTCTCCACCTTTTCATATAAGGTACAATGCCCTGAACTGGTGAATTTGCTTGAAAGGATGGATTTGATTTAATAGCTTGAAAATGGTGGTCTTTGACTTCCGGCCCTTCCCTGTTGGAGAGGTATGGGGGCTACTTCTTCTGGTAACCAACCCTTCCTAACTTGGGTGGTTAGGGGCTAGTTAGAGACCAGAGCTGCGACTAAAGTGTGGTACTTTTGCTACTCGTTATTAAAAACAACTTCTTAAAGAGATTATCCATCCACTCTGTCTACTTCCGTATCAGTTGAGATTAGGTTCAGTTGCATAGGATAGATAATCCCAATTACCAGCAGCTTAAGCAAGGTTCATGTTTATTTCTCTCCAGTTAATGAAGTCCAGAGGCTGATGACCTAGGGCTGATGTGGTAGCTTTTGTGGTATTACCGGGAACCCAAGCTCCTTCCACCTTTCTACTCTGCTATCTCTAGGGAATCACATCCTGGACTAAACCTCATGGTCTAAGACGGACATGGGTCCAGCCATCATAGCCACCTTTGAAGCTGGTGGCAGGAGGAAAGGCCAAGGAACACATTCCCTCCTCCCTTAAATCTTTTTAGAAGGTCCATGAGGTAATCTGGCTGTAAGCCTACACCTAGCTGCAAGGGAGACAGAGAATTGGAGACTTGGACCTGGGTGGCAGTGTGTCCTGCTGAAGTTGGAGGTTCTGACCCTGAGGGAGAAGGGGAGAGTGGGTATTGGGACAGGCCAGCTACAGACTCTGCCGTATAGTGTATCAGTTCATTCATTGGTCATCCCCTTTCTCTCACGCACATGTGAACGCTTTACCATCTTCCAAGATATAGTTATAATGGCTCTCCCCAGTTCCGTACCTTCCCCAGACTGGCCTTTTATGACTTTTCCCTTTCAAGGAAGGTTTCCCTTGATGTTTGTTTTAACCTGCTTTTATTGATATTAAGATATCGGGGCTGGAGGAAGCCTTTTCTTGAGTGCCAGGTCTTTATATCTCTGCCTCATAGCATTTTTTTTTTTTTTTTTTTTTTGTGGTACGCAGGCCTCTCACTATTGTGGCTTCTCCCGTTGCGGAGCACAGGCTCCGGACGCGCAGGCTCAGCGGCCATGGCTCACGGGCCCAGCTGCTCCACGGCATGTGGGATCTTTCCGGACCGGGGCACGAACCCGTGTCCCCTGCATTGGCAGGTGGACTCTCAACCACTGCGCCACCAGGGAAGCCCCCTTCATAGCATTTTTATGCAGTTAAAACATCAAGGCCTGCCTTACAGAGGAAGGGATGACCAAAGAGCTGCCATAGTGGTTTTTGGAAGCCTCTGAGCTGTCTTTTTGCCCTTCATGGGATCAGGACCGTCACTCTTCCCTAGACCCTGCAGGCATCTGGGCCAAAGGGCGGCCCCCTGGTGGTCCAGAGCCCTGAGGCATGTGGGCTGAAGTCCGCTCTACACCACAGAAATCCCTGGAATCTGGAAGTCAAGGCCAGTGTCTAACATTCACCTTCCCTCCAATAGACGACTTTAAAGACTTCTCAGAAGATGAAGGTGGTGCCTCGGGGCAAGCTGGCTCTGCATAACCCCAGCTGTTGCAAACCCAGGTGATAACGATTATGGAGGTCCCCAAGCTCCAGGGGAGATGACCCTCCTTCCACTGGGCACAAAGGTGACACAGATGACATTGCTGGGTCCCTTCTAACACCCCAGCCCATCCACTCTCTGCTTTGGCAGCAGTGGAGTTTTTCAAACCAAGACTTGGATAGTTCCATGTAATCTGATGAAAGAGGTGCTGCCTCTGAAGATAAAGGGTATTTAGGCAATAAGTTTTGCCTTCTGAAATGCTTGCATTTCTCGGTCATTTTAGGGCCTTTTAAAGCCAGTGGGGCAGAATATTTGAAGTGGAGGAGATTTCACCAAGCTCTGGAGCTATGACTGTGGTACTTGGAGTCCTTGCTTAGAGAGGTTTGGACAAGAATGGACTTTAGAGCCCTGAAGACCTGGGTTCAAATTCTCTTGCTGGATGACTTTCAGGGGATAATTTATTCGATGCTCAGTTTATGAGAAAACTGTAAAACAAGGCGAGTGAGATATAAATCAGTGGAGAATGAAATTAAATGAGAACATATATAAAGTGCCTGGCATGTAGTAGGCCCTCAGTAACAGTTGATTTCTTTTTTATGCAATTCACCACGCTAAGTGTTCAGTAAATATTTGATTTATGATGAATATCTTTAAAAAATTTTGACCAATAGTGTATGTCCTGATTTTAGTTGGATTTTACATTTAATAACCCTGATCTTATTGTTCATGGCTAGAGGGGCTGTTCACGGGCACAGGCTCTCGAATGACTGGTTCTCAGGCAGCCCCCTTTTCCCTCTACATGAGATGAGTATTCCATGAAAAGGCACTTTCACAGCTAAAAACACAGGTGTTCCAAAATGCAGGTGATCTCTAAATTGGAAGCATTACCTGTCCTGGCATACGTTCGGAAGTGCCCCTGAAGACGGCTTCAGGCTGCTTTGGGCCTTCCTGGGCCGCAGGCCTCCATGAGAATCTGATAAGAGCTATGGAGCCTGTTCTCAGAAAGATGCAGATATGTGTGTGCAATACAGACTCTTTCACATAATTTCAGGTGGTGTGTGAGCCTCACTCTTCCCCCACTCTGATGCCCAGGAATCGTAGATTAAGAAGCCTTGAATGGGGCTTCCCTGGTGGCGCAGTGGTTGGGAGTCCGCCTGCCGATGCAGGGGACGCGGGTTCGTGCCCCGGTCCGGGAGGATCCCACATGCCGCGGAGCGGCTGGGCCCGTGAGCCATGGCCGCTGAGCCTGCGCGTCCGGAGCCTGTGCTCCGCAACGGGAGAGGCCACAACAGTGAGAGGCCTGCGTACCCAAAAAAAACCAAAAAAGAAGCCTTGGGTGAACTTTTTATTTCTTTTAAGGATGTAGATAATTGACACTAAGAAAATGGTGGAGAGAAGGGAAGGGAGGACATAGGCATGGGTGGAACTTTTTATTTCTTTTAAGGATGTAGATAATTGACACTAAGAAAATGGTGGAGAGAAGGGAAGGGAGGACATAGGCATGGGTGGGGGATGGTGAGGGGCCACATCTAGAATGAGAAGCAAGTGGTTGGGATGATGACTGAATGATAAACGTGTTGCACAGCACTGTGGCATTCATGGACCCAGGGTCTACAAGGAGTCAACAAGGGGAAGGGGTCAAGTTTTTTCTTTTTTCTCTGACATTTTATTATGAAACTTTTCAGTCATACAGAAAGTGGAAAGAATTGTATAGTGAACATGCCTATACCCACCACCCAGGTGGTATCCAGGTTCTCCCATTAACATGTTACTGTGCTCACTTTGTCCTGCCTCTATCCATCCCTCAACTCATCTCACTTTTGAGGCATTTCAGTGTAAGTGGCAGACATCAGTACCCTTCACTGTAAAAATTTAGCATCATATCATTTACTAGAGTTCAATATTGCTTTATTTTTTCTTTTGAGAAATGCACAGACTTTAATGTACATTCTATAAATTTTGATACATAGATGCCTCTGTGTAATCCAACGTCCTATCAAAATGTAAAACCTGACCTCAGCCCAGAAAGTTTCTTCATCCCCCGTTACTCCCTCCCTGCTCTCTGTGTTCCAGAGGCAACCACTCTGCTGATCTTCTTCAACCATGCCTTGATTTGGACTGTTTTAGGACTTATTACAATTGAAATCATATAGTATTTTTTGTGTGTGCTTCTTTCACCAGTACAGTATGTTTGAGATTCGTCTATGTTGTGTATGTTAGTAGTTTGTTTCCTTTTACTGTTGAGTAGTCTCTTATTGTATGCATATACTACAGCTGTCCATACTCCTGTTTTCAGGTTTAGCTATTAAGCTGCTGTGAATATTTGCATACAAGCCTTTGTGTGTACATATATTCTTCTTTTTCTTTTTTTTAATGGGGCCATTTATTTTAAATTTATTTTTGGCTGTGTTGGGTCTTCATTGCTGCACGTGGGCTTTTTTCTAGTTGCGGGGTGCAGGGGCTGCTCTTCCTTGCGGTGCACGGGCTTCTCATTGCGGTGGCTTCTCTTGTTGCGGAGCACGGGCTCTAGGCACATGGGCTTCAGTAGTTGTGGCTTGCGGGCTCTAGAGCGCAGGCTCAGTAGTCGTAGCGCACGGGCTTAGTTGCTCCGCGGCATGTGGGATTTTCCCAGACCAGGGCTCGAACCCGTGTCCCCTGCATTAGCAGGCGGATTCTTAACCACTGCGCCACCAGGGAAATCCCTATTCTCATTTTTCTTGAGTAAATACCTGGGAGTAGAATTCCTGGGTCCTAGGGTAGATGTATATTTAGTTTTGTAAGAAATTGCCACCTTTCCCCAAAGTGGTGGTTCCATTTTCACCTCCACCAACAACGCAGGAGAGTTCTGGTTGTTCCACATCTTTGCCAACATTTGGTGTTGTCAGTCTTTTTAATTACAGCTATTCTAGTGAATGTATAGTGGTGCTGCATTTTGGTTTTAATTTGCTTATGGCTCAGGGCTCCAGAATGGCCTTCTCCTGGGTTCTTAAATCCCCCTGGGTCTCAGAGGCATTATTGCTATTCTTAGGTAGTGTGTGGGAATTGCTAGTGAAAATCTTATGGGGCTGTAAAACTTCCTGCAGGCTTTTTTTTCCCTTTAAATTCTGTATGGAACCATAATGCTGGAGAGGTCTCTGCGTCTCTGTAGATAGACGATATGGCTGCACAAAGGGTTCTGGGAGCTGGTAAGGCGAGGTGTCCATTCTCCCAGATGGGTCCATGTGTGTGCGCCTGCGTGGGACTCCTTGATGCTCAGGCAGCTTGGAGAGTCAGCAGCTGGAGCCTCGCATCCACCCTTGTGTCACAACATTATCAGAGACTAGGGGAAACTGGACGGAGTTCAGAGAGGAGCAGCTAGTACGATTAAAGGGCTTGGAGGGATTAAGGGATTGATTTATGAGGAAAGATGAAAAGAACTTAATGTGTGCTGCTTGACTAAGTGGGTACATGATAATAGCCTGCAAACATCTGAAGGGTATAAACACCGGAGAGGGACAGGAATTAGCACAGGGTGAGGAAACTGATCCAGGCATAATTGGGGAAATTAAAAGGGGAGGGAGGATGGGTGAGTGGGCAGAGTATTAGCGGGGGTGTGACCTGTGATTTCTGTCTTTCAGAAGCCTGACGGGGGGTGAGTTGGTTTTGGGAAGATGAACCCCAAGAGGCACTGTGGGTTCTCCTTCTAAAGCAGCCCCCTAGAGGGAAAACAGTTGCGTGTGTGCTGAGTGAAGCAGGTTCGTGTGGGCAAGTGCTGACCTGGGCACACAGGCTGGGAACATGGGGGCACGAAGGAAGGGTGGTGATGGAAATGACTGGGACAGTGAGATCCAGAAATTTCCCTAAGTGTTCCTTCTTCCTGGCGGTTTTCCCGGATTTAGAGGAGGAGCACTGACAGTTTTGTTACATACCTGGTTTGCCTGAGGTGTGAAGTTCCTACCTCCCACGTCTCCCTGCCTTCCCTGGTGTCTACCCTGCCCTGCCCTACCAAGCCTGAAATTCATCTGCCCTTGACTGGCCCATGGTTTTGATCTCTCACTGCCGGTGTGTCTTATCCAGGCGTGGCTGTGAGATTGGGAGACAATACACATACTGGTGAAGAGGATGGGAAATGAACCAAGCTGCCTGGGTTGGCCTCTGGCTCCATCCTTTCCAGCTGGTTGCACGGGCCCACTTCCTCCATGGGCCTTGATTTCCTTCTCTGCAGAATGGAGATGATCAGAGCATGTTGCTTCACAGAATTGTCTTGAAGTTTACAAGGAATAATGTGTATAGAGTGCCTGGCAAAAAGTAAATGCCCAGGGCCTCCCTGGTGGCGCAGTGGTTAAGAATCCGCCTGCCAATGCAGAGGACACGGGTTCGAGCCCTGGTCCAGGAAGATCCCACATGCCGCGGAGCAACTAAGCCCGTGTGCCACAACTACTGAGGCCGTGCGCCTAAGGCCCGTGCTCTGCAACAAGAGAAGCCACCGTGATGAGAAGCCCTCACACCACAGTGAAGAGTAGCCCCCACTCGCTGCAACTAGAGAAAGCCTGTGCGCAGCAATGAAGACCCAATGCAGCCAAAGATAAATAAATTAAAAAAAAAAGTAAATGCCCAACGAGTGTTGGCTACTGCTTGTATAATGAGGCTACGATGGTGACTCTGATTATCCTGGTATATGACTTGGATCTGGAGCTGACCTGAGCAGTGCCTTGTCTAACACAGTGAGTTAGGGCAGTGCTCCTAACAGTTTGTGGTACAAGGGGGTGTTTGTACCCCAGGAGAAGGAGATGATGGTAACAGTGCTTTCTTCTCTGCTGTACCAGGCTTTCCAGAGATGACCTTGGGCCAGAGCCAAGGTCTGGACACTAGAGCCCCAGGCTTGGCGGGGAGAAGAAAACTGGTTCCTCTTCATCCCCAGCCTCCAGCCTGGTTCAATGAAAAGATAATTGAGCTGAGAGGGAGAGGACTTAGGTTAACTTCTGTTTTCCAACCTGCAATATCCTCAATGGTTTAAAAAAAAAAAAAAGAAGGTGGGAGGGAAAATTAAAGTAGTGTGTTATTTAAACTTTTTTTTTTTTTCTGCCAAGAACCAGTGAAATGTTATGTGGGACCTCACTATGTAGAATAGCCTCAAACTGAGCTGTTTCTGAATGGGCTGGGAGGCTGGAGACTTGCCTGACTGACTTCCTTGTGGGAGTCCTGAAGCCACCCCCAGTGACTCCCAGGCCGCCATGGAGCACTGTTCACACGCATGGGTGCACATTCACTCACACAGACACACACTGTTGAGCCCCTCAGGATGGTGACTGTTAGAGTTCTAGTGACAGCTGAAATAAACTGTGTGCTCCCCTTTGCTAAATGCTTTGCATCTGTTAGCTAATTACATCCTTAGAATATTACCACTAGAGGCCAGGGTATTATCCCTGTCCTACAGACGAACAAACCAAGGTTGGGAGGTCAAGGAAGGATCTCATAGCTGAGAGGTGACACATGATCTCAGAGAGTTCATTCAGCTCTGAAGTAGTCAAATTCAGTTTCTCCCACAGATTTCCAAATGATGTAGTAGATGCTCACTAAATACTTAGCCACGTGATTTGATCTGTGTGTTTGCATTGGTTTCCCCGACTCCAGAGTGAGGCCACACTATCTGCTCCCAGCCTTCTGGACAGATTGTCAGATCTGCTCTTTGCATCTTATCTCTGCTCTAAGACACAGACTGTCCCATTGCAGGTGCCACCCATTCATGACATCTTAAGAGAAACTCAGTCTAGGCTTCAGCCAAGCTGAGGGGTGCCTTTTGGGCTGCTCTGGAGATTCAGGGTGCTGGGATGCTGTTTTTTAAGTGCCTTTTTCTTTTCTACCTGTCACTCCAGCAGGACTCAGTATGCGGTTTACTCTTTTCTAAACATGTGATAAGCACCCTGAATAAACCGTATACAAACTTTTCTTTGAAACAAGCATTTTTAATTGTTAGTCTCAGACAAGGGAGTGTTTGTTTGATTGATTGGAATGCATATTTATCCCCTTGCAAAATGTTTTCCCAGTTGCTCCCATATTTGCCTGGTGTGTGTGTGTGTCTGTGTTTGTGTGTCTTACTAGTAAAGCTGTAATGGACCTAATAAAAAGTATTAACCTGTAAAAGTAGTGCACTCCATGTATGTGTCCTGTCCATTGCAAGAGAGACCAGAAAGAACAGGCAAATGAGAGGAACTGGGTCCATTTCTAGACATGGAAGTGGGGTCAGCTTTTGAATATTTGCTGGCGGCTTTTCCATATTGAGGGTTTTCCATAGTGACATTTTTATCCCAGGCTCAGTGAGTCTGGGATAAAAATCCAGCATAATCAAGTGGGTGAATCTTCTATAAAAATAAACATAACCAATGTAGGTCTCAAACCAGATGCTAGTGAAGTTTGAGTTACTCTGTCAGTCAGAGAAGAGTAATTGATCTTAAAGCCAGCCCCCAGATCTTAGCAGCTTAACATGATACAAGTCTGCTTATTTCAGGTCTAAAGCACAGTGTGTGTGTATGTAGTGGAGGGGTGAGGTAGAAGAGGAGAGCTGTGTTTCATACCATCACTCAGGGGCCCAGGCTCCTTTCCTCTTGTGGCTCCCTTCTCTGTTCTTGGAACCCTCGTGGTTGCTCTAATGGATGGGGCAGGGGAATACAGAGAAGGCACACCAACTCGTAACCACCTCTGTCCCAAAGATGCACCCCTCACTCTCTTTAACATCTCACTGGTGAGAACTAGTTATGTGACCCCACCTTTCTAACAGGAGACTGGGAAGTGAAGTCCAGTGTGTGCCCAGGAAGAAGAGAGCAGGACGGGTGCATCTTCATGGCCTCTTCAACACTGACTGGTCCATTTTGCCATTCCCTGTTGGTGGGAATAGTTTGGGAGGGGATTGTCACTGAGCCACCCAGTCCAGAAAACAAGTTACATACCTTCTTTTTTTAAATTGAAGTGTAGTTGATTTACAATGTTGTGCTGATTTCTTCTGTACAACAAAGTGACTCAGTTATACACATATATACATTCTTTTTATATTCTTTTCCATTATGGTTTATCCCAGGAGATTATAGTTCCCTGTGCTGTACAGTAGGATCTTTTTGTTTATCCATCCTATATATAATAGTTTACATCTACTAACCCCAACCTCCCAGTCCATCGCTCTCCCTCCCTGCCTCCCCCTTGGCAACCACAAGTCTGTTCTCTCTGTCTGTAAGCCTGTGTCTGTTTCATAGATAGGTTCATTTGTGCCATATTTCAGATTCCACATATAAGTGATATCATCTGGTATTTGTCTTTCTCTTTCTGACTTCACTTAGTACGATAATCTCTAATTACATCCATGTTGCTGCAAATGGCATTATTTTGTTCTTTTTTATGGCTGAATAATATTCCATTGTATATATGTGCCACATCTTCTTTATCCATTCCTCTGTTGATGGACATTTAGGTTGCTTCCATGTCTTGGCTATTGTAAATAGGGCTGCAGTGAACATAGGGGTGCCTGTATCTTTTTGAATTATAGTTTTGTCTAGGTATGTGCCCAGGAATGGGATTGCTGGATCATATGGTAGTTCTGTTTTTAGTTTCCTGAGGAACCTCCATACTGAGCTCCATAGCCGCTGCACAAACTTACATTCCCACCAATAGTGTAGGAGGGTTCCCTTTTCTCCACACCCTCTCCAGCATTTGTTATTTGTAGACTTTTCAGTGATGGCCATTCTGGCCAGTGTGAGGTGGTACCTCATTGTAGTTTTGATTTGCATTTCTCTCATAATTAGTGATGTTGAGCATCTTTTCATGTGCCTACATACCTTCTTGAATTTTAGATTAAAAAAAAGTCACCTCTGACTTGAATTCATGGGATCTTTGCCGTGTGCCTTAGTTGACTCCTCTGCAGAATGGGGATTAGAGCCCTTGCTAAGCCAGTGTTTCTTGGGGAAGCATCAGGTATAATAAACTTCCTCTTGGCACCTATGGCCTCAGGGCACTTAAAAAACAGCATCCCAGCACCCTGAATCTCCAGAGCAGCCCAAAAGGCACCCCTCAGCTTGGCTGAAGCCTAGACTGAGTTTCTCTTAAGATGTCATGAATGGGTGGCACCTGCAATGGGACAGTCTGTGTCTTAGAGCAGAGATAAGATGCAAAGAGCAGATCTGACAATCTGTCCAGAAGGCTGGGAGCAGATAGTGTGGCCTTGAGCTCAGGCAGGTGCAAGCATGGGCCCAAGTTTACTTTTGCTCTTTCTTCCAGTGCGTTCCAAGACCTCTCCAGGCTCTACCAGGTGCACTTCCCCCTCTTCTCGTCTGGGCTGGTGCTTGTCCTTCCTGCCCCAGTCCTGTAGTTCCCAGGGACAGGCAACCATCCCACAGCCCTGGGATGACCCTGCAACCCACAGCATCACCCATTGGTATCACTTGCTGCCTTTCTTGAGTTTAACCTGAGAGACCCAAACACAGAGCAAGATGGCAAACAAATACATAAAGGCCTTTTTTATGGTCACTGTGTAGAAGTGCAAATGCCAGGGAGGAACCCCTTTTTCAAGGGAATGCTTGCTTTTGGAGGTGAGGCTACCCCCTGTCAATTAATAGCCCATTTTCTTTATTATAGGTCCCACCATTGTGTTTGTCTTCTTTAAAAAAACAATTGTGTGTTTGAATGTGAAGTCAGCTGGTTTTTAGAGCGGTTTCATGGGCTTCTGGAACACTTCATGGTGCAGTTTGGAGGTTGCAGCTTCTGGTGCTGGAGACTGTCGGTGCTGTATGTAGTGTGTGTGTGTGTAGAGCAGGGGTGATGGTGGTGGATTTATAAAGGAAAATAATGCCGTTTTGGGGATGTAGATGATGTTAGGCCTGTGGACTCAGATGTTCGGGGAACTGGGCTACAGCCCCTGCGATTCAGTTCTGCTACTTTATAGTTGGTCAGGAATCCAGTGTGCCCTATTTCTCATTCAGTGAATGAAATATTAGTGTTATAAACCGTGACTATTGGTTTATAGAAGCCATAATCCCTCTGCCACCCTCTGTTACCTTGGTTTAGAGTCACTTTGTTAGAGCATTAACCACCTTCTGGTTTGCATCAAGGTGACTGTCTAATGGATCATTAAGTACCAGAGATACTCAATTCCTTTGGGCTATGTATTTTTTTTTTAGGCATTTTATTTTTTTTATTTTTATTTTTTTTTACATCTTTATTGGAGTATAATTGCTTTACAATGGTGTGTCGGTTTCTGCTTTATAACAAAGTGAATCAGTTATACATATACATATGCTCCCATATCTCTTCCCTCTTGCGTCTCCCTCCCTCCCACCCTCCCTATCCCACCCCTCCAGGCAGTCACAAAGCACCGAGCTGATCTCCCTGTGCTATGCGGCTGCTTCCCACTAGCTATCTACCTTACGTTTGGTAGTGTATATATGTCCATGCCTCTCTCTCGCTTTGTCACAGCTTACCCTTCCCCCTCCCCATATCCTCAAGACCATTCTCTAGTAGGTCTGTGTCTTTATTCCTGTCTTACCCCATGTATTGATATCACAGGAGTTGTACTGGGAGTTAGGAACCATGCTCACACAGTAGGTTGTCTTTACAGGGGAAGAAACTGAGTGAGGAAGAGCAGGCAGGATATTTCCCCCCAAATTTAATTATGAGAACCTTTGTTTTGTCTGGTAACATCAACAACCCGAAAGCTGAGAGCAGACGGACAAGGGGTATTAATGGAGTAAGAGCTATAGAAGATAGCAGAGCCACCCATTAATTCCTTTTTGTGTTAGTTCATTCATTTATTAAATATTTGTTGAGTGTCTCTGTGCCAGGTATCATGTCAGGTGCTAGAGATTCAGAAATGAACAGCAGGGATGTCCCTATCCTCATTGAGCTCACAGTCTTTGGGGGAGGAGGGAGTGGTAGACAAATAAATGTAATATTCATTTCATATTTTAATAGATTAATAGAAAATGAGGCATGCCAGACTCCCAGCTAACTGTAAATAGAAACACTGTGGGAGCCTCATGGGTAAAAATGTAGGTATTAGTGTGTAAATGTATGTATTAGTGCATGCAGTAATAGGGGCAGTTGACCTGGTGTGGGATATCAGGGAAGTCTTCACTAGCCAAGTGATGCTTGAGTTAAGATCTGAAGGATGAGTATGATTTAACTAAATAAGGAGAAGGAAAAGGCATTCTAGGCAGTGGGAACAGCATGTGTAAAGGCCCTGTGGTAGGAGAGAGCATTGGAGGTATTAAGGACCAATAGAAGGTTGGTGTGGATTATGATGTAATAGAGGGAGTTAGGTATTACATTGTGCCAACCCTTATGTATTGAAGATTGTTACCCTAACAATGGTGGGAAACCATTGGGAGTTTTCATTAGGGGATATCATCAGCTTTGTCTGGAAAAAGAATCACTCTGGCTACAGTGTGATAATGGTTCAGAGAAGGTCAGAGTAGATGTGGGTAGGTTGTGTGCTTGGCTATTGCAGTGAGATAGAATAGAGAAGGAAAATATTTGTGATAGATACATATTAACTTCAGAAGAACTTGGTGAGAGAGAGAGAGAGGTTATGTGGGTGAGGGAGTGGAAGACTTCCAGGCTGACACCTGAGCTACCTGCCTTGGGAACTGGATGAATAAGGGTTGTTTTAGTTATGACACAGGGATGGCTGTCATAAAAAGACTCAAAAGTGGGTCAGCAAGACAGGAACAGATTGCTCCCTCATCGCAGCCCAAGTGTAAGAGCTGCAGGGCTGATACAGTGGCATCACGGTGTTGTACTCCTAGAATCCTTCGGTTGTCCTGCTGCCATCTCTATAGACCGTTGTCCTCATCAGCATGGTTCTAGCCAGTTTACTACCACAGCCACATTGTAGATGTGTCTCCTCTCCTCAGAGCCGCCAGCCAGAAGTTGCTCACGTCCCGTGGGCCACACCTTAGTTGCATGGCCACACATGGTCGTAGATAATCAGGGGACAACCAGCCGTCTCAACCACAGTGGTGCAAGTCACTAAAACAGACAACACTAGGAGAGGACCAGTGGGTAGAAGACCAGGAGCGAGTGTGAGATGTTCAGTTCATGCTCTGCTTGGGGACCTTACAGTCTCTCCCATTCCCTTTAGCTCCCTCGACACCCCTCCATGACACCTTTATTGGACCACTGCAATATACTTGCTGCATCCTCTTTAACACTCTCCCCCCATATTCCTCCTACCTGGAACGCCCTTCTCTGTCTACCCATGCTTCAAGGACCGGCTGATTCACAGCCTCTCCATAAAGCTGTCCTGGATCCACCCCATCCCCACCAGCTGGCCCTGGGGGTGAACTCACACTCATTGTTCCCATCCCTGCATCCTGTAATGACAATAGTTTTCTCACTGATGGCTTGTCTTTTCTGTTTTACTCTCATACTGCCTTATTCAACTTTTCAAATCACTGTTGCACGTCTCAGTTGAGTTCAGCACGTGTCTTACTAAGAGTCTTCTCTGGGCCAGACTGACTTCTGCTCTTCCCCTACCACTCGTGTGAAGTACCTAATACACAAACACAGAACATTCAAGGCTTATTATTTTTCATAATAAGAAAACCCCTAGTGAGCTTAGTGTTGGGATGACTCTTGAGAATCTTTTAGAGCCATTTCCAGGATAGGAGGCAATGAAACCTAAGTAGATGAGGCTAAAATAGACCTCAGTTTTTTCATGTCTTAGTATTTTCTCTGCCTCTTAATCCTGTCCTGCCTTACTGTTCTGATTACAGCCGGGCTGGGGTGACCCGAGCTGTGGGCATTCGGTGTAGCATGGCCACTGGCACTGTGAAGCTGTGGGGGGGGGGGGGCAGGAGTTGCGAGTTTTAAGAGGACTTCGAGGAAAGAGAATGAGTCTCTTCAGCTTCCTGCCGCTCCCCTGTCTTCTTTCAGTCACTAGGTGGAAGAAGGGCCTGAACTGGCAGCCAAGCTGGGGTTTCCAGACTGACAGTTAATTCTGCCTTTTCACTCTTCGGTTGTGTTACTGTTTAATTAAAAAATAACGATTCAGGGACTTCCCTGGTGGTGCAGTGGTTAAGAATCTGCCTGCCAGTGCAGGGGACGCAGGTTCGATCCCATGTGCTGTGGAGCAGCTAAGCCCGTGCGCCACAACTACTGAGCCTGCGCTCTAGAGCCTGTGAGCCACAACTACTGAGCCTGTGTGCCGCAACTACTGAATCCCGCCTGCCTAGAACCCATGCTTCGCAACGAGAGAAGCCACCGCAGTGAGAAGCCCGCACACCGCAACGAAGAGCAGCCCCTGATCGCTGCAACTAGAGAAAGCCCGCGCGCAGCAACAGAGACCCAACACAGCCCAAAATAAAATAAATTATTAAAAGAAAAATAACGATTCATTTATTTTTTCACTCATACCTGGTGTCTGCTCCTCGGTTTTGTTTTTGCTGCAGACGTGGTCCCTGCTTGGCAGGAGCTCAGGGGCTAGTGGAAAGAATGAAAATTCTTCTTCTGCTTGGTGATGAGCCAGTTGTGTCACCCGGCTGGGTTGGTTGTAGGCTTTGTGGAGACACGGACCATGCCCCTCAGAGTCCCCTGTTTCCCTGAAGAAGCTCAGCGCCATGTTGGTCACTTGGCTGGTGCCCAGGGACCTTGATGATGGATTTCATGGACAGGTTGCTACATATCTCCCCATGGAGCTCTTGGTGCCTTGATGTCTTTGAGTGTGAAAGCAGAGATTCTGTCTGTTTCCTGTTTGAGAGGGTGGGTGGAGGGAGGGAGGGAGGGAGGGCTGTGGGAGGCTTCCTCCTTCCTCACTGATAGTGAAAGTGCTTTGGAAATTGGAGCCAGAGGTGATGGCAGAGGAAGTTTCTGGTGTAAGGAGCTTGGATGCTGGCTGTGCTTCCCCTAGTTATTTCTCTCCTGGCTCTTGAACAAAGAGTTGTGATGTTCTTGAGGGATGTTGAGTGGCTGTCACCTGGGTTCCCAAACCCAGATGCTCATTCAGGTGTAAAGTTCAGCGTTCAGCTGCATACAGATTCCGTGTTTTGGCATGACTTTTTTTTTTCCTGGTGACATCTAACATATAGAGAATGACTTTCCCTGGGCAAATGGTATACTGTCACCCTTCTTTCCCAACATGTACCCAGCAAAACAGCACAGCTTGGATGGAGACAGACGACTGGTTGGAAGCATCACAAAATGGCTAGCACCGCCCACTGGGGGAGACCTTTGTCATCAGGGATACCTAGTGAGAGCAGGACCGCTGAGGCAGCTCCTTCATGCCCTGTGGCTGCTTTCGTCCCATCATTTTCCAGAGCCTTCTCTGACATTGAGTTAACAGAGTTCCCAAGGTACTGACAAGCCCACTTAGGGGAAAGGAACAAGAAAAAGGGGGTCTAATGTAGTGTCCCCACGAGTCTTTTCACCTCAGGGGTCATGTTGGAGTCACCCAGTGGGGAGGACATGGGGCCCCCATGTCCCAAGGGGAGTGAAAAAAATTGGAAAACGTGGTCTGAATTTCTTACTTGCATTGTTTCTGGGCCAGTTCCTACCCGGTCAGTTTTCTCTGTGCCCCACCCCACCCTTCTTAATGACTAACTTGTACTGGAAAGCAAACTATTAATCACAACCAGAATGGCTCTGTGACTTCCAAACAAACACAGAACAGTTCTAGGGACTGTGAAACAAGCCAAACCGTTGGCAGAGATTTGAAAACGTGTTCCTTTTATGTATATTTTAGAAATGCCCCCAGTTTTTCTTTGGCACAGAAGGTTCCCTTTAATTAGCAGTGAATTTCCCATTTCCCCTTTCTTCCTGAAGCATCTCTAAAGCCTGGGCCTAGTAAAAGGCAGGTACACAGCTCTCAATTGAGCCCTATTGATGTGCTAGTATAGTTTTAATTGTGTTGCGATTTCCTTGCCGAAGTGACACATGCAGAAGCATTTGAAAAACCTATAGGGTTCGTAACTCTTGCGCTGTCTAGAGCTCTTGAATTATGAATGTCTCTTCCGCTGCCTATTCAGTTCTTCTGAATCTGTAAAATTACTTTAATAACCTGTGTGGGGGTAATGTTCGTATGTTTGCCCAGTCGTGTGAATTTATTAGCGCGCCCAGCCCGCTTTGGGGACCTGGTCTGGCCCTTTGGAGGCAAGCCCTTGGTTGTAAGAGGAGGCGAATGATGGTGGTGTTTTTCTCCCCCTCCTCTTCCCTTCCACCATTAGCGATCACTCTGTTGCACAGAGCACGTGATAAATCAACCTCAGGAGAGTCAGATTTGCCATAACATGACATTACCTATCAGCTTGTCAGGTCTGAGTTGACTCGCAGCCTTTTGGGCTGTATATTTCTTCAAAGTCGAGCGCCAGTTTCTTAGTCAGCTCTAACTAATTTCAGAGTGGAAGGGAAACTTGACTGGAGTGCTGTTTGGGATCTGCTTTTTAATCCTGGTCTGTTTAACGTTTGCTCCTGACAGTCTAGGCCAGACATCATTTTAATGGTATGTGTGGTGATAAAGCCAATAAACTGTCAAGATGATTGATAATCTAAGCATTACGGCAATATGACTTTCCTGTTCTCCTCTGTGCTTTCGATGATGGTTTCCAAATTGAATTCCTACAGTGTGTGCTGGATGTCTGCGCCTGTTGGAGGCTCCCCTAACAGCGTTTGAAGGAGGGAGCTGTGTTTAATGTAAGATTTTTAGCCCTCAATTACCCACACAAATATATCTGCATATGTGTTAGTACCCTCTAATTTGGGAAACATCAAGAATTTATGGCTCTGCCCTTGTAACAGTCTCCCAGCAATTTATGGGCACTGGTGGAACTTTTTATTATGTCTTTATGATGTTTTTTCACCTGGCATGCATCTTAGATTCCATGTGGTTGATTCTGTTATCTGTGGTTGAAAGACATTACAGATAACAAAGTGCAGTGTATTAAAGACAGGCTTCTGGTTTCCTTTCCTTTTCTCTTTGTTTCTCTTTTCTTTTAATTTAACAGACATTGTTAAGCATCTGGTCCTCATCTCATTAATCAGACTCGACCAGGTGTTTCAGGGTGGTGACAGTCGGGGTGCTTGGCCCCTCCTTGTTGGCCCTCGTGGGCCACCGTTGCTGGCTTACCTCCCCCCTCCTTGGCGCTGGGAACAGAAACCCAAATGGCCAGAGAGGTTGGGCCTTCCTCTTGTGTGTGTGTGTGTGTAAAACACAAGCAGTTTTACCAGGAGGAAAAAACCAAAGTAAATATTTAACTCAAAACTCTTGAAGTGAGTTCAAATTCTCTTCTGCATTCAGCTAACACAGGCGTGTGTCTTTGCCTCGTTGTGCAGTGTGTGCACATTGGAGGACTACTTCTGATGTTGTGTCGAAACAACATGAGACTGTAAGACAGGATCTCCGAGGGTCACAGAATGCGACTGCTGGAAGGGTGTCCCTGATACCTGTTGACACTGATTTACTGTGCATTTCTTCTAGGTCTGACTTTACAGATGAGTCTGGGCCCCCAGAGGGGTTGCATGTCTCGATGGGCTGCGGAACCGGGACTGGTGTCCGTGTGTCTTCATTTGAGATCGACCATCCTTTCCACCTCATTGTTTTCCTTCCCTGCACTAAATGCTCATTTTTTTCTTTTGCTTAGAAGGTGCTAGGCAAGTCCTTTCATGTCTCTGGCCTCAGTTTTTCTATCCATAAAATTGGAGGGTTGAATTTGGCTAGCCTCTTTTCTTTGGTCCCTTTTATTAGAGAAGCCTTTGAGTTTTTATGATAAGAATTGAGGGCGGATTGGGCTTTGTACTGGGAACAGTCTCCTAAAAACATTTGGGGTCTTGTTTCTTCACTTTCTCTTATTTCTGAATGTGTGGGCCTCATCCTTCCTTTCCCTGCTGTCCAGAACCTTAATTTTTTTGGTTCCTGTCTCCTGAGGTTCTCCAGGCCGAAAAGAAGGCCTGGTTTGCCCATAGACCCCAATGAAGAACTAAGAAGGGGCTGGGGTGTCAGGCTTGTTTTACCTTACCTGCCAGCAAATATTTGTGTCCTAGGCTCCCTTAATCTAAAATAATTACAAATTTTATAGCACGATTAGATGTGTGTATTGTGGGGCAGAAATAAGTATCAGAACTGGTAAAAAGTTGGGAGAAGAAACAACATTGATACGGATGAGTAATAGGAAATTAGCCAAACAAATAAACCTCAAGGGCTGCTCCTTTCCTTGTGCTGGGAGTACATCTGCAAGCTTACATCTCCAGTTTTAGGGAAATGTAGGATTGTATTTAGGGACTTGATTCCACATCTTCCGGGGGCTTGAGGTCTAATCGTGGATGCAATGCAGGCCTGAGACCTCTCAGAAGTGAGTCGCTGTGGTTCTGAAAGCGCCCACGGGTGTTTGGGGGAGGGGGAGGAAAGGCTGGCACATGGGAGTTGGAACTGGGTGGGGATAATCTGGAGTCCCAAAGGGTGACTGGCTTGTCAGAGCTGAGCCCCTCTGAAATGCATCCCTCTCAGATGCGCATGTTGGTACCTGAGGGGAATCCCTGCGGTTAAGCCAGTAGCTTTTGCAGTGTTGGCTGCAACAGGCAGTGTGCCCAGACTTGGCTGGGGAGATGATGATGAGGATGACAGCGGCCCACGTTGATTAAGGATCCGGTCTGAGCCAGTCACAATTCTTAAGTACTTCTATAGGTATTAACTGACTTAATCCTCTAAAGATCCATTGAGAGAGGGTGGGAAGTAGGAAAGTAGACGTGTATGGCTGCTATCACCATTTTGCAGGTGAGGAAATGGACTCTGGGAGGTCAGCTAGGAGGTACTCGGTGAGTAGGTGGTGGGTAGGTAGGACTCAAACCTGGCCCCTCGCTCTTAGCCACTCCGCTTTGCCGCCCTACAAATATGTGAGCTCACAGCCCTAGTCTTGAGGCCGTACACCTGTGTGAGGAGGGGGCACGTGGACTGTGTAGCTCTGAGGAAGTCCTCGGCCATCTGAGTCTGTTTACTCCTCTGTGACTTGGAGACGGGGTTGCTCTGAGTTCAGTTGAGAGAATACAAATGAAAGTGTCTACCAAACGTAAAATAGATAGCTAGTGGGAAGCAGCCGCAGAGCACAGGGAGATCAGCTCGGTGCTTTGTGACCACCTAGAGGGGTGGGTTAGGGAGGGTGGGTGGGATGGAGACGCAAGAGGGAAGAGATATGGGAACATATGTATGTGTATAACTGATTCACTTTGTTGTACAGCAGAAACTAACACACCACTGTAAAGCAATTATACTCCAATAAAGATGTTAAAAAAAAAAAAAAGTGTCCAGCCGAAAAGAGGTGCTCATTAAATGTTTGTGTTGACAGGGTATTGAATTAGATCATCACTGATCTTTCATTTTTTCTTGTTCAATCTACATTTCTTTGCACCCCTTTCTGTAAGCTTGGGTACTTTATTCTCATTTTCTTCAATAAGGGATGACAGAGCAGAAAATAAAATCTGATCCTGCCTTTTGAATCTCAGAAGTTTGGGCCACAGGATAAGAAAAAAGATTTGGAAGAAGGTGTGATGATAGAAGAACTGGCTGACTTTGTACTAGGTAGAGATTTCCTGGGCTCGGGGGAGGAGAGAGTCAGAGGCAGAGAAAAGTATAGATGTTAGTGGGTCCCTGAGAAGGGGCCCTGTATCTTAAATAGTTTTGGACTAAAGCTTGTCCCTGATACATAAGCTGTTATGATTACTTGAGAGCACTGGGAGAGGGAGGGGTGATCCAAGATGTCTAAACACATGAGGATATGAGAAAGGCTTGTTGGAGAAAGGAGGAGAGTTTGAGCAGAATTCTGAGGCGTGATGGAGATTTGGATAGGTGATATCTGACAGCTTCAGTCTGAAAGCCTCTGTGCCCATAAATGGGTCCCCCTAAGTCGTAAACCTGCGTTTGCTCTCTTGGCCAACTGAATGGACAGTGGGCTGTGACAGTTACTATGGGGAAGGAGGGTGCTGGTCTGATGGCAAGGTTGGAAGAGTTGGGGACCTTGGCCATAGAGGCAGAAGGGAGCTCTGGACGAGGAGGTGAGTAAGCTCAGGAAGGATGGGGCTGGCCTGGTCCCTGAGGCAGGAGAGTGAGTCATCCTCCTTCAAAACAGCCCCATGCATCCGTAAAAGCCAGACCACTGGTCTAAGTTTGTACCTGCTCATCCCCTAGCTGGATGCCTTGAGGAAAAAAAAAAAGGCCAGTGGCACTGTAGTAGACCCTCCTTTTCCCTGCTCCCACTGTATCCACATTCTGTCGGCTTCTGGAGGAGCCCACCTTTTATGCACTGAAAATAAGATAAAGGAGGAGTGAGAAAACTAGGATTCTGGTTGCAGCTTTCTCCCTCAGTGTGTTTTGGCGCTGTGGAAGGTGGCACCCCTTGTGCCTGTTGGCAAATTGGGCCAGCTTGGGGAAGGCCTGGCGTCCCAGAGGTATTTGGCTAATCCCAAGATGACAGACATTACTCATCCGTGCAATGGTCCTGTCCCCCAGATTCTATAAGAGCAACCCATGTTTTGAACTACTTGAACTAGGAATCAGAAGGAGAAAGTTTCCTTTAAGCCAAATGGCTCAAGACACTTGGATTGTCATCCTTTTCCTATGTCCCCTTTATATGCCACTGCGTCTTCCAAACCCATTAGATGGAGAGCTTCCTGTGGGAGAGAATTGGGTCTTGTGGTTTCTGGACAAAGAAAGAACTGGAACATCATGTTAAATCTTGACTCCTTCCTCTTCTGCTTTCTTCTGCAAGTAGCTCACTTTTTCATCTCCTCCAGCGAGCACCACATTCTAGCTTGTTCTGAAGTTTGGGAAAGAGAGGACTATTGCTTCTGCAAGTTCTTCACATTCCTGAGGGGCTGGACAGTTTGGTCATGTACCTGGTTTGTAGTCAGGTCTCACTTAGTATAAAACCACCACCTCTACACTTCCTTCAGTTTGGACCAGCGTATCAATACTGTTGTCTGAAGAATACGCACAGCCAGATAGAAGGGCTCCTCGGAGCGGTGACTTGCACTTTCCGTCTGTCTGATTGACTGCGGCATAAAGCCCACATAGTCCTGCCTGCTTCCTGGTAGGTGGGATGGAAAGTGTAGGTACTGCAGACTAGGCAGAGTTGGGACATGCCTGTATAGTCACAGCTAATAGTTCTCTCTCCTTGACTCAATTTGAACTGGACTTTTTTTTTCTTTTTTAGCTGTTGGAATAGGGCTCAGTGTAGACTATTACTCTGACCATTTTGCTCCAGGAAAAGCATTAGTAATTTATAAATAAGATACACATAAAAACAGGAGAAGCTAAATATAGGTTTATTGACAACTTAGGCACTATTAATGTTGGAACGGGTTGGTTTGAAGTTGAGTTAGTTGTTGTGGCTGATTTATGTGCTGTTGGTCTTAAAAGGACTGTGGTTGTGAGGGTTCTTGGGAACTGGCAGCTGGGAAGGAGCAGAACTGGTTTGGGTCTGAGTTCCCAGAGGAACAAGATGGGAGGGAGGGAGCAAGTGGGGTGAGGAGGGGGGAGGGAGGGAGGAGGAAGAATTATTTGTATCTCTCTGTGCTTCATGGTTGTGTATTTAACCAAGAGTACATTGCCAGGAAATTGAGAAAGTAAGTGTGTGCGTGTGAGTGTGTGTGTGTGCGCGTGTGTTTGCATGCTTTATGTCAAGCATAGCTCATTTAAAGTATACCTGTGTGGACATGAGGGTTTGCAGAAAACTGTTATTTATTTCTCTTGAATTTACCCTACTTGTTAAACAAAATTTGACAGATGGTTTGCAACAAGAGTAACGAAGTCATTGCTAGCCAAGTTTTATCTTTACTCTATCACTTGTTATGTGGAAAAGGGGTTTTTCTTGGTCTGGGGGAGTTGAATTCCCTCTCTGTGGAGAGAATCAGATTCATTTAACTGGAAATTTAGGGGAATTGAAAGTTCATTTTCTGAGCTTTACCATACCGGTGGTTGCCTATTAAAACCTTTCACCAGGGCCCATCTGATTTGACGGTGCTGTGAAATGTTTTATGGCAGATGAAAATAATTTGTGATCCTTATGGTTTTTTCCCCCCATTCCAGTTCTAACAAACTTCAGGGTCAATTTTTGTTTCTAATTTCAGGTTTCCTTATATGCTTGCACGCGTGGGCACACACACTCCCCTTCTCCCTCCCTCCCTCCCTCCCTCCCTCCCTCCCAGTTCTTTCTTTTGCATGTGTGTTGGCTTGCTGTCTTACACGCAGACAAAACATTATATCAGGAAGACACAGATATCATCCCCGAGGTGAACAACCAACTTCACAAAGCACCTACCTTAACACATGTTGGTGACAGGTTCGTAAACTGCAGGAAAGCTGAGTATTTTTGATGGGTTTGTTAGTTTCCTATTGCTGCTGTAGAAATTACCACCAACTAAGTGACTTAAAATGACCCAAACTTATTATCTTATACTTTGGAGGTCAGAAGTCCAAAATAGGTCTTACTGAGCTAATCAAGGTGTTGGCGGGGCTGTGTTCCTACTAGAGGCTCTAGGGGAGAGCTGTTTCCTTACCTTTCCAGCTTCTAGAGGCTGCCCTCATTCCTTGGCTTGTGACCCTGCAGCACTCCAGCCTCTGCTTCTGTTTTCACATCTCCTTCGTGGACTCTGAGCAGTGCTCTTTTTTATTTTTTTTAACATCTTTATTGGAGTATAATTGCTTTACAATGGTGTGTTAGTTTCTGCTTTACAACAAAATGAATCAGTTATATATATACATACGTTCCGATATCTCTTCCCTCTTGCGTCTCCCTCCCTCCCACCCTCCCTATCCCACCCCTTGAGAAGTGCTTTTATAAAGGATCCTTGCACTTATATTGGGCCCATCTGGATAATCTCCCCTTGGCTAGATTCTTCATTGAATCACCCGAGCAGAGTCCCTGTTGCTCTGTGAGGTAATAGTCACAGGTTCTAGGGATGAGGGTGTGTACCTCTTGCAGGGTTGGGGGGCATGATTTATCTATGACAGTGGGCAAGAAGACGTTGAATGGTAAAAGTGGACCTATTTCTCTTGGTAGTTTACTCAGGAGCCTTCCTGAGCTTCTGAAATCATGCTGTTGTTATAATTAGAGTGATTGTTTCTGTTTCGGGGGTATTTCTTTGTTTTCCAGAACGTAAACTATGCAGCTTAGCTTTACTCTTGCTCAAGGTACAATTGATTCAAAGGCAACCACCTTTTACCTGTTTTTTTCTTTTCTCCTCCTTGGTTCCCAAGACAAGATTCTACCACTTTTCCGACTATATTCATCCTCTCTTTTTCAAATCTAACAACTAAACCGCAGAATGTCAGTCTCCACGTGTCGTAAGTTTCTCTGTCTCTTCGTATGAGGAAGATCAGGGTCCTCATGTGGAGGGGCTGGAGCAGGTGGTCTTTGTAATGTCTGTTCAGAATGTGTATTGTATGGGGTCAGAGTGGATGGGCCTGAGAGGTCGTGCTGGGGGTGACTAGGCCCTGAGGACACTTTAGCTTTTCTGTTCTGGATAGCGGGAAAGCAAAGACATTGCATCAACTGACGAATGAATGAGCCAAATGTGGTATATCCATATAATGTAATATTATTCAATCCTGAAAAGGAATGAAGTACTGATACATGCTGCAGTGTAGATAAATTTTAAAAACATTATGCTAAGTTAAAGAAGCTGGACAAAACAGTTGACGTGTTTTATTATTCCATTTGTATGAAATATTGAGCATAGGTAAATCCATAGAGATAGGAAGTAGATTAGTGGCAAACTTTGTAAATCGACTATACTTCAGTAAAATTAAAGAAAAGTAGATTAGTGGTTGCCAGGGGCTGCGGAGGGAGGGACTGCTTAATGGGAATGGAGTTTTCTTTTAAGATGCTGAAAATATTTTGGAACTAGATAGGGGTGATAGTTGTACAACATTGTAAATGCACTAAATGCTATTTAATTGTTAACTTTAAAATAGTTAATTTTCTATGATGTGAATTTTACCTCAATTAAGAGAGAAGACTTCAGGTTTCTGGTCCAACATGTAACAAGCTTGGAGGGTTCCCACTTCCTAACAGCTAAAAAGCTGAACAAACTGAGAAATCAACTCTACTTAGATCCATAAGAAAAGTGAGGTCACAGGGTAGATTAGTGCCCTCAAAACTGGCAAGACAGGCAAGTACAGAGAATCTCACCTTAGCAGAGGAGCAACCTCCCTGGGGACCAGTGCCTGGGTAGAGGAACCTCCATTGTAAATGACGAATTGCTGGAGGTTCAGTGTGGGCAACTCATGAGACTGAATAACCACCTACAGGGACCCAGTCGTTGAGTGGCCCTCCACACTCCTGGGACTTTTACCTCCTGGAACTCTACCCGGTTTTCACAGTGAAAGTGGAGAAAAATATCATCATGCTTCTGGCAGGAGGAGGGGGAAAGGAATGATTTTGAAATATGCCAGAGCATTCTATTCTTAACAAACCCAGCTACAGCCTACTCTAGCCAGCCTGTCTAGAAAAAGTGAGAAGCACATGTGAAGTTTACAGTCCAGAGGCACAAGCTCTGAAACTAAAAGGCTGAAAGCTAATAATAGAATTAGAAAATACTTCCCTTCCCCTCACATATTACTTCCCTTCCCCTCAAATATTACTAAGTGCCTACTTACAGAAGTTGCTTTTCCCTAGTGCCTTGTGCTGTTATCAAGAAAAAAATTACAAGACATACTAAAAGGCAGAAAACACAGTTGGAAGAGATAGAGCAAGTCTCAGAATCAGACTGATAAGGCAGGGATGTGGACATTATCAGATCAGGAATTTAAAACTACTATAACTCATGTACTAAGCCGTCTAATGGATAAAGTAGACTGAATGCAAGAACAGATGAGCAATGTAAGCAGAGGGATGGAAATTCTAAGAACCAAGAAGAAATGCTAGAGATCAAAAACACAAATAGAAATGAAGAATGCCTTTGATGGGCTTATTAGTAGACAGGACACAGCTGAGGGAAGAATCTCTGACCTTGAGGATATCTCAATAGAAATCTCTAACATTGAAAAGCAAATAGAAAAAAGACTGAAAAAAAAAGAACTGTAGGATAACTACAAAACATATAACTTGCCCGTCGTGGGAATACTAGAAAAGAAGAAAGAAACAATATTGAAACAATAATAATTTCCTCTAAATTAATTTCATATATCAAACCACAGGTCCAAGAAGCTCAGATAACACCAAGCAGGATAAATGCCAAAAAATTACACATAGTTACATCATTTTCGAACTATAGAAAATGAAATTTAAAGAAAAAAATCTTGAGAGAAGCCAAAGGAAAAAAACAATTAACCTGTGGAGGAGCAAAGATAAGAATTACATTTAATTTCTTCTTAGAAACCATGCAAAAAGAGTGGGGTGAGATAGTTAAAGTGTTGAGAGGAAGAAAAAAAACCCAGCGTAGAATTTTGTACCTTGTGAAATTATCCTTCAAGAGTAAAGGAGAAATACTTTCCCAGACAAACAAAAATTGAGGAAATTTGTTAGCAGTAGACCTGCCTTGTAAGAAATCTTAAAATAACTTCTTTAGAGAGGAGAATGATGTAGGTCAGAAACTTGGATCTGTATCTCAATAGATGTAGAAAAAGCATTAGACAAATTCAGCATGTTTTCATGATAAAAACTCTCAAATTGGGTATAGAAGGAACATATTTCAACAAAATAAAGGCCAAATCTCACAAGCCCATAGCTAACATCATACTTAGTGGTGAAAGGTTGAAGTATTTCCCTCTTAGATCAGGAAGAAGACAAAGGTGCCCACTCAACATAGTCCTGCAAGCCCTTCCCAAAACCATTAGGCAAGGAACAGAAAGGAAAGACATCCAAATTGGAAAAGAAGGAATAAAATTGTCTGCTGATGACATGATCTTGTATATAGAAAATCCTAAGGGCTCCACCAAAAAACCATTAGAACTAATAAATGAATTCAGTAAAGTTTCAGGATACAAAATAAACACAAAAAAACTTGTTGCCTTTCTCTACACTAACAATGAACTATCTGCAAAAAAATTCTCATTGACAGTAGTATCAGAAACGATGAAATACTTAAGGATAATTTTAACCAAGGAAGTGAAAGATGTAGACACCAAAAACTGTACGGTATTGATGAAAGAGATTGAAGACACAAGTAAATGAAAAGATATCATGTGTTCACAGATGGGAAGAGTTAATATTGTTAAAATGTCCATACTACCCAATGCCATCTGTAGCTTCAGTGCAATTCCTATCAAAATTCCAATGGTACATTTCACAGAAACAGAATAATCAATCCTAAAATTCATATAGAACCACAGAAAACCCTTAATAGTTGAAGCAAACTTGAGAAAGAACAAAGCTGGAGGCATCATACTTTCCGATTTCAAACTATGTTATAATATAAAGCTGTAGTATTCAAAACAGTATGGTACTGGTATAAAAATGGAAACATAGGCTAATGGAACAGACTACAGAGCCCAGGAGTAAACCCACATATGATTAATATTTGACAAGGAACCAAGACTACTCTTGGGGAAAGGATAGTCTCTTTAGTAAATGGTGCTGGGAAAAATGGTATGCAGAAAATTGGGAAGGACATAGTGGAACCCAACAACAGCAACACTCAACTATATATAATAGAATGGATATCTATAGACTACTTCATCCAACGTCAGAATACACATTCTTAAGTTGACATGAAACATTCACCAAGACAGACAACATTCTGGGCCATAAAAAACACCTTAACAAGTTTAAAATAATAGTAATCATGTAATATCTGCTCTTAGACCATTTAGAATTAAACTAGAAATCGGTAACAAAGATTGCCGAAAGATCCCAAAGTACTTGTAAGTAAACAACAAATTTCTAAATAACGTGGGTCAAAGAAGAAATTTTAAGAGAAATTTTTAAATGTTTTGAATAAATATAGCTTATCAAAATTTGTGGGATGCAGCAAAAGCAGTGCTTAGAGATAAATTTATAGCATTGAATGTATTTACTAGAAAGATATTAAATCAGTAATCTAAGTTTTGCCTTAGGAAACTTGAAAAGGAAGATCAAATTAAATCTAAAGTAAACAGGAGAAAAGAAAAGAAAAAAAATTAGATTAGAAATAAATGAAACTGAAAACAGGAAATCAGTAGAGAAAATCAATGAAGCCAAAAGTTCGTTCTTTGGAAAGACCGATGAAATTGATATGCCTTTGGTCAGGCTAAGAAAAAAAAAGAGAGGATACAAATTATTAATATCAGAAATGAAAGAGGGGACATCTCTCTAGATTTCCTGGACTTTAAAAAGATAATAAAAAATACTGTGAATAAATCTGTGCACACAAATTTGATAACCTATGTGAAATGGACCAATTTTTTGAAGGACAATCTGCCAGAAGTCACACAAGAGGTAATAGATAATCTGAAGAGCTCTATATCTATTAAAAATTAACAATTAATAACCTTCACAAAGAGAAAGCACCAAGCCCAGATGGATCACTGGTGAATTCTACCAAACATTTAAGGGAGAAATACTAATTCTTTACAGTCGCTTTCGGAAGGTAGAAGCAGAGGGAACACTTAACTCATTCTGTGAGACCGGAATTACTCAAATACCGAAAATAGGCAAATACATTATAAGAAAACTACAGACTAATGTGTCTCATGAACGCAGATGTAAAAATGTGCGACAGAATATTAGCTAATTGAATCCAGTGGCATATAAAAGGAATGACACACCACAACCAAGTGGAATTTATCCCAGGTATGCAAGACTGGCTCAACAGTTGAAAATCAACTAATATAATCCAATACATCTAATAGGCTAAAGAAGAAAAATCATATGATCACATCAATAGATGTTGAAAAAGCACTTGACAAAATCCAGCACCCATTTATGATAAAAACTCTCAGTAGACTAGAAATAGAGGAGAACTTCTTCAACTTGGTAAAAATACCTACCAAAAAACCCTACAGCTAACTTTATACTTTATGGTAAGAAACTGAAAACTTTCTCACTGAGATCAGGAACAAGGCAGGGATTTCCTGTCATACCTCTGCTTCTCAATATCGTACTGGAAGTCCTAGCTAATGCAATTAGACAAGAAAAGGAAATAAAAGTTTGGGAAGGAACACATAAAATTTTGTTCACAGATGACACAATCATCTATGTAGAAAATCTGAATTAACCAGAGCGCCTGGAAGTAATAAACGATTATAGCAAGGTTGCAGAATACAAGGTTAATATATAAAACTCAGTTGCTTTCATATATGCCATCAGTGGACAACTGGAATTTGAAATAAAAAACACACTACCATTTACAATAACAACCACCCCCCATTAAATACTTAGATATGAATCTAACAAAAACTGTGCAAGATCTGTATGAGGAAAACTATAAAACTCTGTTGAAAGATACCAAAGATGGGTTGAATAAATAGATATTCCATATTCATCAATAGGAAGAATCAGTATCGTCAAGATGTCAGTTCTTGATCTGTAGATGCAGTGTAATCTCAATCAAGATCCCAGGAAGTTACTTTGTGGATGTCAGCAAACTGATTGTACAGTTTATATACGGACGGGCAGGAGACTGAGAATAACCAACACAATATCAAAGGAGAACAACAAAGTTGGATGTCAGATACAACCCAGCTTCAAGACTTACTGTAAAGTTGCAGTGCTCAAGACAGATATGGCGAAAGAAAGAGCAGTGGAACGGAGCAAAGAGCTCAGAAATAGACCCACATAAATACGCTGATGTTTGACACAGGAGCAAAGGGAATATAATGGGGCAATTATAGTCTTTGCAACAAATGGGGCTGGAACAACTGGACAGCCACATGCAAAATAATGAATCTAGACCTTACACCCTTCACAAAAATTAACTCAAAATGGATCATGGACCTCAGCAAAAGGAGAAACTATAAAACTCCTAGAAGATAACATAGGAGAAAACCTACATGATCTTGGATATGGTGATGTCTTTGGTGTTATATCTAAAAATTCATGACCTGTGAAAGAAATAATTGAGAAGCTGGACTTCATTAAAATTAAAAACTTGTGGGTTATACTCCATTATACGTTATTACAAGATAATGGCTATAATTCCCTGTGCTAATACAGAATATCCTTGTTGCTTATCTATTTTATGCATAGTAGTTTCTGTTAATCCCATGCCCCTAATTTATCCCTCTCCTCTTCCCCCTCCCTTTTGGTAACCACAGGTTTGTTTTCTATGTCTGTGAGTCTGTATAATCTGTGAAAATACTGAACTACTATGCTGCAACCTGAAACTAATATGTTCTAAATCAACTATACTTTTAATTAAAAAAATAATTAAAAGCTTGTGCTCTACAAAAGACAGTGTCAAGAGAATGAGAAGATACGCGGCAGACCAGGAGAAAATATCTGCGAAAGACCCAACTGGTAAAAGATGTTTTCTAAAATATACAAAGAATTCTTAAAACTTAATGAGAGAAAAACTTGACTAAAAAATATGCCAAAGACCTTGACGGGCACCTCACCAGAGAAGACACACGATGGCAGATAAGTACATCAAAAGATGCTCCACATCCTATGTAATCAAGAAAATGAAAACTAAAACAACGAGATACTACTGCACATGTATCAGAATGGCCACAATCTGGAGCACTGACACCACCAAATGCTGGCGAGGGTGTAGAGGCACAGGAGCGCTCATTCACTGCTCCTTGGAATGCGGAACAGTACAGCCACTTTGGAAGACAGTTTGGCAGTTTCTTACCAAACTAAGTATACTCTTACCATGTGATCCCGCAATCAAGCTCCTTGGGATGTACCCAAAGGAGCTGAAACCTTAGGTACACACAGAAACATGCACTTGAATGTTTATAGCAGCTTCAATCATAATTGCCCAAACGTGTTAGCAACCAACAGGTCCTTCAGTAGGTGAATGGTTAAATAAACTGTGGTACATCCAGACAGTGGAACGTTATTCAGTGCTAAAAAGAAATAAGCCATGAAAAGACTTGGCGGAGCCTTAAATGCATATGACTAAGTGAAAGAAGCCAATCTGAAAAGGCTACATACTGTATGATTCCAATTCGATGACATTCTTTTTTTTTTTTAAATTATTAATTTTTTTGGCTGTGTTGGGTCTTCATTTCTGTACGAGGGCTTTCTCTAGTTGTGGCAAGTGGGGGCCGCTCTTCATCGCGGTACGCGGGCCTCTCACTGTCGCGGCCTCTCTTGTTGCGGAGCACAGGCTCCAGACACGCAGGCTCAGTAGCTGTGGCTCACGGGCCTAGTTGCTCTGCGGCATGTGGGATCTTCCCGGACCAGGGCTCAAACCCGTGTCCCCTGCATCGGCAGGCAGATTCTCAACCACTGCGCCACCAGGGAAGCCCCTCGATGACATGGAGACATGGAAAAGATCAGTGTTTGCAAGGGGTTAGAGAGGAGGGAGGGATGAGTAAGTGGAGCAGAGGATTTTTAGGGCAGTGAAACCACTCTGTATGTTCCTATAATGGTGGATGCCTGTCATTGTTTATCCGAACCTGTAAAATGTCCAATACCAAGGGTGAGCCCTAATGTAAACTGTGGACTCTGGATGATAATGATGTGTCAGTGTAGGTTCATCCATTGTTTAACAAACTGACCGCTCTGGTGGGGGATGTTGATGATGGGTGAGGCTATGCATGAGTCGGGACGGGAGGTATATGGGGAAAATCCCTGTCCCTTCCCCTCAGTTTCATTGTGAATCTAAAACTGCTCTAGGAAATAAGTCCATTAAAAAAAAAAAAAAAAAAAAGAGCAAAAGAAGGCCAGAGGATCACTGTCAGAGTATGGAAGATCAGAGCTGAAGATCTGGTTCAGATACTCTGTTGGAATAGGAGAAAGTCCCTTTTAAAACCCTTATTTTTTCATTTATTCACTTTGGCTCTGTTATATTTGTTGCATTGTTAACTCTTAACTTGGTGACAGTAATAGAAAGGAATTGCTAATGAGTATATAACACCTACTCAGAGGCAGGCATTAGTTCATACACGCTACGGGATTAACTTACTGAATCCTCTTAACACCCCTAGGAAGTAGGTACTGCGATTATCCTCAGTCAGCAGATGTGGGACTTCGGGGCAGAAGCTAATAACTCAGTCGAAGTCACACAGCTAGTGAGTTGCAGTCTGGCTTCAGAGTCTGCTGTCCCTCACATACAGGATGTGGACTGGAAGGGCCTTAGAGGTCATCTGGTTTAGGGGTTACAAATTCAAAAGCTCCATGCAGAGAGCATGAAAGAGCAAAGCAGCTTCATGTAAGAGCATTAGGAATGCTGGGGGTAATGTACAAGGATTTTAAAGAATGATATAAAAATGCTTTGTTGGCCTCTTCTAGACATCTGGGGAAGTGGGTGCAGCCTCCTGGCCACCAGATTGCAACCTCTGATTTAGTTCATCCTCTTTCTTTTAGAGAGAAGGAAACTGAAACACAAAGAGCTGAGGCAGATTGTCCCCGGGTGGCACAGGAGACTTGGGTGCTGGCGCCAGACCTTCTTCCATCACCTACCCCCTGGGGTTGTTAGTGCCGTGGGGGCTGAGGCCAAGCCTTAATTACCTTTGGGGCTGAACACAGAAGAGTCATTTACTAAATGCTAACTGAATTGAAGTGATACTAAAATTAAAAAAGGAGTGTGTGGAAGGGTGGAGGGAAGGCTGAAGCTCTGGGGCAAGTAGGGCACAGAGGCAGCTGACTTCAGCCCCTGGAAGTGTTGTTCAGAGTGGAGGCGGAGGGTGGCTCTGAGACCAGCACTGGTGCTTGGATGCATGTGGTTGGTGGAGGGGACGTTTGAGCATCGGTTAGAAGATGTACATTCTTGTCCCAGCTCTACTCCTCTGACCTTGGGCAGTTACTTCTTGAATCTTAGTTTCATCACTTGTAAATTGGAGCTTAGACCACTTGCCCTCCCTCATCGTGAGAGTGTTGGAAAGCAGATGGGGTAACATGCGTAAAAGAGCTTCATAAACTGTAAGGTGCTGTCCACATTATAATCTGTTACTGCTATTACTGGCCCTCCCAGTGGTGGAGAGCTTGTGCGTGCATGTGTCCTCCTGGAAAAGGCTGTGTCCTTGAAAGAAGGGCATCCTTCTTTCAAGCCTTCCCATAATTACATGGTGGCTTACATGGGTGTTGGTGCTAAGCTTGCTAAGCAGCCAGTAGTTACCGAAGGAGAAAAAGCACTTGAACAACAAATGGGTGCCCAGTTCTGCTGTCCAGGGGCCTCTTCATGAACTGTTAATTTCATCTGAAATGGGAAGCAAGGGGACTCGGTTGCACTCCGTTGAAACACACATAGCTTGGAGCTGTGCAGGCACTGTGGTATGGGGACTTTACCCCATCTCTATGTGTGGTGGGTAATAATTGAAGTGACCATATAATATGTCGTCTAAACTAGGACACTTCTGAAAATGAAAGAAGGTGGTATTAGTAATTATACTGGGAAAATAGACATAAGCAGGGACCTCCCCAGGCTGGGATGCATTGCCACTCTAGGAATAATGCCGGGCCATCTCAGTCCAGTTTCCGTGATTCATGACTAATGAAGAGTTTATACAAATGTGAGTTATGAATTACATTATAAATGAGTCTGGGGCTTCCCTGGTGGTGCAGTGGTTTAGAATCCGCCTGCCAGTGCCTGCAGTTCGAGCACTGGTCTGGGAAGATCCCACATGCCGTGGAGCAACTAGGCCCATGCCCCACAACTACTGAGCCTGTGCCCTAGAGCCCGCGAGCCACAACTACTGAGCCCATGTGCCACAACTATTGAAGCCCACGCACCTAGAGCCCATGCTCCGCAATAAGAAAAGCCACCGCAGTGAGAAGCCTGCGCACTGCAGCAAAGAGTAGTCCCCCTGGCTGCAACAAGAGAAAGCCCATGCACAGCAGCGAAGACCCGACGCAGCCAAAAATAAACAAACGAATAAATAAATTAATTAAAAAAATAAATGAGTCTGGAACATAGCAACCCAAGGGATGAATTTATAATAGGAGAATTTCTAAGCTCAGGGGCAGAGACATTATTGTAGAAATTGGTCTCTTTTGGGGTCCTCAACTCACATCGCATAGGCATTTGAGGTGCAGTGGATTGTGGAGGTGGAAATATCCAAGTTTGAATCTGTTCTCTAATTGTATGACCTTGGGCAAGATTTTCAACTCCTCATCTGTATAATGGCGAACTGATACCTATGATTGATAACTCTGGTGGTGAATGTGTGAGAGGTTATCCCCAAAACACTTAGTATGATGTCTCATATACTCTCAAAATATTAGTCGTTGCTTTCTCCTTTGTTCATCTCCCAGGATCATTGGGTTAGGAAATGAGTAGTTGGTCTAGATGACCCTAATGGAATTCTCCGTGTAGATGGCTGCTCCCTTATAACTGTGGCCTCTGTAGTCATCAGATAAAGACCTATTGGAAATCTTACTCCAAGATACTCAGAACTGAGAACTTGGAGTTAAAGGAAAGAAGGTGAAGAACCAAGAAATTAAGCAGAAAGTTTCATATTTTTTTATTTTTTCTGTCAGTTTCATTCCCTCCATCCATCCAGCATTTGTTGAATACTTGAGATGTACAAGTTGACGTGAAGAAGACACAGAGACATCAAAGGAACTTACACACTAGCAGATTTGATGGGAGCTAGACTTTGAAGGAGCTTTTAGTTGTAAGATGACTGAGCCCAATGGTGTTGGGACTTAGTGGGAGTATGTATCAGTCAGGACCCTTTTAGGTATACAAATCCAACATAAATTTACAAAAGCCCTAGTGAAAATTTATTACCTCGTGTAGCTGGGAAGCCCAGCCCTGGATACAGAGGTTTGGATAATGATTTTACCCTCCCTCTCAGGCCACTGGTAAATCTTGGGCAGACCACCCATGCCTTTGTAGCTTCTACACTCTGATTCTCTGGTGTCCCTGTTGAATTGGGAAGGGGAGAGCATTTTCAGCCTTCAGAGGTCGTTTGGTTACCAGTCAGCAGTTATTTGCTCCCAGTTCCAGGGATGAGTCAGAATGATGGACCAGAGGTAAGTGTGGTTCACGACTGCCTTTTGTGTGGAAGTTTGGGCAGGTGTGTGAGCCCAGGCCTGTCATGCCAATGGTGGTAAATTCTTGAGCACATTGGACGGTGCATTTTATGATGGCAGTTTATCTTCCAGAGCTGAAGATGGAAATGCCTAGGATCAAGTCCAGTATGGAAGTTCTGAATGGGTTGGCTGATGCAAGCGGTTAACCTGATGTGCTAAGACCAGAATTGAGATAATTGTATCTGGAAGACTTTTTTTTTTTTTTTTTTAAAGGAAAGATCAGATGACCAAATAAGCTCTTCACAACTGACCCCAGACCACTTTTTTTTTTCTATAAAAAATTTGTTACAAATTGGCCCAGCTAGTCTCTTGACCATCCCCTAAATATAGTTGTGCTTTCCTGTGCTTACCTCATTTCTGAACCAACTTACTAGGAAAATCTTTTAGATTATTTCTTACCTGGTTCCAATTCCGTGATTTTTGCAAAGCCTTTCAAAATACCCACAGCTACAACTCTTTGCTTTGATCTTCATGGCATACTGCTTAAACTAGTCTAGCCACAATAATTTATTGTGTAGTGTGGTTTTCTTTCATTATTATTACTATTTTTAAAAATCCCAACTTGACTGTAAACTCCTTGATGGTAGGATACAGCCATATAATGCTCTGTATTTGCCATCACCTTGGTAAATACTTGATTTCATATTTTAAATAGTGTGCGGGTAGACTTTTGGGCGAGACTGCAGATGGAACCCATGAATCTTTAGTTTCCCCCTGAAGCCTCATGAAAGAGAACAAAAAGATTTTTAAAAGCATAAACTCATAGGATATGGAGATTACAAGAGTGGAGGCACCAGCAAAAGATTTTAAAAATTTGTGGTTAAAATACACACAACAGAAAAATTACCACGTAAATAATTTTACAGTGTACAGTTTAGTGGCATTTAGTACATTCACAGTGTTGTACAGCCACCAGCTCTGTCTGGCTCCAGAATATTTTCATCAGCCCCAAAGAAAACCCCCTGCCCATTAAGCATCACATACCATTCTCCCTTCCCCCAGCCTCTGGCCACCACTAATTTGCTTTGTCTCTGTGAAATATCTATTCTGGATATTTTACATAAATGGACTCATAAAATATGTGACCTTTTGTGTCGAGCTTCTTTCACTCAGAATAATGTTTCTAAGGTTCGTCCACATTGCAGCATGTCAGTACTTCATTCCTTTTTGTGACTGAATAATATTTCATTCTTTGAATATACCACATTTTGTTTGTCCATTTATCAGATGATGGGTATTTGGGTTGCTTCTAAATTTTAGCTATCATGAATAATGCCGCCGTGCACTTTCTTGTACACATTTTTGTCTGAACACTTGTTTTCACTTTTTTGGATGCATACCTAGGGATAGAATTGAGGGGAGGGGTCATATGGTAATGCTGTGTTTAATTTATTGAAGAAATGTAAAACTACTTGATGTGTCATTTTACATTCTCCCCAGCAATGTTTGAGGATTCTAATTTCTCCACATCCTCACTAACCCTTGGTATTTTATAGAGATTAAAAAAAAAAATTACAGCTATCCTAGTGGATGTGAGATGGTATCTCATTGTGGTTTTGATTTGCATTTCCCTGATGACAGATGGTGTTGAGCATCTTTCCATGTGAGCAGTAGCTTTTTGCAAGCTGGAAGGTAGATGAGGAAAATTGGACCCTAAACCAGTAGGAGGGAAAGCTGAGAACGAATCTGATTTATACTACATAATTCCCTCAAAGCCTGGCAAGTCCCGTTGGAAGTTGTAAGACCTCAGGTGCCCTCTCCCACTCCATATAGCCTGGTGACTATTCTTCCACCACTGTGGAAAAAGGCTGGAGCTTTCTGAATTGGGGAGAGTAAACCAGAGGATCTCTGGATGTGGAGATACCAGACACTGTTGAGGGTAGGGATTCACTATAGACACCGGGTAACTGAACATGTTAATCTTGCATGTTAATTAAACACACAGGTAGTCTGTTTGGAGACACTCCTAACCCCCACCCATCACTCTTCACTTACTTGGCTCCTAGGACTGTGGTAGTAAGGCCTTTACCTTGAAGTGGGGCTTGGGGAGACACAGACTAGTCCAAGAAAATATCTTAAAGTACTTCCCTTGAAAGTTCCTCAAGGTAATGGACAAGCTAGATCGCCCTATAGTGAAGCTGCAGATGACAAGCCTCTCTCATTTTCAGAGATTCCAGTCAGTTTTTAGTTCTCCATTCTTAATTACGGACAGAAATCTAAGGATTGCCTGATATCTGTGAGAAGCCTCTAACATGAAAGAGGTTAGAACAAACAAGAAAGAAAGAAACTTGGAGCAATCAGGGACTATGCTGAGAAAAGAAAGCTTAACAGAAAAATCCTGTTAATATCCATAGAGAGAGGGCTTCCCTGGTGGCGCAGTGGTTGAGAGTCCGCCTGCCGATGCAGGGGACATGAGTTCGTGCCCCGATCCGGGAGGATCCCACATGCCGCGGAGTGGCTGGGCCTGTGAAACATGGCCGCTGAGCCTGCGCGTCCGGAGCCTGTGCTCCACAACAGGAGAGGCCGTGGTGGTGAGAGGCCCACGTACCGCAAAAAAAAAAAAAAAAAAAAAAAATCCATAGAGAGAGAAAAGGAGATAATGTAGTCCTGAAATAAAAACAGAATATCGTGTAAGCAATATGCAGAAAATAAGAAAAGAGGTCTTGAGAATTAAAAACATGGAACAGAAATGAAAAATCTATAGAAGATAATTTTCCTAGAAAATAGAGTAAGAAAAGGCAAAGAGATGAAAATAGGACAGGAAAAAATGAAAGGAAGAGACTTAAGGGGCCCAATGTCCGCAAATTTGCAGCTCCAGAGAAAGAGGAAGAGAAGAGAATAATTCCAAGAAAATTTCCCAGAACTGAAGAACACATAGTTCCATTACTAAGAGTGCACCAAGTGCCCACGATATAACGGACTCGAAGCAGTATGTATGAATGCAAAATTTCAGAACTCTAGGCACTGGAAAAATGTGTCACATGTAGAGTCATGACTCACAAGGGTTTCACACTTTGAAACAGCAACACTGGGAACTAGGGCATGATGCAGCAGGGCCTTCAAAATTCTAACAGGAAATAATATTTAACCAGGAGTTTATCATCAGCCAGACAAGATTGAGTGTAGATGAATCAGGTATGGAATATCTCAAACATTTCACCATCCTAGGAAACTATTGGAAGAGGTGTTCTATCAAAACAGGAGACTAAACAAGAAAGAGGAAGATGTTGACGATGAGAGGGGAAGGGCATCTCTAAGAGGGTGATCAAAACAAGGAAGATCTCAGGAGGGCAGCTGTGCACCAGGCTTGGAGGACCGTTGGCCTAGGGTGGTCAGGAGAGAACTTCCTGGGAGATTTCCCAAGGATGATGAATATGCTCTAATAGCTGATGCATCTGGACATTTTGAGAGGAAGCCTTAAAAATTGGCTGGAATTTGGTGTCAGACTATTGGTAGACAACTGTTAGCTCTTGGGAAAACAAAAAAAAAAAACGTGCAGGAAAACAAAAAATGTTGTGGTATAGGAATATAATTATGAACAGAAAATATGGTCTAACTCAAATTACAATATGACTATACTGGAAAATGAAGGTGGATAGAAAGGGTGATAATGCCTGAAACTGAAAAATCAAGAAATAATATGTGTTGGTAAATTAAAAACATGGAGAAAAGTACCAAAAGTATCTTACACATTTTATTTATTTAAAAATTTCTACAACAATCATGTGCTGCTTTTGCAACTTGAAAAAAATTGAAAACATACTAATTGATGAGAATGATGGATGGGAATTCTTGGTGAGTCTCCATGGAGTAATGCTCTATTTGTGACTCTCCCAAGGGAGGAGTTAATTGCATCACAGAATTGCAGGAATTCAGAGATAGAAATGCAGAGAGCACCTTGGGTCAGTTGACAAGTGACAGGACGCCTGTGAATTCTTCCCAGAACGAAGGGACCTGCATTTTACCCCCTTCCCGCTGCTGACCTCAGGGTTGACTCATCCCTGATGTTTCCTGGCTGTGAAAGGCATCCCCCCCATTCCTCACCCCAGGATGCTGTGCCAAGCTGTGTGTATTTAGCTCCTTTAGAATCTAGCCTCATAAATCAGCTTGCCCCACTCTTTCACTGTGGGAACAGCTTTTCTCTGCCTTCCCTCCCATTCGACCCTTGGTTTCAGGTAATGGCTCACTGACACTGGGAAGGAACATGGGGCTATATGCAACCAAGAGCAAATATTCCTTTCTTAAGCAGAAACTGAAGACAGGCTTTGGAGATGGATCCCTCAGAAAGTCTTAATTGAACCATTGGTTGTGGCAGTTCGGCCATTTGGATTGAATTGGGTTGATTCAGCTCCATCTCTATGGGTTTTTGGTAATAAATGGTTCAATATTAGCAACCTCAGCGAGAATACCTATAATTTATGGAATGATAACTGTACTAGGCTGTGCTGCACATACCATCTCTAAGCCTCAGCAGTCCTATAAGTGAAACATTGTCTCTGTTTCACATCTGAGAAGATCAGGGTTTAGCAAGATCCATTCTTGGATTGAACACACCTGCTGAGTGCCTGTGTGTACCAGGCACTGTGCTGTCCCTGATTCCTGTAGAGCTGCGGTCCCTAACCTTTTTGGCACCAGGGACTGGTTTTGTGAGGACAGTTTTTCCACGGATGGAGGTGGCGGGGGGGGGGACGGTTCAGGCGGTAACGTGAGCGGTGGGGAGCGGCAGATGGAGCTTTGCTCGCTGCCGCTCACCTCCTGCTGTGTGGCCCCGTTCCTAACAGGCTGCGGACCATTAGCGGTCTGCAGCCCTGGGGGTTGGGGACCCCTGCTGTAGAGGACAGGATTCTGACGATCCCTGTCCTCAAAGAGCTCACCAGAAGGGTGAGCAGACAGGTCGACAGGCAGCTATGATGCAGGGTGCTAAGTGCTAAGGTGGGAGTGGTACAGAGGCCTGTGGGTGCAACAAAGGGGACAGTTAACACTGTCAGAGGGTCAGGGAAAACTTGCTGGACAGTCGAGTTTTGTGGAGTTACCTTGAAAAAAGGGGAAAGTCAGTGGGGCAGAGGGAACAGTGTGAGCAAAGGCCCTGGAAAAGAGAATATAGAGCTAATGTTCTTCCTCCTTTCATAGTCTCGTGGTGAGCATGGCCTTAGAAGGGATCAGCAAAGTGTGTGTTTGTGAACACATCTGAGGGTCTTGAAAGTCAGACCCTTCCCACCCTTCTTTGCTCTGTAGTGCAAGTTGAGTGACTGACCCAAGAATAAATGATGGTTGCTGGTTTGTTTTGTACAAAGTCTGGTTCTAAGCACTGCAGGAACTAAAGATGAGAAGGTGTTATAACTCATCTCCATCTGGCTCTAAAGCCAGCATTCATCACCTCCTTGTTGCATTGTCTTGTTCTCTCACAGATAGGTTCCAAGCACCTAGCATGTGGCTGACTTTTTTCTTTTTCAGTTACATTATATCTTTTTCTTCTTTTTCTCTTTTGACCCTCCTTCACCCATTTCTCCTACCTGCTGCTTCTGGCAACCGCCAACCTGTTTTCTGTATCTGTAAGCTTTTGTGTGTGGGTTTGTTTGTTTTAAGATTCCACATATAAGAGAGATCATCCGGTATTTGTCTTTCTCACACATAATGGACTTAACATAATACCCTCAAGGTCCATCCATGCTGGTGTGAAAGGCAAGATTTCATTTTTAAAAATTATACACACACACACACCACAATGTCTTCATGCATTCATCTGCTGATGGACACTTAGGTTGTTTCCATTTCTTGGCTATTGTAAATAATGCTGCAGTGAACATGGGAGTGCAGATATCTTTTCAAGTTAGTATTTTTGTTTTCTTCGTGTAAATACTCAGAAGTAGAATTGCTGTGTGGTGTGGTAGTTCTATTTTCGATTTTTTGAGGAACCTCCATACTGTTGGCCAAAGTGGCTACACCAGTTTACATTCCCACCAAACACGCATGAGGGGTCCCTTTTCTCTACTTCCTCGCCGAGCCTTATTTGTTGTCATTTTGATAATAGCCATTCTGACAGGTATGAGGTGATATCTCATTGTGGTTTCAATTTGAATTTCCCTGATGACGAGTGATGCTGAGCATCTCTTCATGGGCTGCTTGTCCATCTGTATGTCTTCTTTGGAAAAATGTCTACTCAGATATTTTGCCCATTTAAAAATCATATTTGTGTTTTTGCTATTGCATTGTGTGACTTCTTTCTGTATTTTGAACATGAGCCCCTTATCAGATATGATTTGCAAGTACTTTATCTCATTCACTGCATTGCCCTTTCATTTTGTTGATTTCCTTTTCTGTGCTAAAGGTTTTTAGTTTGATATAGTCCCCCTTGTTTATTTTTGCTTTTGTTGCTTTTGACGTCATAATCAAAAAATCATCGACAAGGCCTGGAAAGGAGAATATAGAGCTAACGTTCTTCCTCCTTTCATAGACTCGTGGTGAGCATGGCCTTAGAAAGGGTCAGCAAAGCGTGTGTGTGTAAATACACCTGAGGGTCCTACCACCCATATTTTCTTCTAGGAGTTTTATGGCTTCAGGTCTTAGGTTCAAGTCTTTAATCCATTTTGAGTTAGTTTTTGTGTATGGTGTAAGATAGTGGTCCCATTTCATTCTTTTGCATGTGGCTATCCAGTTTTTCCAGTGCCATTTATTGGAGAGACTGTCCTTTCCGCATTGTACATTCTTGGTTGATTTGTAAATAAATTGACCATATATGTGTGGGTTTATTTCTGGGCTCTCTGTTTTGTTTCATTGATCTGTGTATCTGTTTTTATTTCAGTACTGTACTGTTTAATTATATAACAGTTGCCTTGTGATATAGTTTGAGATCAGGGACTGTGATATCTCCAGCTTTGTTGTTCTTTCTCAGGATTGCTCTGGCTATTCAGGGTCTTCTGTGGTTCTATACAAATTTTAGTATTATTCTATCTTTTGTGAAAAATTTCATTGGAATTTTGATAGGATTGCATTGAATCTGTAGATTCCTTTGGGTAGTGTGGCTATTATAACAAAATTGATTCTGCTAATCTATGAACATTGAATATCTTCACTTATTTTTGTCTTCTTCAGTTTCTTTCATTAATATCTTTTTCTTAAAAAATTTTTTGGCTGCGTTGGGTCTTTGTTGCTGTGTGCATGGGCTTTCTCTAGTTGCGGCGAGCGGGGGCTACTCTTCATTGCAGTGTGCGTGCTTATCATTTTGGTGCTTCTCTTGTTGTGGAGCATGGGCTCTAGGTGTGCGGGCTTCAGAAGTTGTGGCATACGGACTCAGTAGTTGTGGCTCATGGATTCTAGAGCACAGGCTCAGTAGTTGTGGCGCAAGGGCTTAGTTGCTCTGTGGCATGTGGGATCTTCCCGGACCAGGGATCGAACCCGTGTCTGCTGCATTGGCAGGCAGATTCTTAACCACTGTGCCATGGGGAAGTCCATCTTTCATTAATGTCTTAATAGTTTTTGGTATATAGGTGTTTCACCTCCTTTGTTAAATTTATTCCTAGAATACCTTATTATTTTTGATGCAGTTGTAAATGGGATTGTTTTCTTAATTTCATTTTCATAGTTTGTTATTAGTGTTTAGAAATGCCACACATTTCTGTACACTGATTTTTGTGTCCCGCAACTTAACTGCATTCATTTATTAATTGTAACAGTTTTTTGGTGGAGTATTTTGGGTTTTCTAGTATCAGGTCATCTGCAAATAGTGACAGTTTTACTGCTTCTTTGCTAGTTTGGGTGCCTTTTATTCCTTTTTCTTGCCTAACTGCTTTGGCTAGAACTTCTAATAACTAGGTTGAATAAAATTGGCAATAGTGGGCATCCTTGACTTGTTCCTGACCTTAGAGGAAAAGCTTTGATCTTTTCACCATTATGATGTTAGTTGTGGTTTTGTCGTATATGGCTTTTAGTATGTTGAGGTACATTCCCTTTATATCCACCTTGTTGAGAGTTTTTATCATGAAGGAATGTTGAATTTTGTCAAATGCTTTTTAAAAAAGATAAATTTATTTATTTAATTTATTTATTTTTGGCTGTGTTGTGTCTTCAGTGCCGCATGTGGGCTTTCTCTAGATGCGGCAAGCGGGGGCTACTCTTCATTGCCGTGTCCGGGCTTCTTATTGCGGTGGCTTTTCTTGTTGCTCAGAATGGGCTCTAGGTGCACAGGCTTCAGTAGTTGTGGCACACGGGCTTAGTTGCTCTGCGGCATGTGGGATCTTCCCAGACCAGGGCTCGAACCTGTGTCCCCTGCATTGGCAGGCAGATTCTTAACCACGGCCTCACCAGGGAAGCCCTTGTCAAATGCTTTTTCTGCATCTATTGAGATGATCAAATGGTTTTAATCCTTCATTTTGTTAATGTGACATATCGTTAATTTGCAGATGTTGAGTTATCCTTGCATCCCTGGAATAAGTCCTACATGATCATGGTATATAGTCTTTTTAATGTATTGTTGAATTCAGTTTACTAATATTTTGTTGCAGATTTTTGCATCTGTGTTCATCAGGAATATTGGCTTGTAATTTTCTTGGGTGTCCTTGTCTGGTTTTGGTATGATTTTGGCATAATGCTGGCCTCATAAAATGAGTTGGGAACAGTTCCCTCCTTAAATTTTTTGAAAAAGTTTGAGAAGGATTGGTATTAATTTTTTGAATGTTTGGTAGAATTGATCAGTGAAGCCCTCTGGTCTTGGACTTTTGTTTGTTGGGACATTTTTGATTACTGATTCAGTCTCCTTACTAGTAATCAGTCTGTTTGAATTTTCCATTTCACCATGGTTCAGTCTTGGTACGTTGTACATTACTAGGAATTTACCCATTTCTTCTAGGCTGTTCAATTTGTTGGCATGTAATTGTTCAAAGTAGCCTCTTAGGGTTCTTTTTATTTGTGTGATATCAGTTGTAATGTCTTCCCTTTAATTTCTAGTTTTGAGTTCTCGCTTTTTCTTGGTGAGTCTAAAGGCTTGTTAATTTTGTTGATCTTATCAAAGAAACAGTTCTTAGTTTCATTGAAATTCCATATTGTCATTTTAGTCCCTACTTTATTTATTTCTGCTCTTTACTTTTTCTTCCTTCTACTGACTTGAGGCTTTGTTTTATTCTTCTTTTTCTAGTTCTTTGAGGTGTAAAACGGGGTTGTTTATTTAGACTTTTCTTATTTCTTGAGGTATAGGCATTTATTACTATGAACTTTCCTCTTAGAACTCCTTTTGCTGCTTCCCACAAATTTTGATATGTTATATTTCCATTTTGTTTGTCTCAGTGTATTTTTTGATTTCTCTTTTGATTTCTTCTTTGACCTATTAGTTGTTCAGTAGCATGTTGTATAATGTCCACATATTTGTGAATTTTCCAGTTTTCTTTGTGTAATTAATTTCTAGTTTCATAGCTCTGTGGTCAGAAAAAATGCTTGATGTGATTTCAGTCCTCCTAACTTAATTAAGACTTGTTTTTTTTGCCTAATAGATGACCTATCCTGGAAAATGTTCCATGTGCACTTTAGAAGAATGTGTAGTCTGTTGTTTTTAGGTGGAATGTTCTGAATATATCTCTTAAGTTCATCTGATCTGACATGTTGTTTAAGGCCAATGTTTCTTTACTGATTTTCCTGTCTGGATGATCTATCCATTGATGTAAGTGGGGTATTAAAGTTCCTACTATTATTGTATTGTTGTCTATTTCTCACTCGAGGTCTGTTAATATTTGCTTTATATATTAAGGTGCTCCTGTGTCAGGTGCATAAATGTTTACAAATGTTACATCCTCTTGTTGGATTGAACCCTTTACCATTATGTACCCTTTATTGTTATGTAACACCCATCTTTATCTCTTATTACAGTATTTGTTTTAAAGTTTATTTTGTTTGATGGAAGTGTAGGTACTCCAGCTTTCTTTTGGTTTCCATTTGCATGGGATAGGTTTTTCCATGTTTCACTTTTAGTCTATGTGTCCTTATATCTAAAGTGAGTCTCATGTAGGCAGCATATAGATGGTTCTTGTTTTTTTAGAACTATTCATCCTCTTTCGGTTGAAGCATTTAGTCCATTTACACTTAATAATAGGTATGTAGTTATTGGCATTTTGTTAATTGTTTTCTGGCTGTTTTTGTAGTTTCTTTCTTGCTCACTTCCTTTGTTGTTTGACTTTCTTTAGTAGTGTGCTTATATTCCTTTCTCTTCATCTTTTGTGTATTTATTATAGGTTGTTGCTTTGTTGTTATCGTGAGGCTTATGTATTGTAACAACTCATATCTATAACAGTCTATTTTAAGTTGATAACAACTTAAGTTTGATCCCATTCTAAAGCTCAACTTTTTACTCCCCCTTCCTACATTTTAGTTCTTAACCCCACAGTCTACATTTTTTATCTTATCTATGCCTTACCTAATTATTGTAATTAGTTATTTTTGCTACTTTGGTCTCTTAAGCTTCATTTTAGATTTATAAGTAATTGATCTACTACCTTTACTCTGTATTTATCTTTCCAGTGAGATGTATTTTTTAATATGTTGTTACTGATTAACTCCCTTTCTTTTTAGCTTAATATATTTCTTTCTTTCTTTCTTTTTTTTTTTACTATTATTTATTTAGGTTTTACATTTCTTGTTGTGCTGGGTCTTTGTCGCTGCACATGGGTTTTCTCAAGTTGCGACGAGTGGGGGCTACTCTTCGTTGTGGTGCGTGGGCTTCTCATTGCGGTGGCTTCTCTTATTGCAGAGCACAGGCTCTAGGCGTGTGGGCTGCAGTAGTTGTGGCTCACGAGCTCTAGAGTGCAGACTCAGTAGTTGAGGTGCATGGGCTTAGTTGCTCCGCAGCATGTGAGATCTCCCCAGATCAGGGCTCATACCCGTGTCCCCCGCGTTGGCAGGTGGATTCCCAACCACTGCACCACCAGGGAAGTCCCTCTTTTTAGCTTAAAGAAGTCCCTTTAACATTTCTTATGAGATCGCTTTAGTGGTGATGGTGTCCTTGAGCTTTGGCTTGTCTGGAAAACTCTTTATCTCTTCTTCAATTCGGAATGATGACTTTCCTGGGTAGGGTATTCTTGGTTGGAAGTTTTTTTTTCTGTTGGCACTTTGAATATATCATGGCACTCCCTTCTGGCCTGCAGAGTTTCTGCTGAAAAATTTGCTAAGAGCTTTATGGGGGTTCCTTTGCATGTAACAAGTTGTTTTTCTCTTGCTGATTTTAATAATCTCTTTTTCTTTAACTTTTGACATTTTAATTTTAATGTGTCTTGGTGTGGGTCTCTTTGGGTTCATGTTTTTTGGAACTCTCTGGGCTTCCTGGATCTGGACGTCTGTTTCCTTCCCCAGGCCAGGGAAGTTTTCTTTTTTCTTTTTGTATTTTTAATTGAATTCGAGTTGATTTACAATGTTGTGCCAATCTCTTCTGTACAAAAAAGTGACTCAGTTTTACACATATGTACGTTCTTTTTTAATTATTCTTTTCCGTTATGGTTTATCCCAGGAGATTGGATATAGTTCCCTGTGCTATACAGTAGGACTTGGTGTTTATGCATTCTAAATGTAATAGTTTGCATCTACCAACCCCAAATGCCCAGTGCATCCCTCTCCCTCCCCCACTCCCCCTTGGCAACCACAAGTCTGTTCTCTATATCTGTGAGTCTGTTTCTTTTTTGTAGATAGGTTCATTTGTGACATATTTTAGATTCCACATATAAGTAGTATCATATATTTGTCTTTGTCATATATTTGTCTTTGTATTTGTCATAGTATTTGTCTTTCTCTTTCTGACTGACTTCACTTAGTATGATAATCCCTAGTTGCATCCATGTTGCTGCAAATGACATTATTTCATTCTTTTTTAAGGCTGAGTAGTATTCCATTGTATATATGTACCACTTCTTCTTTATCCATTCTTCTGTTGATGGACATTTAGGTTGTTTCCATGTCTTATTGTGGCTATTGTGAATAGTGCTGTATGAGCATAGGGGTGCATGTATCTTTTTAAATTATGGTTTTGTCCAGGTATATGCCCAGGAGTGGGATTGCTGGATCATATGGTAATTCTATGTTTAGTTTTCTGAGGAAACTCTGTACTGTTTTCCATAGTGGCTGCACCAACTTGCATTCCCACCAGTAGTGTAGGAGGGTTCCCTTTTCTCCACACCCTCTCCAGCATTTGTTATTTGTAGACTTTTTAATGATGGCCATTCTGAGCAGGCAGGGAAGATTTTTGCCATTATTTCTTCAAATAAGATTTTTGCTCTTTTTTCTCTTTTCCTTTTAGGACCACTATAATGCAGATGTTGTCCAGTTAGTCCATTGAGGTATCTTCATTTTTTTTCATTCTTTTTTTCTTTCTGCTTCCCTGATTGGATGAGTTCCACTGCCATGTCTTTGACTTGACTGGTCCTTTCTTTTGCTTCATATAGTCTGTTGTTGAACCCCTCTAGTGTATTTTTTTCAGTTCAGTTGTATGCTTCAGCTCTATGACTTTTGTCCTTTCTTATAGTTTCCATCTCTGTTGAAGTTCTCATGTGCTCATCCATTCTTCTCCCAAGTTTGGTGAGTCTGCTGGAACACTCTCTGGGAATGGAGACTGGTAGGCACCATCTTCATGCTCTCCATTTGCCATGCTCCAGAGCACAGTATCTCCTGGAAGCTTTTACACATGTCTGGTGCCCCAGTTTTTGTGGGTGCTATCCCGGAGATGCCTCTTGACTGCCTGACTCTGGAGATCAGGGTAGCGTACATTCCTGGTCCCTTGGGACTATAATTAATAATTGATGTCACCCAGAAAGGAGTGCATACCCCTGTCTGATGCCCCAATTTCTGTGGCTTCTGCCAGGGGACTCCTCTACGTTACTTGGCTCTGGTGGCCAGTGGGGCTTACACACACCTGGGTCCCACAGGACTGTAACCAACAGAGAAAGAGTTCTTAAACAGCTACCACCCCCAGGGCACGTCTAGAGGCAACAGACCAAGGAGCTCTGTCTTTCTGTGAATGAGACCTAATCATCATGGCTGTGCCCTAAGGGGCAGGCTTCTAATTGAACCTGCATCTAGTGGCTGACTGTAATCCTTTCCAGCGACCACAGAGGGTGAGCACTATCTTTGTGTTCTTCATCTGTCACGTTCCAGAGTACCAGTGTCTCTTGGAGTGGAGCTTTGCACACGTCTGGTATGCTGATTTTTACATCTGCTGCCCTGGTTTTTGTGGCTGCCACCCAAGGGATGCCCCTTGATCGTCTGGCTCTGGTGGCCAGGGCTGGGGCTTGCACTCCTGCGTCCTGTGGGGCTGTAGCAATTGGAGAGACGGTTCTTGGCAGGCTCCCATACCCAGGGCACTGAACAGACAGTGGACTGAGGCACACCCCCGTCTTTCTGTGAAGGAGGCCACTTTGTCCTGGTGCTTTGGACTCAGATGCAGGCTTCAGGTTTGGCACACATTTAATGGCCTGTAGAGCTGTTTTCAAGGAACTTAGGCTGTGGATGCCATCTTGGCCCTCTTCCTTGCTCCAGCTCACTAGTATCTCCCAGGAAGGAGCTTATACACTTGTCTGGAGCCCCAGTCTCTGTGACTGCCACCCAGGGAACACTGCCATTCTGCCTGGCTCTGGGGGCCAGCATGGCTTATGCTTGTGGTACCAGAGGACTGTATAAATTTGCATACTTTAAAAAACTGCCTGAGGGTCTTGCTTGAAGTCAGACTGAACGTAGGTGCGAACGTAGGTGCTGAGATCTTCCCCTCAGGGGCACTGACAGGTCTTAGCACATCCTCACCTACTGAGAGTATTAAAAATATAATAGGATGCTTGGACAAGCACAGAGGTTCGGAAGAAAGTAGAGCTGGGGCAGGGTTGAAAAACAAGGTTCGCCTCTTACATGAGGCCTCTCTAAGACTTGAAGAGGTGGTTCTGCAATCTACTGTATAGAAACCAGCGCAGGGGAACAAATTAAGAAGCAGAAGAATGTGTTCCAAATGAAAGAATAAGATCAAAGCTCAGAAAAACCTTAATGAAATAGACGTACTTTATCTGATAAAGAGTTCAAAGTAATGAGCATGTGCTCAACTTTAACAAAGGTACAGGAGAAGTGGGACATGTGTTCACTGCCCTCAAGGATCTTCCAGTCCAGCTGGGCTGACAGGCACTGGCCCTTATAAAAAAGGAAAAAAAAATTGGTCAGTGAACAGCACAAGGCAGTCTTTAAATTTTTTTTGTAAAAAGGAAACGAATGTCACTTTTCATGACCTCTTGGAATTTCACTCACCCCATTGCTATCTTCATTATATTCTGTGATACCTCATTTTGTTTGACCTCTTGCTAGAAATACAACTTTTAAGCCAGATCCGGAAGACCCTGGAGAAATGTGACAAAGGCGTTCCTAATTGCCTCATTCCATAATGGCCCTGGAACCTCAGTTTCCTCTTCTTTTTTTTTTTTTTTCTTTGCTGAATACTGGAATTGTCCTGGGCTTGCTGTCTTTGAGCTTTTGGGAGTCTGAGTCCTCAGATGTAATTTTTGAGCCTGGATGTTGACATATTGAGAGCAGAGGAAGAAATTGGGGAGGGCACTCTTTCTGCCGTTGAGAGAGGCTAGTTTGTCAGAGTCAGGCTCTGTTGTCCAGGAGCTGTAGGTGGTCATGTATACCGGGGAAAGGACTGACAGTGGCATGAATGAATGAGTCTGTATTCATTCATTTAAAAAAAATTTCTCATGGAGGGCCTACATTAATAGTTCTCAGTATAGTCAGCAGACAACCTACAGATTCACTTTGTTAGAAATACAGTTTTTCAGACTCTACCCCAGACCCAGTGGCTCTAAGTTCCTGGACTGAGAATCAGAGGTCTGTATTTTTAATGAGCTCTGTGCTTGATTCTGATGTGTACTCAAGTTGGAAAATTACTGGCTGGTTTTGTATAAAGCCTGGTTCTAAGCCCTGCAGGATTTAAAGCAGAGATGTACTTGCCCTCACGAGGCTCACACTGATGAGAGAGACCAACCTTAGCTAACTTTAAGACAGAACACACACTGTGTTTGTTGAGGGTGCCTTATTGATTAGAGGAAGACTATTTTATAGCAAGTAGAAAAGAAATGCATTTGGGTGGTTAATTTCAAAAAGCATATCCTAGTCAGTGAGATTTTAGGGGAAGAGAAGCCACCTGCAGACTATAGAATATTCTGCATCCTTTCAACTGTGAGGAGGGAAGGGTAACAAAGAACAGAGTGGGGGTTTGACTACATAAAAGTGAGTTTCAAGAAAGGTTGAGATGTTCACGGACCACTCGTTTACCCTTCAGATGGGCTGCTCGTCCCTTTAATGAGGAAAACTCACAAAGAAAATTGACAGTAATTAGAAAAGGAGCAACCCATGTTTCATCTGGATCTACCTCAGGGAAAGGCCAGCAACAGAGTCCGGAAGGGTTTTGTGCAGCAGACAAAACACTGATATCATGGGTGGAAAATTCTGAGTTATTTACAGATGCGTTCCCCTGGGTTGGAGTAGGAGACTTCTGGGTACACTCAAACTTACTGTTTCTCCCACTGACTGGGTGAAAGTTAGTATAAATAATAAATGAGGTCTTTACACATCGATGTTTTCTTGGCTGTTCTATGTGAAGACATCACTTTCTGGAAAATCTTGGACTAGGGAACTTTGGAAACTTATTCTCTGCTGTCTCATGTGAGCCGGGTTGGGATCAGGACGCTTGCAGTGGTCAGGTGCTGAGCAAGCTCTCCTGCCCCAGCTCTCCCTAGGAGACTTGGGTCCACTCAGAGGCTAAGTGCAGAAAAAGAGTCAACAGTTTTCCACGGGCACAGAAAAGTAACAGTTACTTGCAACCGGAAGGGTTAGCTCCTTGTAGAAGGTGATAGATGGAGTGGACTGAAAGGTTCATCATGGAATAAAAAGACAACTGTTACAATGTACATGCCATATGTGCAACATAGTGTTAGGACTTGTTAGACTGCAGGTGACAGGAAACCCAACCCAGTTGGCTTCAGCAATAAAGGAAGCTTATTGGCTAGGTGTCTGGGTAGGTTTCAGGGCAGGTTGATCCAGCGGCTCAGAAGATGTCCTCAAGAACTCATTTCAAGTCTGTCTCCTCTTGGCTATTCCTGGCGTCAACACACTGATCTTTTAGACACCATCACAGACCTGCTACACTTGTGGCTTAATTTAGGTCATTCACAGAGAACATGGTGTGTGAACGCAAATATTTGAAGTGATTCTGGTGCTCAGTTGTGAGCTGCTTGTAATATGCACCTCCGACTATTTTGTTCAGTTCAGCAAATGACTTTGTCCACCTACTGGTACTAAGAGCTGTGCAGGGCGGTTAAGTGCACATCACATTTGGTGGACACTACCCTCTGAGACTGCCTATCTTGTGGGGTAGTGAAAACAGAAGTTAAGAAAAACTAGTGAAAAAGTTGTACCACTGCACTGGGTGGCCTTTATGACTGTTTCCAGCCATCCTGACTCTGGAAGCTTTTATTTGCTTTCTCTGCAATGCTGTGGGTGTGTATTTGGCTGGGAGTTTCTGAGTTCGTGAGTCAACTTCAGAAGTAAGAATGGAAGACGACGGTAGTTTCTGATCTTTAGCTTTTAAGTCAAGGACTGCTTTCCAAAGTGTGCGTTAGTCCTTGGCGGGCAAGGCAACTTTGAGCATCGTGTCTGGCCACATACGTAGCCCCAGAATAGCATCTGCGTTATGTTGTCTCTTGTCTTTTTCCCCCAACCCGTGATTGCTGATGGACAGAAAATGCTCATAAAACCTTGATTCAAACCACAGAATGGCTGAATAATTCAAGCTTGACTTTTTTGAAGAATTTTGAATCCCAAAATAGGACTCTTAAGGAAATGGACATGATGTTTTCTTTTTTCCTCCCCTTTTAAGCTTAATTAGGTGTACACTTCAGTAATGGGGGGGGGTCAGATTTAGGGGACTTTTTTTTTTTTTAGTAAGATCTTAAACTGTACATCAGGATTTCTTTCTATCTACAACTTGCATTAAAAACACACAAACTCCAAGCCCAAAATAAATGAAAACCGTTACTTGGTGATATCTCTGTCCACCATGAAGGGACTTGGTTATGTTTACAGGAGACAAATGTTTTATGGCTGTGTCTTAGAATCCTTCAGTATTTTTGATGTCTGTTCTTGTTATCTTCCAAGTTAGAAATGGATTGTCATGAATTTGTTGTTGCTTTCTTTGGCCCATTCTTTGATGCCTTTTCCTTTTCAGAATTGTAGCACGACTGGAACATTCTCACAAAGATTTCACCCGAGTTTTTCTTCTCAGCATTGACACCCATCAACAACCTGAAATACTCAGCCTTCTCTGTTCTGATTTCTGCCCTAGAATGACAGTTTAGATCCCTCTCTTTCCTTTCTTTTCTCTTGTTCTTTTTCGCTCTAGTCCCCTTTTCACAAGGTGTAATGTCAGTAGTAGCTTAGAGATTTGTTATTCAAGTCATAGATCCCTCTGTGAAAGGTTTAAAACTCAAATTCAGATACTTTGTTCCTCTTTGATTTTCCCATCTTACTTTCTTTTCTGCTTCTGGTGTATTTTGGGGGAGAAGATGGGCTCACTAATGCAATGACCAGACAAAAGAACCCTAAGGTCATTTTGGAGGAACTTGATCCTCAAAGAGAACTTAATCGCTCAAGAGTTTTCAGAACGAAACCCTAGAAAAAATGAGGTGTGGTTTTAAAAAAAATCAAGTAGGAAGACGGTAAACATTTTGGATGAAGTTGAAGTAGACTCATATTTACACATTGGAACTGACACATTGGAACTGCCACCTCCCTTTGGAGGGACAAACATTGCTGGTGCTTCTGTGGTGAGGCAGTGTGGTAGAGTAGAAAGTGCGCCAGATGAGGGCTGTTCTGGTTTGTCTGTTACTAATCTGGCTCTAGGACTTTGAACAACACCTTGAATTACTCTAGGCATCATGTAAAACGGGAGGTTGGTTGGATGATGATTTGCATTGTGTGATGCAAGGTAAACCTGCCTCCTTACTGTCTGACTAGATTGCTTGTCAGTTGGCTTTAGCTATGTAGTGCTCTCTTTGTCCCTCAGCCTCACTTGGCTTTGCTCATGTCAGTCTTACCATCTGAGATGCCTACCCTGCTTGCTCAACATTGCCTTCTTTTAGCCTACCCAAATCTTAACCATCCTTACAGGGCCAGTTCTAATGACTTCAGGCCTTTCCTAGCGACTCAGGTCCTTAATGAGCTGTTTCTCCTCTGAATTTTCATTGTACTTGTCCATCCCGTATTGCTCAATAGAACTGTTTACTGGACCACTTGCTGTCCATTTGTTGCAGTGTTTTTGATCTGGAAGGGATTATGTGTTCAAGCCTGGGGACATTGGGACAGAAATGGTGTCCTCATCATGTCCCGCACTGCACCCAGTGTAAGCTGGGCAAATAATAGGTGTCCCGTGGATTGTTGATTAAAGCCTAGAATTTGTAACGATTGTGAAAGCTCTGGTATTTCAGCCACTCATGTACGTTAGGTTCAAGTCGAGAACAAAGGCCAAGAACGGAATTTTAAGCCCAAACTATCCAAGAGGTTACTTACCACCATCACTCTCAGCGCCTAGGAGTGTTCTCTTTCCTCCATGTTCCTTTTTTTTTTTTTTTTTAACCAGCTTTGTCAGCCTGTTAACAGGTAATGATGAGGCTGCTGTGTCCAAGAGGGGCCAGTACCCTGCAACTCAGTCTTTATCTCCCTTCTCAGAAGAACCTTGAGGGTGTTTGCTGCCCCCCACTGGGACTGCAGTATACGCTGGGAACACCACCAGTCTGGCTGCGCTCTCTCACTTTATAGGTGTAGAAACTAAGGTTCGGAGACTCAGAGAGGGGCAGTGGTTTGGCCGAGACCAAACCTCACAGTGCCACTGGAAGCCATCTCTGGCTACCCTGCTCCCCCCCTACACCATGCTTCTCGAGTAGTGGATGCTCAGACACACTGGGTGAGTGAATGAAAGGAAAAATTATGAAAGGTTCCATGATGTTCTAATGGACCTTATAGTTGTGAATCAAAAAATGTAAGCAGTGCTGTTGTTTCTTGTGTAATCCTCAACCCTTCACTGTTCAAATCATCTGGGTAGGATGAAGAATGGCCAGAAGGGTCACTGGGTGCAAAGTTCAAATGTGTCTGATGGGCATTGAGTAGTTTTTCTTGGTATTGACCTGCAATTTCTAACTTTGTCTTCTAGGCCCTCGCCAGTGTGGGTCACATGAAAGGGTCCTTAGGTTTTCAACAAGCCAGTATTAGGAAAAGGTTGCTGGGGACACTTACTGTTTTGTTACCTAAGCTGGGATTTGATCTTCAGACCCTCAAGGTGAAAGGCTAATACCTTAATTTGTGTGTTTTATAAACATCCCCAGGACATGACCTTCTTCTAGCCTCATGTGGTACATTCTGCAGGACTTAAAGCTAAAATTTCTGCCTTGGAATAGATTGAGGTGGCCTGCTCCAGTTTAGAACCTGCAGGGTTGATTAGTTGTCGGCAAGTGTGGCTTGCATACCATTGAATAAAAGCATTTGGTGTGTGGGGGGTGTGGATTTCCTAGCAAAATGGAGTTTTTACTTAACTCAATTTTGTTTCTTTCTTTTTTTTTGTAGTGAGGTGGATGGACCTAGAGTCTGTCATACAGAGTGAAGTAAGTCAGAAAGAGAAAAACACCAAAAAAAAAAAGAGAAAAACAAATACCATATGCTAACACATATATATGGAATCTAAAAAAAAAAAAAAGGTCCTGATGAACCTTAGTGGCAGGGCAGGAGTAAAGACGCAGACATTGAGAACACAGTGGGGAGGGGGAAGATGGGGCAAAGTGGAGAGCAGCATGAACATATGTACACTACCGAATGTAAAATAGATAGCTAGTGGGAAGCAGCCGCATAGCACAGGGAGATCAGCTCGGTGCTCTGTGTCCACCTAGAGGGGTGGGATGGGGAGGGTGGGAGGGAGGCTCAAGAGGGAGGGGTTATGGGGATGTATGTATGCATATGGCTGATTCACTTTGTTGTGTGACAGGCTAGCACAGTATCGTGAAGCAGTTATACTCCAATAAAGATATATTAAAATATATATATATATATATCTTATGATTAAAAAAAACCCCTCTGTCTAATAGGACACAAAGGTCCAACAAACTAAGGTATTTCCCCTTGTAGCTTTTCCCTTCCTGAAAACTTTAAGGGTCATCTTTATTTTTCTGGTGTCAGTCAAATTATTTTTCAGCAGAGCATGAAAAGTGGAGATGGAGACACTGCACGGCTGTGTGTTAGAACCACACGGAAACATTTTTGTTTTATGTAAATAGAGATTGATGGAACATTTTACACAGAGTACAGGCTTTTGACAAAAAGTATTGATGGTTGCTTTCAGTAAGTGTTACTTGAGATGACAGAACATTGCATTTTAAGATGAATTACACGAGAAACTCCCTCTTTGGGAATGTCATACATTTTATTTCGTCTGTTGTTTTATGAGAATGACTGAAATCATGAATACCTTAGCCTGAACTGTTTCCTTTGCACGTTATAAGTCCCGGTTTGGTGCACTCCTATTTTAGATATAAAGTTATAGGGAAAATATTTATACTGGCAAATAACATTGATAAAAATGCCTAAATGTTCAGAAGCAGAACATAACTTCTCACATGGTTTCCCGTTGTGTGGTGGTGATTTGTGGGAAGCCTGGGAACCTGGTTAGAGTTAAATGTATATTTTTCAGAAAGATCTCAGAGATTTCTAATCAATGGCTTTTCTGAGGGGGGTGTTTGGCGATTTCCCTCCTCTGGCTGTATTTGGATTTCAAAAATGCTCCTTTTGCATCCATTCTGTACAGGCGTACCTCGGATATAACGTGGGTTTGCTTCCAGACTACTGTAGTAAAGCGAGTCACAGGAATTTTCTGGTTTCCCAGTGCATCTAAAAGTTATGTTAACACTATATTGTAGTCTATTAAATGTGCGATAGCATATGTCTTAAAAAATGTACATACCTTAATTAAAAAGACTTTATTGTTAAAAATTGCTAACCATCATGTGAGCCCTCAGTAAGCTGTCGTAACATCAAACATCACTGATCACAGAGCACCATAACAAGTGTAGTGATAATGGAAAAGTTTGAAGTAGTGTGAGAATTACCAACATGTGACAGATAGAGAAAGCGAGCAAGTGGCGTTAGAAACATGGATGGACTTTTGCTCAATGCAGGGTTGCCACAAACCTTCAACTTGTTGAAAAAGAAATGCAGTGTCTGAGGTGCAATGATGTGAAGCACAATAAAACGAGGTATGCCTGAATTATTATTTGTTCTTTATGCAGAGGGTCTGGAAGTCAGGGTCTGTGGTGACTTTGGTTTGGGGCCTTAATTTTCTTTACAGTGTGAATTCAGGGATATTAGCTTAATGGCATCAGGGGGTTAATGAGGATTAATGGATTCACTACATATTTACTGTACTGTTTATACCAGGAACTTGGGATATAGTGCTTACAACCTAGTAAGCAGGGAAGAGAAACAGATGATAAAATTTCAGGTCACGATGCATGCTGTGAAGAAAATAAAGCAGAGTGTAAGGGGTTTGAGTGTCTCAGAGAAGCGGGCTCAGCTGTTATTTTAGGTAGAGTTGTTAGGAAACGTTGCTCTGAGAAGTGACATTTAAGCAAAGAACTGAATGATGAGATAGCTTGAGCTGTGTCAAGGTTTGGGAACCTGGGAAAGGGAACAGCAAGTTCAGAGGCCCTCGAGCTAGAACAAGCTTGACATGTCTGAGGAGCAGCAAGAAGGCCAGCGCATCTCAGAGAAGGCAGTGGTGGGAGTGGGGGTTGACGCGGTAGGCTTACAGGGAGGCCAGGTGCGAGACAAAAGGGGTTCTGCGTGTTCGTTTCTGTGTGCAGCTGTACGCTTCTTCTTCTGTGACCATACTGTCTCCAACTACTTGGAGCCTGACCAAACAAGCTTGCCTTTTTTTTTTTTTTTTTTTGCGGTATGCGGGCCTCTCACCGCTGTGGCCTCTCCCGTCGCAGAGCACAGGCTCCGGACGCGCAGGCTCAGCGGCCATGGCTCACGGGCACAGCCGCTCCGCGGCATGTGGGATCCTCGCAGACCGGGGCACGAACCCGTGTCCCCTGCATCGGCAGGCGGACTCCCAACCACTGTGCCACCAGGGAAGCCCAAGCTTGCCTATTTTTACCTTGCTTATTTCCGTACAGATGTCTCCGTTCCCCACTGGCACTCTTGTTCCACCATTCACTGGTTGTCGGTATAGATAAAGTCTCAGTCAGCAGGGGAATTTTAAACGTTCACTCCCCTGGAATGAATCCCTCAGTTAAATCTGCTCTCACATACTTTGAATATTACTTTCTACAATGCTTACCCCGCACTGTTACAATTCCTTGTGTGTGTGACTGCCTTTCCAGCCGTAAGCAACTCTTCCTCATGTTTGGGCCCCTCGGGCTCAGCATCGTGCCTGGCACCCAGTAAATGCTCTGTATTTGTTGGCTAAACAAGTGAGACAGTTCCTTACACAAGACCCGATTGCCCAATATGAGGACCAGAAATTAGGGTGAATGCAGTAACTAAGCACCTTACTTTTCAGAAGGAACTTAAAACCAACTTAGGGAAACAAGACTTTAAAAAAAAAGGGAAAAAAAAAAGTTTTAGAGCTGTTTTGAGGCACTTATTAAGAAGAGTTTAAACAGTTGTTGGTTTAAAAAGTTGCAGGAATGAGTGCTCTTGGGGGGATCGAATGGCCTCTGAGACCACAGCATTTGACCTCTGGTGGGATAGAAATCCCAGAGGCCAGATGAGTTGTTATACTGGGTCTTTCCTGCGTTTGAGCCTCTGTCCCAGGGCCTTACGAGATACTTGGTCCTCCATAAATTTGAAGCCGATTTGGAACTAGCTAGCTGTTTTTCTCCCTGCTGAATTAATGTGAAGCTGAAGCTCAAATATGAAATATATTAAAAGCAAACTAAAAACAGGTCAATGTTTTTCCTCTAATGCTATGGGAATATTTGTTTTTAAATCATCTTTTAGTAGTCCACAAATCTTCCCTACAAAGTTTTTTCTTGGGGGGGCTGGGGGTTGGGGGGCACAGACTGTTTTTCCCAGTGTAAAAAGGCCATTTCTTAAGTCCTGATTTATTCAGAAATTTACATGGAAAAAATGGCCCCAGATCCCACACAAGTGAAACTTTATTTTTTAATCTGGGGCACAGTAGGGAGTCCTGAGAAATGCATTTTCCTCCAGGATTGAAGGAGGAATACATAGTGTTTGTTTAAAGCATCAGGTATTGAGAAATGTAATGGCAGGGTGAAAAGTTTGACCTCAGCTGCCAGATCCGATCTGCTAGGGGGTAATTGAGTTGCCATGTTTTTTTCCTCTTCGGTTTAAATCAAGTTTTGCTATAGCCCATTTAAGTGTCAAATTGGTAGCAAAACTTGACAACTTCAGGGTGCAGACTTGCTTTTGATCAGAATTTACATGCAAATCATTTTTGCCTTGAACTGTCAACTCCTGTTTCTGATACTCTTAAGGGGGGCATGTCCCTCCCCACCCCTTCTCAAACCGAGGGGGATGGTTGGCTAATGTTATTAATCAGTGTGTGGAAGAAAAATTATCTTGATAAATATGGTGGTTAAACTATATTTTCCCTTTTGTGTGTCAGCTGTTGCAGCTGGGCATTTAATCTCCTTTTACCTAGAAGGAAATCAAACAATTATCCAGCGCTTGATGTCAAAAAGAAACTACTGAATGAGGGTTGGAGGGTCACCAGTGTATTGGGGAATGGACTTAAGCCACCAAAACCTGACAAAGGGTGCTGACAGTCTGCATTTTCTTGAGCATTAAACAAAGTCTTTGGTAACTTTAAAGAATCTTTCCTTGCATGACTAAACTCATTGAGAGGGTTAGAGAGAAAGCTGCCTCAGAAGTCTTAAGCCTGAAACTTTTTTTTTTAGTTTTGCCCTAAACCCTCGGGATGCTTAAAAGCACGTGAGCGTGTATAGCTTCGTCATCCAGTGAGACAAAGGAGTGTTTGCACTCTCACAGAGTTAATAATGACAGTAGTGAGCCTTTCTTGTTTCCAGCCACCCTGTCTTAGCGTTCCCAGTCATCCACCTTCCTGAAGAATTTAATTGTGATTTACACTCTGTCTGTAAATTCTTAGAGACAGCCCCACTCTGGAAAGCAAGAAAATAGGAGGCCCCAATGGGAAAAAAGTGGAGAAAAAGAAGTTTCTAGAACTCACTGTAGATTAATAGAGCTGAGTATGAATATTTATAATTATCTATTACGGGGCCAAAACTTTTAGTGAAATAATGTGTGAAATTTTGTTTCCAGCCAGCCTGAAATTCCTTCCCATCACTATACCCCCAGTGGGGTGAGAACATCAAACATGTCATCTTGCCAAGATGACAACCAGCATCGTGTCAGATGGGAGACACATGCAAGCCTGACTTGTGAAGTCAAAGAAATTGCAAGATTGGATTCGCCTGATCCGACGTGGCCCCATTGCAGGCCCTTCGGAAATCTCCTAGGCCGGGCGGGCCCCTTCCCCGCCCCTGTCCGGAGCTGCCTGCCTGTGTGCTGTGAAATTTTAATTGAATTGTTAATGACACCGAGGAGTGACATAACACATGAGGAACTTCCAAGAATCAGTCAGGAGGAGCCCTTTTTCTTACTGTTACAAAACAGAAGACCCTGGGAAATTGACAAGTCCAGGCGGTGAGGCCAGGGTAGTAATTGATAGCAGGCTGCCAATGCCAAGGTCCTTCCCTGGTAATTGCAAGCAGAGGCTGCCTCTGTGGTCTCGCCAGTGGTGTTGGCCGTGCCAGAGCGACCTGGCTTTGACGGATTGCTTTCCCGCGGTAATGACTTAGGCATGTTCCCTCTCTCGCAGGAGGCCATGTGTCCCTCCCGCTGGAGAAAATGAGCTGAACGTTTTGCTTCTTCTTTAACAGGGCACTGTTAAAATAACTCTATTCTATTCTATAAGCCCTGTAGTGCCAGGGGCTAAATTTATATGGTTGTAAACAAGAGATATTACTTTGGAATACCACAGTACTGTGTTTTGCTATTTCTTTAGGATTTCAAATGGTGTTTTCAAAATAATGGATTTTACTTGAAGAAAATAAAATTGGGGAGGGGAGGAGAGAGGAAGGATCCCATTTCTGAACAAAACCCTCATCGTGTTTTTAAATTCCTCTGTGTGCCTTCCCTAATTCGCTAGCCCAGTAGTTATTTGTATTTGTGTTTGCCTTGCTGGCTGGATTTGACTCTCCATGGGGGCATCAGAAATATTATTTACTCCAGGATTCTGAAATAAGATAGATGTTTTATTTCATGTTTTTTAACTTCTCCAAAGGCTTCTTTTAATTTTTTTCCTTTCCCATTTCTGGACATTGATATATTTCAGAACTTTTATGTGGCTTTTCCTCCCTCCCTACACCTATTCTCCCTTCTTCCCTCTTCCCCTTCCTGGCATGTAATTTTGCCAATAAAATACAATGGTAAGCTGAAATGTCCGTGATGATCTATGGCACTTCTGGATTTTCACTCCCGTCAGTGACAGAAGCTTACTAATTCTGATATAAGGGTCCCTGAATGCATTTCCCCACTGGGGCTTGTGCTTTCTGGCATATTTAAAGTTTGGGTTCCTCACCCCACCTCGCTCCAAGCACAGTTTCACACCAAAAACCAACTTCAAAAGAGTGCCAGGAAAGATCCCTGAAAAAATTCAACTGTAGACGTGCTTAAGAATGAAAAGAAGCTGTGTGTGTGTTTATACTCACGTGATAAGTTTTGATGGAGAACCTAAGAGGAAGGAGACAGATTAATGGGAACTTTTGGGTAAGAGCAGGTAGAGAACAGATTTGATTGTGGTTACTTACCTTATATTTAGTCACTGGCTCCCCAAATTTGTGGTCAATTGTTAGTGCATATTTAGAATTTATATTCTTACAAAACGCAGGCTTAAATGATGTTAAGTTTCCAGGCTATCTCACCAAATTGTGCAAAAGAGCACCATTTTAGGTAAAATACTTTTGCGGGCTAGCCTGAGACCCTCACCATTATAGCATTGTTTCTACTGGAAAATACCTTCAGGGTCCTAGCTTGGATATGGAATGCTAGGACAACAGTTTTTCTTGCTTTCTCCCTATAACTTGGAAAGGGAGAAACCCCCTCTTCTGCTGTGCAGCAAAAAGATTGGCCCTAACCCTGCCTTTAGTACTGGGACAAGAGTGTAAACCCTTCCTACTGTCTGTGCTGTAGTGTTTTTCCTGCATGGGGCATGCTTATAAGTCAGGTGCGTTTTTAAGTAGGGATGTGTTGTTGGAATTTCATGTGATTATTTGACGCCATTTCTTTTGTTACCATTCATATGGTATTAGACTAATGCTTTATTCAAGCCTGCTTTTCCTGTGTTTTCAGTGTGTTTTGTTTTAATGTGGTGGTTCTCAGGGACAGTTTTTCAAAATAAATTTATTTATTTTTTGCCACGTTGGGTCTTTGCTGTGCATGGGATTTCTCTAGTTGCGGCGAGTGGGGGCTACTCTTCGTTGCGGTGTTCGGGCTTCTCGTTGCAGTGACGTCTCTTGTTGCGGAATAGGGGCTCTAGCCGTGCAGGCTTCTGTAGTTGCAGCACGCGGGCTCAGTAGTTGTGGCGCACGGGCTTAGCTGCTCTGCGGCATGTGGGATCTTCCTGGACCAGGGCTCGAACCCGTGTCCCCTGCATTGGCAGGTGGATTCTTAACCACTGTGCCACCAGGGAAGTCCCGAGGGACAATTCTGACTCGCCCCTTGCTGGGAGCATTGGATGGGCACAGTTGGGAGGGTGGTTGCTACTGGCATCTAGTGGGTAGAGGCTGGAGATGCTGCTAAACATCCTACAACGCACAGGACAGTGCCCACAACAAAGAATTGTCGGGTCCTAAATGTCAGTATTGTTTAGCACAAGGATGTATAGAAATAAGCTCTCAGTAATAAAAGTCCATGGACTGAGTCAGAAACCACAATCTGTCCATCCACAAGTGTTGCAGAGAACTTGGAGCTGCTGTGGGGAGCCCAGAACCAAAGGATCTGAGACGTATAGAGCTTTCTGGTCATGAACACAGGCTTTAGACATACACCTGGATTCAAATGATGGTTGTACTGCATGACTTTGGGCTTGTTGCTTAACCTCTCTAGGTCTCAGTTTTCTTCTCTGCTGTGATAGTACTATATTGTAGGACAAAGCCTGTAGACTAGTGTCTGGCTTACACTAGACCTTAGTAAGCAAATGACTGGTTGTATAAATTGGTTGGTGCCCTCAAGGTGTTGACATAATGAATCTGGAGATGATCTTACTGCAGCATTACATTTTACAGATGAGAAAACAGAGACCCAGAAAGGGAGCTTATTTATCCAAAATGATGGCTGCTAGCAGATGGCAAAGTTGGGACTAGTACTCGGGTCTCCTCACCCCAGGTCTTCTCTTCTTTATAATATTAAGCTTCCTTTTATGGTCTAGAACTTAAGTCTGCTTAGGAAGGCACGTCCAACATGTCTGAAATAAGTAGAGACACCTTTAGTGACACAACTTCCAATCTGAGAGCTCTGGATTCTGGAAGGACACAGGAGTAGAGAAGTAGGATTATTATTTATAATGACCATGAAGCTTACGCAGACTCTGTCATGATCCAAAATCTTGTTCTGGGAGCTGAAGGAAATGGGTAGAAGACTTACAGAGGTGGTCTTGGGGTTCAGTTCTTTCTGTGCCGAGAAGCCTTATTTCATGGTGGTCGTTGGAATCTTTGAAGTTTCTCTGAAGACCTCAGACACACAGGGGAGGAAAGAGAGAACATTTGCTGACTGTTGCTCAGTATTAGGCACAGTGTCCCGTGATTCCATGCACATTGTCTGGTTTCATTGGTCTTATTGAGCTCTAGTATCACAAGTGTTCCCCACTTACAAGATGGTGGATGAGAACAGTGAGTGATAGAGCCACAGAATGGCCTGCTGTGCTGCCTTCCAAGGTCATGTTTCTGAATAATGTCGAATGGTAGGGGTTAAACTACCCCTGAACTCCTCGTAAGGTAAAAAAGTGGGCTATGAAATAGTATGTACGCTGTGGACCTTAGTTGTACGTTAAAACCCGTGCATGCATAGCAAAAGGAAAGGAAAACTTAATGTCAGGGTATTAACTAGTTACTTGTAGTGTAGGGATCAAGGATGATTTTACCTTTCCTTTTTCATCTGTATTTTTGTACATCTGTTTTACAAGGAATAATGGTAGAATTGATGTGATCAGTGTTTATTAGTAAGTTGACGGTGCCTGGGAACTATACGCAAAGCAGAGGAAGAATAAAGATGGAGGTTCTGCCCTTGAGGAACCTTTATTGTAGTTCTGGAGAGAAGTTCTACGCATATGGGAAGTTTACTACTAATATATTTACTGATAGCTTTTAACTATTGTGCTAATGTGTGGCTGATTAGATTATAACAGAGAATCTCTAAAGTTTTCATAATGGATTGGGGCCATCTGTGTAATTTCTATATATTATTTCACTGAATCCTTCCCAACAGTCATATAGGATGCTTACTAGTATTCCCATTTTACAGATGGAGAATTTGGGGAGTGCTGAAGCAAAGGTTGACTCCAAAGTTTGTCTTTTACCACCAGTTAATATCACCTCCCAGGGAACCCTGCTTAGCTGGTCACACCAAGTATCATTGCCAGTGAGGATGTATATGAGTGATCAGTTGAAGAGGAACAGGTCCTTTTAGCCTGGATGGGAGAAGGGAGAAGTAGGACCAGGAGTCTCTTCCTGATTTTGGCCTGATGGCAAATAAAGTTCCTAACCCACTTCCATCAAGATTCCATTGACTCATCAGTAATGATGTTTCAGGATGATTCTGTTCAGCGTTATTGAGTGTCTCTGGATCAAAACATATGAACCACTTGCAGGGTTATGTTAGGAGCACGTGAGGAGGACGAGACCAGGCCCAGGTTTGAGGAGTGTCTCGGGACACTTCTCTGCCTCTCTGTGCTCATGGCTAATTAAAAGCCCTTGTGACGATCTCAGCACTGATTTGGGTGAGTGTGGCTCTAACAGACAGTACCACTCCCTGGCCTAGTGGAATCATCTTTCAGTTTACAGCCTGCGCTGGGTCTGTGGTGCCTACACAATGGTCAAAACCACAGTGGCCACAGGATGCACTGTGGAATGCGTGTGTTTCATCTTTATCAGGAATGCCACATGGCATTTCCTGATTGCACCAGCAGCTTACCGCCCCATCTGAGCTTCCAGACGAAATACCAGGGCTCAAGCCACATGTGTTTATGGTATATAATAAATCTCTATTTGTCATAATGGTTTAAATTTAAAAGAAAAAGAGAGGTGAGCTGTGATGTTAAAAAAAAAAAAAGAAAAAAGAAATTGGCTGTTATAAATTAACTTTCTTGGAGTTTCAGGTCAAGCCCAATTTATTAAGGGGGATAAAGGAGATAGAAACCTGGTCCGGGATCACAACTGTGATTTACCCACACCTCAAGTGGGTCCTCCTTTGGACCTTTGCTTGAACCACAGCTGGCTTGGTTTATGTAGGACCTGCTGGGAGCTGAGGTTGTAATGAAAAACAGTTATTCTTTCAAATTACTCACAAGAAGAGGCCTCATTTTATCAAGTGCCCTCCTTAATTTGATTGTAAGATTTTTCATATTTATTTTTTCTGTGTTAATCACGCTGTACCTTGTGGCAAGTATAAACACAGTGGTGAAAGACTACATTTAAAAGGGGGAAAAAAACCACTCAGGGGACAGACAAATGTTTCTCTAGAGATGGCCTGTCAGGAGCCCTTAACGGATAATTAAGAAAGTTATTTTGGGTTTGGTTGCAACATTGTGAACTCTTCTAATGACTCTTCTTCAGAGCAGGATGGTATTTAATATTTTTGCAGGTTAACCTCTAGTGATGAAAAGAGGGCCCAGTATTGACTTCCTCTGGCAGAAACCAGCAAGGCTCCAGGAGCTTTAGCTAGCATCTCCCTTCTATGCAGGAAGACGCCCTCTGTGCCCTGGCCTTGCCCAAGGAAGAGCTCTGAGAGTACCTTCCCCATCCAAGACTGAGGAGCTCTTATTTTAATACCCTGGGCTGGACCCAGGAGTCCAGGGCCCAGCCTAGGCCTTCTTTCCTGCTAATTAGATTCCTTCTGACCTGGACAGCCCACAGTTTCTCTTCTCAACAAAGTCTCTCCACATGGTCTTCTGCTGCCGAGAGCTCCGTGAGTGCTCCGTGTTCTTAAGGAGGACAACTCAGTACCAGATTCTGAGTGGTCCATCAGACATGAAAATAAATTTTCATGTAACTTCATGTTACTGAAATCTGTAACATTTCTTATATTTTTGGTTGCTGTGGTATAAAAGAGATCTAAGAATGCATTGGAAATATTTATTTTTTGTTGTGCAGGCCTCTTTGTGATGAAACCTCAATGAAGTTTTGTGTGAGGCAGTAGAAGGACATAGCTCCTCAAAAAGTTTTTTCCAGGAAAGTAAATCAAGGCCTCTGCTGATCTGAATAAACACATTAAGAGTTTATTATTAATATCATTATATTTTTGAGCTATTTCCTATCTCGGGTGACAACATTTAAGTTTATTTTTTATCTTAAAGGTCAGATTAGTGAGATAGAATTTGCATACAATAAATTCCCTTCGTAAGGGAACAGGCGATTTCTGACAAATGTATGCAGTCATGTAACCAGCACCACGATCAAGATAGGTAGAACATTTCCATGACCCCAGAAAGGTCCCTTGTGCCCCCTTATTGTCCTTTTCCTATCCCTAGCTCCTGGCCATGCGCGGATCTAATTTTTGTGTCTGTAGCTTTGCCTTTTCCCAAAATATCAGAAAAATAGAATCATATAGTATATGTCGCCTTCTGTTCCTGTCTTCTTTCACTTAGCACGATGCTTCTGAGATGGGCCTGCGTTGTTGCATGTATGTTTATTCCTTTATATTGCTGAATAGTATTCCATTGTGTGGATGTACTACAGTATGCGGACACGTTCGCCATTTGATGGACATTTGGATTATTTAAGGTTTCTGACTATTATACATAAAGCAGTTATAAACATCTCAGACAAGTCTATCTTGGCGCATGTTCCTTGGGCTTTTGCAAAGAATGTGGCTGCTGCTGTTGTTGGTTGGAGTCTTCTGTAAATGTCAGTTAAGTCCAGTTGGTTCATAGTGTTGTTCAAGTCTTTTATATCTTTACTGAGTTTTATGGTTTACTTTTAATATAAATTGGAGGAGTATTGAAATCCTCAGATATAATTTTGGTTTTTATTGTTTCTTATTTCAGTTTGATCAAATTTTTATGTATTTTGTTGGTCACATACATATGGTTATGTCTTATTGATTAATTGACTCTTTGGTGCTTGAAAATATTCCTTGTTTTGAAGCCCACTTTGTATTACTTTATTACAGAGATTTCAACTTTTGTGTGGTATATTTTTTACTCTTAATGTATCTCTGAATTTACATGTATAGTGAATTTTTTCATATCCAATCTGATGATTTCTGCATTTCACTTGGAATGTTTGGGCCATTTACATTTAATAAAATTATCGGTATACTTGGTTTTAAATCTAACATTTTGCAAATGGCTTTCTGTTTGTCCCATCTGTTCTCTATTCCTGTTTTCTTCATTTCATGCCTCCTTTTAGATTACTTATAAATATATACGATTCTGTTTTATCTCCATCATGGGCTTAAATTTTTTTTCTCTTTAAAACTTTTTTTTGTTAGCTTTAGCATGCATTGTATACATCTTATCACAGTTTGTTTTCAAATAATATACCATTTTTGGTGTAGTTTAAGAATCTCACTATGGTATACTTCAGTTTCCTCCTGCCCGTCTTCTGTTTTATTGTTACCTTACATGTTACTTCTTACATATGTTTAAACTCCACAGATTATTGTTATTTTTCTTTAGACAGCAGTTATCGTTTTTTAAACCAGGGAAAATAGTTTTAATTTGCTTATTCTAAAGGAAAATCAGTCTTTAAAATTTTTCTAGTTTGGTCTATTTGCAAATTAAATATATTTTTCAGAGCCAGTATCTTTTAAGGAGATGAAAATTAAGAAAAAAAACATCACATTATCCACATTTTGACCATTTATGGAGCTCTTTATTTCTTTATGTAGATCCAGATTTCCTTCTGGTACCAGACTCTTGCCTAAAGAACTTTCTTTAACGTCTTTTTAATACAGCTATGCTGGCAGCGAATTCTTTGTTTTTGTTTCAATCTTCATCTCACCTTCATTTTTAGAAGATAATTTCAGTGTGAATGAATTCCTCGTAGACAGTTTTTGCTTGCAGTACTTTAATGATGCCATTCCATTTCATTCTGCCTTGTAGTTTTTCTGTTGAGAAGTCTGATGTCTTTCTCAGCTTTGTTCTTCTGTATCTGTTTCTTTTTCTCTCTGGTTGCTTTAAGAGTTTCACTTTATCTTTTGTTTTTAGGAGTTTTACTGTGAGGTGCCTATGCCCTTCCTCCCGCACTTGGGGATTTCTGAGGTTCTTTGAACTGTGATTTGATGTTTTTCATCAATTTTGGAAAATTCTTGGCTATTATCTCTTCAAACTTTTTTTCTGCTCTTTTTTCTCTCTTCATCTGCTTTTGGGATTCCAAATATATGTTACACTTTTTTGGGATCATCCCATAGCTCTTGGGTGCTCTGCTTAGTTTTTCCACCATTTTCTGCATAATTAATTTGGATAATTTCTTATTCACTTAGGTTCAAAAATCCTTTTCTGTGCTGTGTATGGTCTGCTGATAAGCCCGTTGAAGGAATTCTTCCTCTTTGCTATCATGCTTTTTAATTTTAGCACTTTCATTTGACTCATTTTTATAGTTTCCATTTTTTTCTTCTGGAAATTACACATCTGCTCATCCATGATGTTCACCTTTTCTTCTGGATTAAAAAAAAGCAGTAATAGTTATTTTAAGTTCCCATCTGTTAATCCCAACATCTGCATCACCTCTCATTCTGGTAATGTTGACTACTTTATCTTTTGATGAAGAATCTTTTCTCCTTGCTTTTTGTGTGTCATATAATTTTTGATTCAATTCTGGACAGCACGTGTAAAACAACAGTAGAGATCGAGGTCAATAGTACTTGAAAATGGAGATGCTTCTGTTGGGATATTACTGTGGGTAGTTAAATCAATAGAGTCAGTAATTGAGCTGGGTCTGAGTGTTTTTGTAAGACATACTTCAAATTCCTCCAGCGGTGCCTTGTGTTTAGTGAGAAGCCTGGAGACATAGACGGTTTTCCTCTCGTTCCCACTCTATCCTTACTGCTCAGCAGGTGCCATATGCTTGTACCATGTCCATGCCTTTTCCCCTCCCTGAGGGCTAGACTGCTGTTGCTGGTTACTCACTATGAGCCTTGTGGTGGTGGGAGCGTTTTTTCTCTTCTCCTACTCCAGTCTGTCCTAGGCAGGTCTTGAGTGCATAAGTCCCAGGCCTAAATTTTTTCTCTGTCTCATATTAGTGGATGCTCTTGAGTAGGAGAGCAGGCCCCTGCTTTCGATCTATGCAAGGTGCTGTGCCTGAACAGGTTTTTCTGCCCCTTTCCTCAGGAGCAGATGTCTTTTGCTTCTAGCTCTTCATTAGTGGCAGTGTACCTTTACCTGGGACTATTCCTCCTTAGTGGCTTATGGCTGTTTTTTTGTTTGTTTGTTTGTTTGATTTTGTTCTTTTTTAAACGAGAGAAGGTTCTGAAAGTAGGCAAGATTTCATGCCCGTGCACAATGTTGGGGGTTCTCCAATGTCTCTTGCGTGGTCTTAATCTCCTGTGAGCACCATGGGGGAAGAAGGCTGGTGAGTAGCTACAGACTCTTCTTGTATCTGGGAAGGTCAGGAATTTTAAACTTTCTGGCGTGCCCACATCTAGCATTTACAAATTTGTTAAAATTTCAGCTGTTTTCTTCTTAATTACTTTTATGATGGCTGCCCTTCAACCGGTCCTCTGCCAAAGGTGAAGCGGTTTGTATGTCTGGTCTCCCCTTCTAGAGGGACAAGTGAGATTTTGGAATTCAGTTCACTTGTCTGCTTTGCAACATCAGCTGAATGTCTCCAATCAGCCAGTGTAGAGGAGATTCCTGCCTGATAAGAACTAGGACAGGATAATCTGATGGTCCCTTACAGTCAGTCTCGAGGGGCTAGGATTTCAGAATCCATGTATATCTGATGCAGGGGACAGTTGCTGACCCTCACGAGGAGAATTTGGTGGGTCCTCACTAGTTGTTGGCTATTGCCTTACAAGAAAGTGGTAAGGAAAACTAGAGAGCTACTATTCTTATATAATTACTGAGGGAGGAAGAAGCGGGCAGTTCCTGGAGGGGGGTTGGCACTTGAAGGGAAGGGTAAGGAGTAGGGTCAGTTTCTCATTTTCTACAGGTTTTATCTTGAGGACAGGCTTTAGTCTGTGCCATGTGGAAAGGAAAAACTCGATAGAAATCATACTTTTTTTTTTGGCTTGAATAATCAGAGACCGAGGTTTAGGGTGACCTTAGCTGCTGAAAAGAGGCGAATCCCTGTAAGGAGTGAGCCAGTGAATGGAACCCCAAATCTCATGTGTAAAATCTGCCCAAATCTATAGTTGGACCCTGAACCACAAGAGTAGATTTCAAACTTGTAAAACAAAAACAGTTGGAGTGAAATTTAAACTGCTGCCTACCGCAGGGAGGACAGTGTTTTGCAGTTTGCTTTCAGCCAAGTTAATGGCTTGCTTAAAAAATGACCGTCAGAGGAACTTAACAGAATCCAGGATTTCTACAGCATATCATTCAGGACATACAGGCTACAATCTAAAATTACTCACTGCGTTATAAAAAGTAGTTAATAGAGACCAACCCCAAGATGACCCAGGTGATGGAACAGCAAAGATTGTAAAGTTGCTAATTACAAAATATGAAGAAAGACATAAAGGGAAATATGGTCACAATGTAGGACAGGATAGTAAATCTTAGAAGAGAATTAGTATTCTATTATGTGATTATGTTATTCTATTCTAATAATAGTATTATAATAATCTAGCACTGAAAACTACAGCAAACAAAAAATTCACTGGATGAGTTTAGTGGTACAATGGAGGTGACAGAAGAAGAGTCAGACATTTTAGAAAGATTGATGGAAATTATTCAATCTGAAAAATCGAGAAAAGAAAAAAGTAAACAGAACCACAAGGACCTGTGGGACAATATCAAAAGCTGTACTATATGTTCTAATGTAAATTCTAACCTATTGGAGTTCCAGAAGGAGAAATGAGAAAATGGGGCAAAAAAAAAAAAAAAAAAAATTGAAGAAAGAATGGCTGAAAATATCCCAAATTTGATGAATGACATAAATTTATACACGCAAGGTGCTCAGTGAGCACCAAGCAGGATTAATTTAAATAAAACCACACTTAGGCACATCTCAAACTTCTAAGAAAAATTAACTAGAGAAAAATGTAAATTTCTTATAGGAGTTACTGAGATAAGTTGAATTACCTTAGTTTCTTATCAGAAACAATGGATGCCAGAGACAGTAGGAGAACATCTTTAAAGGGCTTACAAAGAGAAAAACAAAACAAAAAACCTCTGTAAATCCAGAATTCTTGATCCGACAAAAATATCCTTGAAGAATGAAGATAAAATACAGACATTATCACATAGAAAAAAAAATAAGATAATAACTAGCAGACCTGCGTGCCAAGAAAGGATAAAGGAGGTTCTGCAGGCTGAAGAACGGAAACTCAACTTGAGGAAGCAAGAAGAGCATCAGTTGTGATAAATATGTGGGTAAACAAACAAAAGGACTAATTTTCCTCTTAATTTCTTTAAAACACATGTGAGTGTTTAACCCCCAAACTTTAATGTTGTATTTTGGAGTGTATAGTTTATGTAGAGATAGTATATATGACATAAAGTCTGGAGGTGAGATAATGGACTCATTATGGTTGCATGATTTCTTCATTTTACATGAAGTGGTACAGTACTAGTTCTAAGCAGACTGTGACAAATGAAGAAAGTGTATTGTAATCTTAGAGGACTTCATAAAAAATAACGCAAGAAATAGAACTAAAAAAACAGTAGATAAATTAAAATGATACTCTAAAAAATACTTTAAAAGAAGGCAGGAAAGGGGGAAAAACAGAACAAAAAAATAAGATACAAAGAGAAAACAGAGGTAACATGGTAGACACGTCAAACCATAGCAATAATTACATTAAATGTATTTTCTGTTTATTTTAACATCTTTATTGGAGTGTAACTGCTTTACAATGGTGTGTTAGTTTCTGCTTTATAACAAAGTAAATCAGTTATACATATATCTCCATATCTCTTCCCTCTTGCGTCTCCCTCCCTCCCACCCTCCCTATCCCACCCCTCTAGGTGGTCACAAAGCACCGAAGTGATCTCCTGTGCTATGCAGCTGCTTCCCACTGGCTATCTATTTTACATTTGGTAGTGTATATATGTCCATGCCACTCTCTCACCTTGTCCCAGCTTACCCTTCCCCCCTCCCCATATCCTCAAGTCCATTCTCTGGTAGGTCTGTGTCTTTATTCCTGCCTTGCCCCTAGGTTCTTCATGACCAATTTTTTTTTCTTCTTCTTAGATTCCATATATATGTGTGCTAGCATATGGTATTTGTTTTTCTCTTTCTGACATACTTCACTCTGTAGGACAGACTCTAGGTCCATGCACCTCACTACAAATAACTCAATTTCATTTTTTTTATGGCTGAGTAATATTCCATTGTATATATGTGCCACATCTTCTTGATGCATTCATCTGTTGATGGACACTTAGGTTGCTTCCATGTCCTGGCTATTGTAAATACAGCTGCAATGAACATTGTGGTACATGACTCTTTTTGAATTATGGTTTTCTCAGGGTATATGCCCAGTGGTGGGATTGCTGAGTCATATGGTAGTTCTGTTTTTAATTTCTTAAGGAACCCTCATACTGTTCTCTATAGTGGCTGTATCAATTTACATTCTCACCAACAATGCAAGAGGGTTCCCTTTTCTTCACACACTCTGCAGCATTTATTGTCTGTAGATTTTTTTTTTTTTTTTTTTTTTTTTTGCGGTATGCGGCCCTCTCACTGTTGTGGCCTCTCCCATTGTGGAGCACAGGCTCTGGATGCGCAGGCTCAGCGGCCATGGCTCATGGGCCCAGCCGCTCCGCAGCATGTGGGATCTTCCCGGACTGGGGCATGAACCCGTGTCCCCTGCATCGGCAGGCAGCCTCTCAACCACTGTGCCACCAGGGAAGCCCTGTTTGTAGATTTTTTGATGATGGCCATTCTGACCGGTGTGAGATGATATCTCATTGTAGTATTGATTTGCATTTCTCTAATGATTAGTGATGTTGAGCATTCTTTCATGTGTTTGTTGGCAATCTGTATATCTTCTTTGGAGAAATGTCTATTTAGGTCTTCTGCCCATTTTTGGATTGGGTTGTTTGTTTTTTTAATGTTGAGCTGCATGAGCTCCTTGTAAATTTTGGAGATTAACCCTTTGTCAGTTGCTTCATTTGCAAATATTTTCTCCCATTCTGAGGGTTGTCTTTTTGTCTTGCTTATGTTTTCCTTTGCTGTGCAAAAGCTTTTAAGTTTCACTACGTTCCATTTGTTTATTTTTGTTTTTATTTCCATTTCTCTAGGAGGTGGGTCAAAAAGGATCTTGCTGTGATTTATGTCATGGAGTGTTCTGCCTATGTATTCCTCTAAGGGTTTAATAGTGTCCGGCCTTACATTTAGGTCTTTAATCCATTTTTAGTTTATTTTTGTGTATGGTGTTAGGGAGTGTTCTAATTTCATTCTTTTACATGTAGCTGTTCAGTTTTCCCAGCACCACTTATCGAAGAGGCTGTCTTTTCTCCACTGTATGTTCTTGCCTCCTTTATCAAAGATAAGGTGACCATACATGCGTGGGTTTATCTCTGGGCTTTCTCTCCTGTTCCACTGATCTGTATTTCTGTTTGTGCCATACTGTATTGATTACTGTAGCTTTGTAATACTGTCTGAGGTCAGGGAGCCTGATTTCTCCAGCCCTGTTTTTCGTTCTCAAGATTGCTTTGGCTATTCAGGGTCTTGTGTGTTTCCATACAAATTGTGAGATTTTTTTGTTATAGTTCTGTGAAAAATGCCATTGGTAGTTTGATAGGGATTGCATTGAATCTGTAGATTGCTTTGGGTAGTAGAGTCATTTTCACAATGTTGATTCTTCCAATCCAAGAACATGGTATATCTCTCCATCTATTTGTATCATCTTTAATTTCTTTCATCAGTGTCTTATAATTTTCTGCATACAGGTCTTTTGTCTCCTTAGGTAGGTTTATTCCTAGATATTTTATTCTTTTGGTTGCAGTGGTAAATGGGAGTGTTTTCTTAATTTCACTTTCAGATTTTTCATCATTAGTGTATAGGAATGCAAGAGATTTCTGTGCATTAATTTTGTATCCTGCTACTTTACCAAATTCATTGATTAGCTCTAGTAGTTTTCTGGTAGCATCTTTAGGATTCTCTATGTAGAGTATCATGTCATCTGCAAACAGTGACAGCTTTACTTCTTCTTTTACGATTTGGATTCCTTTTGTATCCTTTTCTTCTCTGATGGCTGTGGCTAAAACTTCCAAAGCTATGTTGAATAAGAGTGGTGAGAGTGGACAACCTTGTCTTGTTCCTGATCTTAGTGGAAATGGTTTCAGTTTTTCACCAGTGAGGACAATGTTGGCTGTGGGTTTGTCATATATGGCCTTTATTATGTTGGGGTAAGTTCCCTCTATGCCTACTTTCAGGAGGGTTTTTATCATAAATGGGTGTTGAATTTTGTCAATAGCTTTCTCTGCATCTATTGAGATGATCATATGATTTTTCTCCTTCAGTTTGTTAATACGGTGTATCACGTTGATTGATTTGCGTATATTGAAGAATGCTTGCATTCCTGGGATGGACCCCAGTTGATCATGGTGTATGATCCTTTGAATGTACTGTTGGATTCTGTTTGCCAGTATTTTGTTGAGGATTTTTGCATCTATGTCCATCAGTAATACTGGCTTGTAGTTTTCTTTCTTTGTGACATCTTTGTCTGGTTTTGGTATCAGGGTGATGGTAGCCTTGTAGAATGAGTTTGGGAGTGTTCCTCCCTCTGCTATATTTTGGGAGAGTTTGAGAAGGATAGGTGTTAGCTCTTCTCTAAATGTTTGATAGAATTTGCCTGTGAAGCCATCTGGTCCAGGGATTCTGTTTGTTGGAAGATTTCTAATAACAGTTTCAATTTCAGTGCTTGTGATTGGTCTGTTCATATTTTCTGTTTCTTCCTGGTTCAGTCTCGGAAGGTTGTGCATTTCTAAGAATTTGTCCATTTCTTCCACGTTGTCCATTTTATTGGCATGTAGCTGCTTGTAGTAATCTCTCATGATCCTTTGGATTTCTGCAGTGTTAGTTGTTACTTCTCCTTTTCTCCTTTTTCATTTCTAATTCTACTGATTTGAGTCTTCTCCCTTTTTTAATTGGTAAGTCTGGCTAATGGTTTATCAATTTGTTTATCTTCTAAAAAAACCAGCTTTTAGCTTTATTGATCTTTGCTGTAGTTTCCTTCCTTTCTTTTTCATTTATTTCTGATCTGATCTTTATGATTTCTTTCCTTCTGCTAACTTCGGGGTTTTTTTGTTCTTCTTTCTCTAATTGCTTTATGTGTAAGGTTAGGTTGTTATTTCAGATGTTTCTTGTTTTTTAAGGTAGGACTGTATTCCCATAAACTTCCCTCGTAGAACTGCTTTTGGTGCATCCCATAGGTCTTGGGTCATCGTGTTTTCATTGTCATTTGTTGCTAGGTATTTTTTGATCTCTTCTTCGATTTCTTCAGTGTTCTCCTGGTTATTAAGTAGTGTATTGTTTAGCCTCCATGTCTTTGTATTTTTTTATGGATTTCTTCCTCTAATTGATATCTAGTCTCATAGCGTTGTGGTCAGAAAAGATACTTGATCCAACTGCAATTTTCTTAAATTTACCAAGGCTTGATTTGTGACCCAAGATATGATGTATCCTGGAGAATGTTCCATGAGCACTTGAGAAGGAAGTGTATTCTGTTGTTTTGGATGGAATGTCCTATAAATATCAATTAAGTCCATCTTGTTTAATGTATCATTTAAAGCTTGTGTGTCCTTATTTATTTTCATTTTGGATGATCTGTCCATTGGTGAAAGTGGGGTGTTAAAGTCCCCTACTATGATTGTGTTACTGTCGATTTCCCCTTTTATAGCTGTGTTAGTATTTGCCTTATGCATTGAGGTGCTCCTATGTTGGGTGCATAAATATTTACAGTTTTTATATCTTCTTCGTGGATTGATCCCTTGATCATTATGTAGTGTCTGTCTTTGTCTCTTGTAATAGTCTTTGTTTTAAAGTCTATTTTGTCTTATATGTGAATTGCTACTCCAGCTTTCTTTTGGTTTCCATTTGCATGGACTATCTTTTTCCGTCCCCTCACTTTCAGCCTGTATGTGTCCCTAGGTCTGAAGTGGGTCTCTTGTAGACAGCATATATACGGGTCTTGTTTTTGTATCCATTCAGCCAGTCTGTGTCTTTTGGTTGGAGCATTTAATCCATTTACATTTAAGGTAATTATTGATATGTATGTTCCTATTACCATTTTTTAAATTGTTTTGGGTTTGTTATTGTAGGTCTTTTCCTTTTCTTGTGTTTCCTGCCTAGAGAAGTTCCTTTAACATTCACTGTAAAGCTGTTTTGGTGGTGCTGAATTCTCTTAGCTTTTGCTTGTCTGTAAAGGTTTTAATTTCTCCGTCAGATGTGAACGAAATCCTTGCTGGGTAGAGTAATCTTGGTTGTAGGTTTTTCCCCTTCATCACTTTAAATATGTCCTGCCACTCCCTTCTGGCTTGGAGAGTTTCTGCTGAAAGGTCAGCTGTTAACCTTATCGGGGTTCCCTTGTATTTATTTGTTGTTTTTCCCTTGCTGCTTTTAATATTTTTTGTTTGTATTTAACTTTTGATGGTTTGATTAATATGTGTCTTGGTGTGTTTCTCCTTGGATTTATCCTGTAAGGGACTCTCTATGCTTCCTGGACTTGATTAACTGTTTCCTTTCCCATATTAGGGAAATTTTCAGCTATAATCTCTTCAAATATTTTCTGAGTCCCTTTCTTTTTCTCTTCTTCTTCTGGGACCCCTGTAATTCGAATATTGGTCTGTTTAATGTTGTCTCAGAAGTCTCTGAGACTGTTCTTAATTCTTTTCTTTGTTTTTTCTTTATTCTGCTCTGCAGTAGTTATTTCTACTAGTTTATCTTCCAGGTCACTTATCCGTTCTTCTGCCTCAGTTATTCTGCTATTGATTCCTTCTAGAGAATTTTTAATTTCATTTATTGTGCTTTTCATCACTGTTTGTTTCCTCTTTAGTTCTTATAGGCCCTTGTTAAAAGTTTCTTGTAATTTCTCCATTCTATTTCTGAGATTTTGGATCATCTTTACTATCATTACACTGAATTCTTTTTCGGGTTGACTGCCTATTTCCTCTTCATTTATTTGGTCTGGGGGTTTTTACCTTGCTCCTTCATCTGCTGTGTGTTTCTCCATCTTCTCATTCTTCTTAACTCACTGTGTTTGGGGTCTCCTTTTTGTAGGCTGCAGGTTCGTAGTTCCCGTCGTTTTTGGTGTCTGCCCCCAGTGGCTAAGGTTGGTTCAGTGGGTTGTGTAGGCTTCCTGGTGGAGGGGAGTAGTGCCTGTGTTTTGGTGGATGAGGCTGGATCTTGTCTTTCTGGTGGGCAGGTCCACGTCCGGTGGTGTGTTTTGGGGTGTCTGTGGCCTTATTATGATTTTAGGCAGCCTCTCTGCTCATGGGTGGGGTTGTGTTCCTGTCTTGCTAGCTGTTTGGCATAGGGTGTCCACCACAGGAGCTTGCTGGTCGTTGAGTGGAGCTGGATCTTGGTGTTGAGATGGAGATTTCTGGGAGATTTTCCCCGTTTGATATTACGTGGAGCTGGGAGGTCTCTTGTGGACCAATGTCCTGAACTTGGCTCTCCCACCTCAGAGGCACAGCCCTGATGCCTGGCTGGAGCACCCAGAGACTGTCCTCCACATGCCTCAGAATAAAAGCTTAAAAAAAAAAAAGAAAGAAGATAAAATAATAGAAAATAAAATAAAATTATTAAAATAATTATTAAAATTTTTTTAAAGTAATAAAAAAAGAGAAAGAAGAGAGCAACCGAACCAAAAAACAAATCCACCCATGATAACGTGCCAAAAACTATACTAAAAATAAAACAAAAAAACAGACACACAGAACCCTAGGATGAGTGGTAAAAGCCAAGCCATACAGAAAAAATCACACACAGAAGCATACACATACACACTCACAAAAAGAGGAAAAGGGAAAAAGCTATGTATATTGTTGCTCCAGAAGTCCACCTCCTCAATTTTGGAATGATTCATTGTCTATTAAGGTATTCCACAGATGCAGGGTACATCAACTTGATGGTGGAGATTTAATCCGCTGCTCCTGAGGCTGCTGGGAGAGATTTCCCTTTCTCTTCTTTGTTTGCACAGCTCCCAGGGTTCAGCTTTGGATTTGGACCCGCCTCTGTGTGTAGGCTGCCTGAGGGCATCTGTTCTTCACCCAGACAGGACGGGGTTAAAGGAGCAGCTGATTTGGGGGCTCTGGCTCACTCAGGCCGGGGGGAGGGAGGTGTACGGATGCGGGGCGAGCCTGCGGGGCAGAGTCCAGCGTGACATTGCACCAGCCTGAGGTGCGCCGTGCGTTCTCTCGGGGGTGTTGTCCCTGGATCCCGGGACCCTGGCGGTGGTGTGCTGCACAGGCTCCCAGGAGGGGAGGGTGTGGATAGTGACCTGTGCTCGCACACAGGCTTTTTGGTGGCGGCCTCAGCAGCCTTGGCGTCTCATGCCCGTCTCTGGGGTCTGCGCTTTTAGCCACGGCTTGCTCCCATCTCTGGAGCTCCTTTAGGTGACGCTCTGAATCCCTTCTCCTCATGCACCCCGAAACAGTGGTCTCATTTCTCTTAGGCAGTTGCATCCTTTTTCCTGGACTCCCTCCCGGCTAGCTGTGGTGCACCAGCCCCCTTCAGGCTGTGTTCACGCAGCCAACTCCAGTCCTCGTCCTGGGATCCGACCTCTGAAGCCCGAGCCTCAGCTCCCAGCCGCCCCCCCCCCCACCCCCTGGCCCGGAGGGTGAGCAGACAAGCCTCTCGGGCTGGTGAGCGCTGGTCGGCACTGATCCTATATGCGGGAATCTCTCCGCACCCCTGTGGCTGCGCTCTCCTCCGTGGCTCCGAAGCTTCCCCCTTCCGCCATCCGCAGTCTCCACCCGCGTAGGCGCTTCCTAGTGTGTGTAAACCTTAACTCCTTCACAGCTCCCTCCCACTGGTGCAGGTCCCGTCCCTATTCTTTTGTCTCTGTTTTTTCTTTTTTCTTTTGCCCTACCCAGGTACGTGGGGAGTTTCTTGCCTTTTGGGAGGTCTGAGGTCTTCTGCCAGCGTTCAGTAGGTGTTCTGTAGGAGTTGTTCCACATGTAGATGTATTTGTGGGGAGGAGGGTGATCTCCACGTCTTATTCTTCCACCATCTTGAAGCTCCTCTCTACATTAAATGTTAATGGACCAAACACCCAATTGAAATGGGATGAATAAAGCCTGACTTTTTACTCCTCAGGGATGTTTTAAAGGGCCATGGACGTGCTTTGGGATTTCAGGAGACAGCGTGGCTATGGAAGCTCAAGTTCTAGTCCTGCAAGATTGATATTGATGAACAAAAGGAAAAGAGCAGATACAAGGCAATTAACTATTTAGAGCAAATGTGAAGCATGGGTTCTGGTTTGTCCAGCTCTTCTGGCCATGTTTCAACATCACACAGTTTCAGTCAGAGCTAAAACTGGCTTTACTTCAATGTTGAGCGCCAGCTGGAGGTGGGATTGAAGTATGGGACAAGATGCCTATGTGTCTTTTCTCCTGTTTCACCTGGCTGCATCCTGTCCATCTTGAAGCAAGTTGTTCCTGTTTTCAGTAAGCTTTTTCCTCCCGCCCACCTTAAAGCCATATAACGTATGGAGTTATGTGTTGATTTGTTAAGTTCAACTGTCTTCAGTCTGGGCCCCCAAGAGGTTTCGAGGACACAGTGTTTTGATGTGTCCTTTCAGACTGATGTGCAGGAGGTCTAGTGTGAGTTAAATGGTGTCTAAATCCTCCAAGACACCCCTGGCATAGAGGATACAGCTAGCACAATGGCATGTTTTTTAGTTCTCTGATGAAGGAAGGGTGTGCAGTGTACTGATTCACTGGACAAACAACATTCCCACCCCATACCCCTCCTCCAGAGAAAGGACTGGGAAGTACGTTCATCAGCTTGGAAAGAGAAAAGTAAATTAGATGACAGTCCGCGGTATGATTTTTTGTCCTTTTTCTCCTTGCCTGATTGGCCTAGTATCTTCTACAAGCATTTTAAAGCACCTCCCGGAAATTGAGTCTGTGTAAAGCAGTTTGGGGCTTAAGTGTGCCCAAGAGGGTGTTGGCACAGTGAATTCATTTTCCTTTGAGAGAGGAATGCCATTTTCAGGCACCCTGACAAGGGAGCAAAACCCTCTGTGTTTCAATAAGACTTTGCACTGGATAACATAAAACTAATTTGCAAAGTATTCATTGACTTGAATCCTATTTAAGGGCCTATATTCAATCTCAGATAACACTGTTATCAACCGTATGACTTCTGCCTTAGGCACGTTTTGAAATGAGGTGGAGTATAACTTTAAAATAGACATTTATGGTCTTAGGAAAATCACTTAACTCCTCTGGATCTTATGAATAAAGTGAGTTAATTGGACACTTGTGGGGAGTTTGGGGTCAATAAATGCATGGTGTGGGGTGAGGCTTGGACATCTGTGTTTTTTTTTTTTAATCTTTTCTCAAATTTATTGATACATGTCAATAGTAGCACAGTTTAATAAGAGGGCAGTGTCATGAACTATGAAGGGTCTAAGTTTTATCCATTTTGGAAGCTACGTTAGCATACCAGTATACGACAATGTCATGCATGCTGGCAGAAGACATAAAAATTTTGGCGGACAGCTGTATTTTTAAGGAGCTTTATAGGTGATTCTCTTGCTAATCTCTAATGAGGGCCTCTCCAGATGCTAGCGTTCTGTGATTCCATGACTATACATAAATGTCAAGAAAGATAATTTTTGTATGTAAACTCTCCTTTTAAAGGGTCCCTTTAGGATGGAGATATTTTTATCTTAATATCCCTTAGGTCCCATCCTATGGCAACCTGTCTCTTAACAATTCATTTGCTTATTTTGGTTGACCCATCCCAAGGAATGAAAATGGTTCACAGAGGTTTCCTAGTCAACTGCAGAAGCAAAAGCTCTGGCACCTCCTGGATGGGGAGTTCATCTGCGCAGTTCTGACTTGTCTCAGGACTGTCACGTGACCTTGACAGGTCAGACATTCTCTGTGGGTTTGGAGGGGAGGATTTTGTTTTTTAGGGTGTATCATGATGATATGAAAATTCAAGAATAGAGTTATTATTTAAAAGCAAAAAGGCAGTTGTCAGAGGACAGGGGCTGAATGCTGAATTCATTGGGGACCTTGGCAGTGATTCACTGAGGGTGCTTACCTGAAATTGTTGTTTTCTGCCTTCTAACTGGGTGCTGGTTTGACTGTTTCTGTGAGGGTGTGTTGGTTAATCGTTTGCTTCACTTGTTCTTTTTGGCGCGGGGTGGGGGCATTTCCAAAGATAAAAATCTGTCAACAGAGGCTAAGTCCTAATCAAACAGGTGTGGATTTGTTGGGGAGAGAGAACTGTATTGTAGGAGCAGCCATCTAGTCAGGAAGTATCTTGAAGGAGAATGGGACAGCAGGGTGTTGAACCAGCCAATGAGCACAGTCATGAAGGTGTACATTAATTTTACTGACCAACCTGATTGTCAAACTCGACACTTCCTACTTAGCTTTAAACTTTAAATCATGCGGGACAAGTTAGATTAAAGGACAGAGGAACTGCAAAATCAAATGGTGAATCCCCTTCACACACTTACCGAACTCTCAGAGTGAGCTTCTAGAGGACTTATATTTAAGCAATAGTGCTGTTGTGTTTTTTTTAAGACATGACACCATAAAACTCCTAGAAGAGAACATAAGCAAAACATGCTCTGACATGAATCATAGCAATGTTTTCTTAGGTCAGTCTCTCAAGGCAATAGAAATAAAAGCAAAAATAAGCAAATGGGACCTAATCAAATGTATACGCTTTTGCACAGCAAAGGAAACCATAAACAAAACAAGAAAACCTACGGACTGGGAGAAAGTACTTGTAAACGATGCAGCCAACAAGGGCTGAATTTCCAAAATATACAAACAGCTCATACAGCTCAATAACAACCAAAAAAACTCAATCCAAAAAAGGGCAGAAGACCTAAATAGATATTTCTCCAGAGAAGACATACAGATGATCTACAGGCACATGAAAAGACGCTCAACATCGCTAACAATTAGTGAAATGCAAACCAAAACTAAAATGAGGTATCACCTCACGTTGGTCAGAATGGCCATAATCAAAAAGCCTACAAATAATAAATGCTGGAGAAGGTGTGCAGAAAAGGGAACCCTCCTACACTGTTGGTGAGAATGTAAATTGGTGCAGCCACTATGGAAAACAGTATGGACGTTCCTCAAAAAACTAGAGTTACCGTATGATCCTGCAGTCCCACTCCTGAGCATATATCTGGAGAAAACTCTAATTTGAAAAGAAACATACACCCCAATGTTCATTGCAACACTTTTTACAGTAGCTAAGCTATGGAAGCAACCTAAATGTCCATTGACAGATGAATGGATAAAGAAGATGTGGTATGTATATACAATGGAATATTAGTCATAAAAAATGAAATCATGCCATTTGTAGCAACTACATGGATGGACCTACAGATTATCATACTAAGTGAAGTAAGTCAGACAGAGAAAGACAAATGCCATGTGATATCACTTGTATGTGGAATCTAAAAAAATGATACAAACAAACTTATTTACAAACCAGAAACAGACTCATGGACATAGAAAACAAACTTATGGTTACCAAAGGGGAAAGGGGCATTAGCAGATACAAACTACTGTAGCAGATACAAGGTCCTACTGTATAGCACAGGGAACTGTATTCAATATCCTGTAATAAACCATAATGGAAAAGAATATGAAAAACAGTATATATGTGTGTGTGTGTGTGTGTGTATACATGTGTGTGTATATATATAGAACTGAATCACTTTGCTGTACACCAGAAATGAACACAGCATTGTAAATCAACTACAATAGAAAACAAACCAGCACTGATTGTTCCTTCCTCTGATTCTTAATTCTTTCAGTACTCATATTCTATCCCATCACTCATTCCTCCAACTGTACTGAACTTCCTGAAACAGTCCTCTCCACTCATTGCCTGACATGCCCACCTCCTATTCACCCTTCACTCTTGGTCTTCTAAGTGTGGTCTGTGGACCAGCAGCATTGGCATCCCTTGAGACCTTGTTAGAAATGCTGAATTGTGGGCCCCACCCAAGACCTAAGTCAGAATCCTCATTTTAATGAGATCCTAAGTGATTTGTGGCACTTTAAAGTCTGAGAAGCACTGCGAAAGCTACAATCCTTTCTTAAAGGCCTTCTAAGTACAAAATCTAATGGCCACTTGTCACTCTTCTCTGTCATTTGCCATGATTTTCTTTTCTCTTTTTTGAGAATGATGACTGTAAAGTTTTTGTTAGAGATTAATAAGCCAGAATGTCATGGATGAAATAGTATGGTGTAAGGCACTGAATGACCATGTCCTGTCTGACTGAGAGTTAGTTCTGTTTCCCAATTTTTTTTTAATTGAAGTATAGTTGACTTACAGTGTTACAGGTGTAGACAAGATTTTCTTCTTTATAGCTTCTCTCTTTGATTTCTCTAACATAGCTCTATCTAGATCTTCTTGACACTTGACTGACCATTCTTTCCAGGGATCATTTTCTGGCCCATTTTCCTTTTGTCAATTTCAAAATACAGATATTTTCAGTTTATCTCCAGGCCCACTCTATCTTTCTCCTAAGGTCCAAATCCACTGTTCCAGTTGACTTCTGGACAGCTCATCATTGGATGTTCCTTTGGAACCTCGAGATTACTCTGTCCAAACTAACTTATCTTTTCCTTCACGCTAAAAGGCAGTTTCTCCTCTAGCCTTCCTTAGTTTGCTTAGTGACATCCCTGGGGGGAGAGGGCGGGCGTCACAGCACGATCATTGACTGTTTCTTCCCTTCCTTCCTTCCTCCCTTATCTAATCTTGTACCTTTCTCGTATCTTGCACATTGTCTAATCTTGTACCTCGTCTAATTGTACCTCTATCTTTGTCACGTGTTCTGATGTTCTCCTTTACTCTTTCGTCAAGTTATTTAAGACTCTTTCCTGAACTGTTAAAAGGGCCTCATCATTATAACTCCAGCCACTGCCAACTCCTGCTTCTCTAGCCCCCCACTGTCGGCTTGTTCTTTCTACATGTTCTCATCATGATCTTCCTCTGCGTCAAAGCGCTCGTTGTTTTTGTACTGCCTTCAGAGTGAAGAGTAATCTCTTTAGTGCAGACTTCAGGGTCTTCTATGCTAAGATCCCAGTTACTTCTTTACTATTCTCTCCAAGCACCCTATGCTTGGCCAAACTGAAGTCTCTTCCTTCTCTTTGGCATTCCCCTACTAACTGCCTTTTGGAATCTGGAATACAGTTCTAAAACAGATTATTACAAGGATGGATAGTAAACCAGTAATTGTTTATGAATCAGCCTGGGTTTATTGCTAACAGACCAGGTCATATGATTTCCCTTTTTCTTTTTAAACTTAATATATAAGGGAAATGTTTCAATCATTGTACATTTGAAGATCAGGAAGGCGTTGAATACTGGATTTGTGCCAAACATCTCTACCAACAGGGGGCACCTAAATAGAGCTCTGTCAGTATGGAGGAATGTTTCTTGTTCCCCACAGAGCTTGATTTTGTACCTGATTCTTGGGAAAACTATTTACCAGTGACTTAGGTAAAGATACAGAAAGGGCATGTATCATAATTGTAGGAGACAGAGCTGGGAAGGATGGTAGAATCAGATAATAGAATCAAAATATTGGGAGATCATACCAGCTAGAACATGGCCAAATCAGAAGAGGTGAAATTTAAGATTCCATTTGCACTTGGGTCTCCAAATCAACTGTTAGGGTGAAGTGTCAGAGTAGGGGTGATGTAGGGGAAAATTAAGTTTTATTTGGCATCTTCAAATACCTGAATATGAGTGTTTAAGGAGCTCATGTGATCATAGGTTCAGTGACAGACGCATGTTATCTTGAAAAAGAAGGAAAGCCACACCTGGAATATTGTGTTCAGTTCTGGGTCCTAAATTTTAAGTTGGAAGTAGACAAATGGAAGTCTTTTTAGGGGGATCACAGGCAGAGTTGTTGGGCCAGGGTGTGGTTGAGTGTGAAGAGCTCCCCGGGTTGTCTTTGAGGTCCCTTTTCAAGCCCGATTTTACTCCATTATAGTCTCCCTGGTGGAGGGTAATAGCTGTCGCATTATTGTAGCTTCTCTGAAGGCATTTAGTGCAATGCTTTGCTCATAGCCTGTGTTAATAAATATTGGTGAATGAATGTTGTTAGTGTGATGTAAATTTTGCCTCCAGACCCAGAACATAATTTCCTTGAGGTCACATACCACATTAATGTTTTATATCATCCCCAGCATCTTGCATGAGGTTGGATTTTTCAGCAGGTACTTGGTAAATACAGGCTGAGTTCACAAAGTTAAATATTGGGAGAAATCCATTAGACACCTCATACTTAATCCCCAAATCCCCCCTTGCCTTTTGTATAAAAACAAGGGAACAATGTAATGAGGGGAAGGGATGTTGACCAGGTCAGAAGCCTTCGTTTCTAGGGCTGCCTTTTCCACTAATGAACTCACATCAGGCAAGTAAGAACCCATGTACAGGCTCTGATGATGAGGGAGAAGTAGGATGGGACGCATCATGACTGCTACAATTTAAGGTCGGGTGTCTGAATGTCACAGCTGGGTTTCTCCCAGACTTTTGGTATTGGTTATGGTAATGAAATGCTTTAAGATGACACAATTCAGACACTTAATCATGTGCAAGTTTAAGTTCCTTTCAATTGGCCTGGAAGCAGCAGAAATTGTACCGTTTGCTTCCCGGGAGATTGTAGCCTAAGACCAATAACTCATTTGTGTCTGTACAGCTGTTATTTGCTATCCACTAGCAGGTGTGACTAATTCCACCAGTGACACCACCTCTTGGATGAATGTGAGCTTCTAAAGCAACTCCTTCATGAGCATCTGTGAGAGAGCATTATTGGAAGGGTGCTGGGCTCCTCTTTTTTGTTACTGGTGGGGCTAAATGCACTTCTGAGAGTCTACAGAAGGATTAATGTTGGCGCTATTTCCTGAGGGCACGTCTGCTCTCCATGGAGCCTCTCCTGGCATATACCCATGATTCTTGGTATGCTTTTTCTACTCTCTAGTTCTCTGAATTGTAATAGCTCTTTGAACTGGGTAGGCATGTTTCTGAAGGTTCTGAAAGCACATTTTTGGAAGAGAGGCAAAGTGATGGTGTTGGGAGAACAAACATGAAAACCTGGGGCTGGGTTTCACATACCACTGTGTTAGAAGAAAGCAGTGGGTTTTCTGGACAAGGGTGAAGTGGCTAAGAAAGCATGTAAAAACAATCTGCTACTGACTGTTCAGTCTTTAAAGGGTTAAAAGTTGGAGTGGCTTTTTACCATTTAATTGTGCTTAGCTTCGTTCTTAAAAAAAAAAAACTTAAAAAATCATGCTTCATTAACGTGCCAGCTTGGATTATTTTCCCCTGTCAGTTTAGCAATCAACAGCAATAAAAACCCGGATATAAAATTTTCATACATTTATAGTAGTATGAAGACATTAAGTGAAAACCCTTTAAAACATTTTCCATTTTCATTTCACTTAGCAGGTGCTACAGATCAAGCTATTATTTACCCAGCTAAAATGAGCAGGAAAGTGATCCAAGTTGGTGAAGTGCCTCTAGACAGCTTTTGCCCAATTGTTGTTTTCTCTTTCTGATTATGCCCAGCTGAAGGGATTAGTTTTAGCACAGATCAGATCAAGGTGGTGGGAAAGTTACTCAGGATTACTTGGAGAGTGTTGAGGTTAGCTGCAGTCAGCTAGCCGGTGGAAAACCTCATTTTTATGCCTTTGCTGCCTGGATAGCCCATATCTATGGAGGCAGTTTTATTTAAGGCATGGCCAGTGTTATTCTCCAGGCTAGTGGAGTAAAGCAGCATCAATAATTCAAAATGACCAGATAAGCCACGAAAAAGTTCTGTTAGCTTTGGAAGGAGCACAATATGTTAACAATAGCTCATATTTTGTCAGGCTGTTTCCAGTTGAAAAAGTGCTATTGTGTACCACTGGAACACCAACGAGGAAACCCAGGTATCACGCCTAATTTTACTCTTACTTGCACACATGACATTAGGCCAGTCACTGAGTCGTATTGTATTTCCTCATCTGTAAAATGGGAATGATAAACTGATCCTTCCTAGATGGAAAGAGATTTGAGGTAATAGTTTTGTAAGTTACCTTGAAAGATGAAAGCATTACATTGATCAAGTAACTGACTTAAAGACCTTTACTGATGGCTTATCTTTTGTTAGGAGTTGTGCTAGACCTAGGGATATAGTGGTGGACTGGAAAGAGGACAGAGGCTTCCCCTTAATCACCTCACATTATGGGATTAGTATTATCTTTTTCTTGGAGTTATGTTAAAATGGATAGAATTTCTTGAGTTTATAGTAGCTGGGTAAGATGTAATAGCATTAAGCAGGGGTTAGAAAAAGGAACTAATATGAAATGATTTCCTGCATGTAAATAATGATAGGGGAAATCATAATCTCAATGTATTTATCTGAACTGGGTATGTTAACCATGTCTAATGGAGAGACTTTTATTCCTAGGATCCCTACATGAGCTTCAGAGGGCCCTGGAACAACCTGGAATTAGATGCAAAATTTGGGTCTGTGACTTGCCACAAAGGTTGAAAACTACTGAATTAATGGATATGCTCTTGTTTCCAGGACAGGGTGATAAGGAAGATTTCTCTGGCTTAAAGGTTTCTCCTGGATTAAATCTTATGTCAAATTGCTAGCCTAGGTGCCACTGACTTGCACAAAGTCTCATCTGCAAAATGTGGGCATCGTATTAAATAGTCTCTGGCAAGTCCTTTTTGGCTGTAAAATTCATTTTCATAACTTCAATTTCTCAGAGAAATGAAAGTATTTAATCCACTTTAGCCAATCATTGTCACAACTTCCCTCCAACCTGATAATGTTGAAATAATTTGGAAATGGTTTTTAGTGAAAAAGCACATTTCTTGGACATTCCTGCTAATCTGGAAGTGTCTATATAGCCTGAAGAGAGAATTTTTCTAGGGGCGTCTGGGGAGCTTTAAGTATCTGCATAAATTGACTATGGTTTGGGCTTCTACATGGGAAGTGTTCTGATCAGCCATCTTCAAGGGTTGACTTGGGGGTGGCCCTGTTGTCCTTATAGTTTGGTTATTGAATTAGCACAACAGAGATGAAGATTGGTTGACATGCACTTGGCCAGTGAGCACGTGCTTTGGGCTTTGTTGAAGCAGCTGGACTTGTAGAGAAAATTAGATGAACGTAAAGTTCCTTTTTCACGTTTCCAAGGTGATGCTCTGCCATGTTTTGTGGAGGTGTGATCATAGTGTCATGTAGTCACCACTGTGTGTGAGTTTTGAGGCAGATGATAGGTGGGCAAAGGCTGTTTTTGGTCTTCCCAGTGGGCCCTGCTTTCTTCCTTGATGGAAAAGCTGGGATTTTGTCTGCATGTGTCTCATTCTGTGTGTTACCCATACCCCCCTACAGGGGTGTAATCTGGATTGTCCTAAGACCAGTATTGGGGTCCTCTTCCCCTTGCCTATGACAGGCATGGTCATGTGACGCTGTTTGGCCCAATGAACACAAGGGAACGTGTGCCAAGAGGCTTCAGGGAAAGGTTTCTTTGCTATTCAGAAGATATACAAGTAAGAGATGGTTCTGCTGCTTCCACTGGTTTCTGTTGAGTCCACACGAGAGCTCTTGTAACTCCAGTCACCTTACCTCTGTGGGGTCTGATAGTCTGGGGACAAGCTGGCACACTGGAGGTGGCAGAGGGGAAATAGGGAAAGAGCCTTGAAACTTGACTCTGCTTCCCCAGCCCTGACTTGGAGCCTCTTAAACCTGTCTGTTCTAAATGCTCCTGGTTGGCTTTGTCTTCAAATCAGGATTCCCTTTTTTTTCTAAAACCTCCAAATTCACTGCTATTATTACTTTTGAATACTCAATGCATATTTTGACTTAACAGTATAGAATGAAACCTTTAACGTTCCTCCCTGTCTTCTTTTCCTTCTTTATTTCCCTTCAGTGCACTTATCACCATTTACCAGATTATATGTAACAGTCGGTGATTTTAATTCATTGTAGCATCCCCGGCAAATAGAACAGGGCCTGGCACATAGAATAGAGTGCTCGGTGGATATTTGTTGAGTGAACATTTTATCAATTTAGTTGATTGATTACTGCTTAGCTTAGTAGATCTTTCAGTGATGATTTAGATATAGGAATTTTCTCACTTTGTCTGAAAATGTCTTTACTTTGGCCTTATTTCTGAAGGGTAAGTATAGTTTATCTGGGTATAGAATTCCACCTGATAGTTACTTTTCTCTGAACAGTTTGAAGATGTTCTTTTGCAGACTGAATTGTGTCTCCAGCCATGCAAATTCATATGTTGAAGCCCTAACCACCAATGTGACTATATTTGGAAATATGGCCTTTTGAGAGGGATTTAAGGTTAAATGCGGTCATAAGGGTGAGACCCTAATCCAATAGAACTGATGTCCTAGAAAGAAGAGGAAGAGATACCAGAAATCTCTCTCTCTGCGTGAGTACAGAAGAAAAGCCATGTGTGGACACAGTGAGAAGGCAACTGTCTACAAGTCTGGTAGAGTACTCACCAGAAACCAAATTGGCCAGTGCCTTGATCATGGACTTCCAGCCTCCTGATGTGTGAGAAAATAAATGTCTGTTGTTTAAGCCACCCCAGTCTGTGGTATTTTGTTATGGCAGCCTGAGCAGACCGATAAAGATTTTATTGTCTTCTGGAATTTACTGTTACCGGTGAGAAGTTTGCTCTAAGTCTTTCATTCCTTTGAGGATAATCTTTTCTCTCTACTTGCTTTAAAGATTTTTTCCTTACTTTCAGGTTTTTCATTACACTACTATGGATTTGTTTAATTTAAAGTCCTTAGGACTCAGTGACCTTATTCAGTCTAAGAATTCGTGTATTTAATTTTTTTTTTTACAGTTTTGGAAAATCCTCGGCAATTCTTTTTGATCATTGCCTTCTCTGCGTTCTCTCTTTTCTTCTTTTGGAGTTCCTGTTAGATTATATCATGGATCTTATTCTTTCCTCCTTGGCATGGATCAATATCTGTTATTTCAAATAGGCCATCTTTTTCTTTTTTAAATTGAAGAATAGTTGATTTACAGTCTTTCAGGTGTACAGCAAAGTGATTCAGTTATACGTGTACATATATTCTTTTTCAGATTCTTTTCCATTATAGATATTGGATATAGTTCTCTCTGCTATAGGTTCTTGTTGCTATCTATTTTTTATATGACAGCGTGTATCTGTTAATCCCAAACTCCCAATTTATCCCTCCCCCTTTCTCTTTGTTAACCGTAAGTGTGTTTTCTATGTCTGTGGGTCTGTTTCTGTTCTGTAAATAAGTTCACGTGTATCATTGTTTTTAGGTTCCACACATAAGTGATACCATATGATACTTGTCTTGCTTTGTCTGACTTACTGCACTTCGTGTGATAATCTCTAGGTCCAGCCATGCTGCTGCAAATGCAGATATGCCACCTTTTTATCTCCCTCTGCTAAGTTCTGGATGATTTTTTTTCAGATTTACCCTCTAGCTCATAAATTCTTTTCGGTTGTGTCTAATATTCTGTTCAGTCCTTTCATCACATTTAAAATTTTGATGACTGTGTATTTTTTAATATTCTGTTTTTTTCCAAAACTTTTTTTACCCATGGTGTCATCTTATTTCATAATGGTTTTTATACTTTTTAACCTTTTGTTTTATGATCTTTCAGATTTTTCTATAACTTCCCATTCTCCTATTTGTGATTGGTTGATTCTCCTTCATAGTTGTTTGTTTCCTTGTGTGTTATAGAATTTATTTTTAACTGTGAGCTTGTATTTTTCAAGTGTTGTCTCTTGGGTTGTGGAGTATGGAAGGTTACTGTTTTTGAAAAACAGCTTTCATAGATCTAATACCAGTTGTATATTATTTTTCAGCTTGGATTTGAAATACCATTACTCTACACCCAGGACTAGTGCAGGGTTGGAGTTTTAATTTCTTGCAAGAGGCGTTTTTTTGTGCCCCAAGCCCTAAGAAACAACATGCCTCCTTGTTTTCTGACCTGGTTGTTGGTTTCTTTTGTCCCCTTTTTATATACTGGGCAGCACTTAAATGTCCAGCTTTATGGAGAACTCTTAGTTCCAGTTCCCCATCTTGTGTCAGCTCAAAGCAACGTGTCCTGTCCCTTAGAGGGCATCAAATACCTGTATCCTAGGGGTTTATATCCAGTTCTGATAGTGTCATGGGCTCGTGTGGTTGTAGGCTTGGGTTTTAGTCTTTCCTTTCTCCTGCTTGGCAGTTTTTCTCTCTCTCATCCCCCTGACCGCCAGCTCTGCTATGTATTAAAAATTTTAGGGGAGGGTTATATTTTATACAGATTTCTTGAGGAGTGTTGTGATGTGGGTGTATTTCAGGTTGGTCTGCTGTGTTGCTAGAAGTGAACTGAAGTCTGAAATCACTGAAGTCATCAATGACGTGGTAATCTCCAAATTCAGTGGAACTATTTCAGATCTACCCTTCCTGGAACTCTGGCTACTACATTTAGGAGTATTGATCAGTCACTCATGTTTTAAACCTCTCCACTGCCTTGGCATCGATGATATGACACTGCCCTGATCATGGAGTACCTCTTTGCCCATTCCCTTTCTGTCCTCTTTATAGACCGCCTTCCTCCACTCCTTTCTAAAAGCTGGTGTTCCCGAGTCCTCAGCTCTCCATGTGCTCTTCGTGTGCACCCTGTGATTTCACACACTCCATGGTTTCTTGTATCTGCTGACGAGTCCATCTCTATCTTTAGCCCACGTTCTTCCTGCCAGACTCAGGCTTTCAACTCTGCCGCTGAACATACTTCCTGAAGTCCCCACAGACACCCCATACTTAATACCTCCAGTGCTGACCTCGTCACCTTCCTTCCTGTCCACCCCAGCCTTCTCTTCCTCTTGTATTTTTTTCAGTTGCTGTCACCCATCTGTCAGTTCTCAACAACCTCCCTTTCTCCTTCCCCACTCTCACACCATGAATCAGTCCCTAAGTCCTTCTGATTTTACCACCTAAACATTGAATTTTTCTCCACTCCAACCCTGCACTAAGTGGTCTGGTTCAGGCAGGTCTATGTTGACATCTCCTAGCATCTTTCTCTCCAGTTGCATTTCCCACACAGTTCCTTGATGACCAACCTGATCCTGCCATTCCCTGGCTCATCACCCATAATGGCTGCCCTTCCTCTCTGGCATGAAGTCTCATCTGTTTCACATGGTTGGCAAAGACCTTTAAGATCTGCTCTCTGCCTGCTCTTCTCTGTCTTCACTCAGATTTTACTCTTGTAGTTCCCCACGTGCCAGCACCCACATCCCTACACCAGGCCTTTTTTTGCTTCCTCATCTTTACTCATGACATTCCCTCTGCTGGGAGCTACCTTCACCTTCACTTCACTGGCCAACTTCTATCTTTAAGGCCTATTTCATGTGAAATCTCCTCTAACAATCAGTTCGTCCCCACCCCCCCCCACCCAAATTGGCTTGCATGTTCTTCTCCAGCGTTCCTGCTATTCTCTACATACGTGTCTATCATAATCCTGTTTTTGTGTCTGTTTTCCATACAGTACTGTGAGCACCTAAAGGAAAAGAATTATGCTTCACTCAGTTTCGTATCTTGAGCACAGAGCCGGGCACACAGTCATTGCTCATTAATGTTGAGGTGGATGAGTGAATGAAGAAATGCAGGAATTTTGTTGAGAGAATGGGAGTTCTGTGCTTGCTAGAGGGGTCTGGGATGACCTCTTGGAGAAGTGAGCCTGTGGTCTGGGGTGTGAAGGATTCGACATGAGATTGCTGAAAGTGGGACAAGAGAAAAACTAAACTGTCAGTATTTTTGGTTTCCTTTTGGGTGCTTTACAAGTCTCTGACTGATAGCAGCAGCGGGCGACTAATGGCCAACAGTGTTCTGACAGCACCTGCTGACAAGTGATAATGAGATTAGTGCCTTTTGATTCCGTTATTAACAAGTAGCCAAAGAATCATTTGGACATGTCAGGGGCTAATGATAGGAATTAAGGGTCTCTATGACTTTGGAGCAGCAGTTCAGGTACCTGACGCTTTGAAGAATAATTGCAGGCAGTGTTTTCCTAAATATTTTCAAATAAATGTTTCATTGGTGTAAAACATACATACAAAAAGCGAACAGATCCTAAGTGCTCAGCTTAATTAATTATCACAAAGTGAATATATTGGTGTCATCAGTGCTCAGACCAGGATACAGAATACTGTTAGCATCCTGAACTAGAAGCTCCCCAAGGGTCTGCCCCAGGCACCACTTGTACCCCTTCTTCCACCAGGGGTAACTGATTGCTGTCCTGTCCTCAAACAGCAAAGATTAGTTTTGCCCGTTTTAAACCTTTATGTAAATGGGATCATATAGTATGTCCTCTTCCATTTTTGGCTTCATTTGTTCAACATTGTATCTTTGAGATTCATCCATGTTGATGAGCGGTGGATTCATGCAGTCTCATTGCTATATGGTATTCTGTTGCATAGATAGGCCAAAATTTTAAAAGCTGTTCTCCTGTTGGTGGATATGTGGGTTGTTTTCCAGTAGTTTCTGATAAATACGAATAGTGCTGTTATGAGCAGTCTTGTCCATCGTTCGGTGATTGTGCATTCCCATTTCTGTTGGATACGTACCAGGGGGTAGAATTTCCGGGTCATAGAGTGTATGTGTTCTTCAACATTAGTGCAAACTGCCTAACAGTTTTCCATAGCTTTGTTGTACCAACTTACATTTCCATCAACAGTACATGAAAGTTCCAGTAGTGTCACATACTTGTCAATAATACTTTTCACCTGTAATAAAATCTTGTTCACTTGGATTCCATTGATATAGAACTGGGGGTGGCATGCATATAGGCTAAACCAAAATTTACGTTCATAGCAGCTTTTGATAGTGGTTTGCAAAGCATGTTCAGCATATGATATCCAGGATTTTTTTTTTTTTTCCGTTTAAGGGAACCCACAGAGTGTTTTAGAGGACCCTTAAGACAAATAATATGCTGAGATAATGCATTACCTTTTAATTGAAGTCTTTAAACCCACACATTTAACAGCATTTTGCTAACCTCTGTTACATACATGCATAGAATTACCAAAACTGTATTTAAAATGCTGTGTGTTATGAAATGAATAGATGAAGTGGCGTTTCTTTAGAGTCTCTAATGGTATGCCACAGTCCTCTGCAGTTCTGTGAGGGTTGCCACGACTAAGGCAGTTGATGATATACTGGTCAAGGCTTAGGGTAACTTGAAGTAGGGAGGAATCTAGAATCATTAAGCTTGAATGACAGACTTGAGCTCCAAAGATGTGACAAGCTGGGAAGATAGATGGCCCCAATCTAACATGATAGGTTGCTGGTGCACACCTATCCCCGGTCCCAAGGTTGGGAGCAGATGTGTCCCTTTAGGTGCACCCCTTCATTGGAGCAGGGGTGCCAAGCCAGGATCCTTAGAAGAGGCAGTGCATCCTGGCTGTCTCTTGTACAGTCCTGAAAATCCTGTCCTGAGGCCTGTTTTTGTGTAACTGAATGCTGGATGAAGGAAAACAATAAAGGATTCTTGCATATGTTTTCTTAGTGAAACAAAATACCGTTTCCCTTTGATCTTCTTTAATTTACTGATAATCTCAAGGTAGCCCCAGGTTACTGGTCGGGTCACTTGCTGTGAATCAGCAAGATTTGAGGGAAGGAAGTTAGAATGGGGTCAAGAGTGAGTTGTGGGGTATCGGAGGGGTGCAGTGAGAGAGGGTTTGTCACAAGGCTGAACAGAGTGCTGGGGCTGGGAGGAGGGAGGTGAGTGAGACATCACAGGGGGGACCTGGAGACAAGGCAGGAAGAGAGAGAACCTGGGAAGTGTGCTACCCTGACATGTAGAGAGTGAAGGCATGGCCAGAGAAAGAAAATGGGCCAACTCGAGCCACAGTCTTCTTGTCAAAAGTATGCTGAGTTGTGTGTGCTGAGTAATCTGTTGGTCAATTCAAGGCCAAAATTTATAGAACTTTGCCACTCCTTCTGAGTTCTTGTGCAGTCACACGAGTTCTTTGCCCCTCAGGGTCTTCATTTCCCTATTTACCTACAGCTCTAGCCAAACTAACTACAGTTTTTGACTTTTAAAATACTTTAGGGACTTCCCTGGCAGTCCAGTGCTTAAGACTCCGCTGTCCTAATGCAGGGGGCACGGGTTCGATCCCCGGTCGGGGAACTAAGAACCCGCATGCTGCACGATGTGGCCAAAAATGAAAAAAACAAAGAAGAAAGAAAAAAAGCTCTAACACTCAGTGAGTAGAAGTTTATTTTTTATCAGTTTCAATTTTTAGTAGATAATCCCCCATATGACAGGAAAATTAAGAGATACGAAAGATTATGAAGAGTTTTCTTCCCTTTCTGTTCTACTTTTCCAGGTTCCCACTGGAGCCCCCAGGGGTAACTATTTTTGGTTTCTTTTATATTTTTTCAGAGTTTCTAAAATTTTGTATGTACAAGCAAAAGGAAATATACATTATTTCTTTTCCACTTACACAAAAGATAACATACTATTCATATTATTTTGCCCCTTGGTTTTTTCACTTAACAATAATACCTTCCCATATCAGTACAGAGAGCTTTCTCATTAATTTTTCATAGGTACGTAGTGTTTGACTAGATGAATTCATAATAATTTGTTTATCCAGTACCCTACTAGTAGACATTGTGCTTGTTAGCTTCCTTTCAGTATTACAGAGCTGCAATAAGTGACCCTAGACTGTCATTTTTGACTGTAAGAGTACCTATAGGGTAAATTCCCAGAAATAGACTTGCTAGGTCAAAGGCCATATGTGTTTGTAATTTTGATAGATATTGCCAAATTGCATTCCTTAGGAGTTAATTTAAATCGTCACCAGCAGTGTTAGGTGCATGCCTGTTTTCCCACAGCCTCACCAACAGAGTGTGTTATTAAACTTTTGGATTCTCGCCAATCTGGTAGGTTAAAAAAAAGTTTTCTCAGTGTTTTAATTTGTGCTTCTTTTATTGTGAATGAGGTTAAGCATCCTATTGTATATTTGCGAGGCATTTGTATTTCCTTTTCTGCGAACTGTGTGTTCGTATCCATTGTCCATTTTTCCATTGGATTTCTGTCTTTTTTTGGATTATTTCTGGAGCTCTTTGTGTACATATGTGTGTTTTCGTGTGTGTATAGTTGGTGCATATGCATGTGTGTACCCTGTGGGTATGTAACTAGTCCTTCTTCTGTGGTAAGGGTGCAGGTTTTTCCCCCACATTTTTCGGTTGCATGCTGATTTGCTTTTGGTGTTTTTTTATTTGCTTTATTTTCTGTTTTGTCATGCAGAATTTTTGCATTATGTGCAGCTTTATATCATCTTTTATTTTATGGCTTTTTGATTTTTAGTTACACTAGAAAGGACTTCTCTATTCCTTGGTTTGCTTCCATGGTTTCCTTTTTACAAAATGTGTTTTTAAAAAAAAATTGGAAAGTATCTTGTTATATGACATGATCTGGCCCAGTGGGGACTCAGGCAGGAAGGAGATCAGGAAAAATGAACAGAAAGAAATGATGAGGGTTGTGGAAGAGGAGTGAAGAGAGAATTAAAATGCCAGCAGGAGAAGAAAGCTGAGAACTGATGACAATTGGAAGCTGGTAAGTATTAGAATATGTGTCATTTAATAGTGACCTATATATTTTTAAGACTTCAGCTGTACTTGATCCTCGTGATAAAATAGGTAGGCAGTCATTCCTTGTTATAGTATTTTTTTAATTAATTCATTTATTTATTTATGGCTGTGTTGGGTCTTTGTTTCTATGCGAGGGCTTTCTCTAGTTGTGGCAAGTGGGGGTCCACTCTTCATCGCGGTGCGTGGGCCTCTATCGCGGCCTCTCTTGTTGCGGAGCACAGGCTCCAGAGGCGCAGGCTCAGTAATTGTGGCTCACGGGCCCAGTTGTTCCGTGGCATGTGGGATCTTCCCGGACCAGGGCTCGAACCCGTGTCCCCTGCATTGGCAGGCAGATTCTCAACCACTGCGCCACCAGGGAAACCCTTGTTATGGTATTTTGTTTCTTAAAAAAAATCTTCTGCAAGTATGGCTCAACATGTTAAGAGCTGATAAAGTTGGGTGGGTACATGAGTGTTGTAGACATGCTATTTTCAATTCTTATTTCTTTGTGCTAATATATTGTTGCACTTAAAAATAGCATTTAAAGACAGGTGGGACAAACCTTTGTATCCTCACATACTGGTGTCCAGATGTACCCTGATGCTTGATGGGCCCCACTTAAATCTGGTGGCAGGGTGGGGGTGTCTTAGGTTCAGGGTTTATTTTAACTCCTTATTGAGGTTCTTTTTTTGGGCCTCTCACTGTTGTGGCCTCTCCCGTTGCAGAGCACAGGCTCCGGACGCGCAGGCTCAGTGGCCATGGCTCACGGGCCCAGCCGCTCCACGGCATGTGGGATCTTCCCGGACCGGTGCACGAACCTGTGTCCCCTGCATAGGCAGGCGGACTCTCAACCACTGCGCCACCAGGGAAGCCCTTGAGGTTCTTTTTAATTAGGTCATGGGCAGTGCCCTTTATCTTTGTACTTTAAACAAACAAAACCAAAATTTCTATGGCTCACGCTCAATTCAAGAGCAGTAACTTATTCCTATACATTTTGGAGACGTGAGGAAAAAGATGTCCTCTTTTTTTTTTTTTAGATTCTCCACAGTCCTTCCCATGATCAGGACTCATCGTTTGTACTCAGAAACCACTGTTCTCGTCTGAGAGGTCTCTGATTTATGTTCATGGGGGTGTTTTCTGTGCTACCATGGAATAGTTTTTAAGTAATTTCTCAAATATTTGTTGAGCACCTACATGCTGGGTGCTGGGCACTATATTCTAGGTGCTGGGGGTAATGTTTTGAATAAAATTAAGTCCTTGCCTTTATGGAGTTTACCTTATGTAGGGGCCAGGTAATAAGCATTTTAATAAATTCATAAATGATCATCTGAGGTAGAGGTGATGATCCAAAGAAGTCAAGAGAAAAGCAGGGAGGATGGTGTGCGTGAGGAGGTGGGGCAGGGGGCTGGCTGGGCTCTGTGTGGTCAGGAAAGGCCTTTTTCTGAGGAATGGCCTACTGACGGGAAAAATGGACCAAGCAAGGGGAGAAAAAGCTTTCCAGGCAGAGGGAGCAGCATGGTTTCAGGCTCTGAGGTGGCAAAGAGGAACCGGCTAGGTGCATGGAACGGCCCTCATTGTGCAGGTTTAAAGCAGGGGGGCGGGGTGGGAGCCAGCCAGGGGCTGACCAGTCCCTCCTGGAGTGAGGGTATCGTGGGCACAGTGCTGACCTGCATCCGCCTCCCCTCTGTTGTCGAAGCTGAATGACAGTTACTGGAGTTGCCTTTCCCCTCTACATTGGTGCTCTTTGTTTCTTTTTCTTTGTTTCCTACTCATTCTCATTTTACAGCAGTGATAGGAGTCAAACCTCGATGTGGCCCCAAGTTATAATAAAGTCTTCAAAATCTCATTTCCTGCTCTGATAGGGACATCCAAAGTATAGGCTTTCCCCTGCACCGTGGACGTCTGGGCCCACAAGGCTATCGGCAGCATGGAGACAGTGGAGGGGTGGGCTGAGGGGAGAGGGTCTGCTTACTTTGATATTAATTCATCTTTGATGGGCATGAAAAGAAAAAAAACATAAAAAAGTATTGGGGCAGCTCTTCCATAGTCAGGGATAATGGTTTTCCTGGCAGAGCAGTGCCCCTGACACGGCAGGCCTCCCAGGCTGCATCTCCGCATCCCTGTTCCTCAGGCTCAGGAAAATGGCTGTCAATCTATTTTAAGTGGGGAAAATTGAGGACGGTTTTTCAGTGCGATGGCTGGCTTGGTTATGTCAAGTGATTTCTTCGGAGAGTAATAATGGGTGCTGTCTTCAGAAATAGTTTAGTCACAAATGCCTAGTGCTTAAAGTTTATTCGTTTCCCTCCCGTCCCTTTCTCCAGTCTTACCCCTGCCTCCGGAATACTGTCTCTCCCAGAGATTTCTTCCCGTGAAGATGAGCAGGGAGCCTTTGCTTTCTGGTTTCCTTCCATAGTCCTCTTCTCTACGTGTCCTCCTCCCCCATCCCGGACGCCCCACACGGAAGCTTTCATCAGGCTCAGTACTTGGGAACACGTTGTCGGAAGACGGAATGACATCATAAGGAACAGTCAGTCGGGGGGCCAGTGAGGTTAATAAGTTACCTTCTTCCCTCCCCCACCCCAGTGCCAGATAATTTATTTCTTAACCAGTTTTTACCAACCAAATGTTAACACATATGCCTGATTGCTAACCTCCTCTGGGCACCAAACCTGTTTTTTCTCAAGTGCAATAAGTGATTATCCAACTCATGCTGCTCTGAAAAAGAGGTTTTGTTTTAATAAGCAGTTTGCAGTTTGGCTCACAATGCTGAGGAAAGCAACATTATCTCCAGCAGTAAACTCTGCAGTCATTGCAAAGCTTGACAAGAAAATGATTGAGTCTGTTTGTTATACCTTTGTGGAGCTGCCACTGCTGCTGCTGCTGGAAATGTTGCTGTTTATTCAGCAATGCAATAACACTTGCTGTAATTTATGGATGCACGGTTCCCCAGATTACTAAAGGTAATATTGTTGACTAAAGGAAAGTATACGAATGGATAGTTTCAAGTTGTTGCTGTCCTTATAAAAGTGATTGACTGTTCACTTTGCACAGGAAAGAATTTGCACAAGCTTCATCCCCCTTAACAGTTACAGATTTTCCTTCCTCTGACAGTTAAAAATAACATGGCTTGTCCTAAGTGGTAAAAATTTACTGATTCCATGGAAGTTCAAGCCAGAGGCTGTGTGGATGGGTCCTCCCTCCGTTAGCTCCCGGCCAGTTCTCCCATCTTGCCCCTGGGGGGCGCCAGACAAGCCACACCTGGACTGACCCTTGGTGGCCTTTAGCCTGCGTGGGTGGCCCCTGGTTCAGTAGCTTAAGGTTTAGACACTTGGCTTTTTCTGTCAGTGAGTCTGAGGAGGCCACGGTGACTCGTGATGGATGCTTATTACATGATCTCAGCTGGCAGGAGAATGTCTTTGTGGGTGGTGGTTCTGTGGCAAAGATTGGGTGAAGTTGGTCCTTTTGTCCCAGCAAATGTAGACAGAGATCCATGCAGAAGAGTAGAAACGTAGCTGCTCTTCTCAAAATGGTGTTGGTTGAAGGACTGAAAACTTCGCCTTTGGTCACCATGGGTGTACCTGTTGATGGGCTCATGTATTATAGAATACACTTAGGGGAACTGTGAGTAGAGTAGAGGCTCATCCTGACGCGGAGAGCCCAACTCTGGGGTACGGGGAAGCTTCTCAGAGGCCTAGGAATTTTCTCTGTGAATGGTAGTTGGTGCTTTCTCCTAGGTCCCGAAGAAATACCACTTTGTATTTTAAAGCCTGTTAGCTTCTGTGGCCTGATGGCTGACAGGTGGGTGACATTCTGAGATGCCAGGTTTGGCCCTTATTGAGATGGAGAAATCAGCAGATCCTCGAGCAGCCTCTCAGGGGACAACAAACAAACAAACAAGAGAACCAAAAAGCAAAACTTTGTAGGCACCAAAGACCAACAGGTTTGAAAGCATCGCTCTCTTTTCTTGGGAAACAAGTAGTTAACAGTACACACACAAATGTGAATATAAAATACACGTAAGACATCATGTGTTTTGCATCTAAAATGTCCTATTTTTCTCTAAGCAAGCTCTCAGTGGGCCAGTGTGCAACGAAACGTACCAGCTCTGTACTGGATTGTGCTTTGTCAGCCCTTCAGTGCTCCCTTGAATGATTTGTTACTTAATTGGTCATAGTAGGGGGGACCCCGGGCATATGTGAGACAGTGTTTGTTAAATCTCAGTGATTGATGTCAGGAAGACAATAGTTAACAAAATATTATTTATCATTTTGTTAGGTCAGATGTGTGCTGTTGAGAACAGAAGGGTTAACAAAAGAACGTCTAATTTACTTACTCTGGGTGGGTATTGGCTTAAAGATGAACTTGAGCTGACAACTTTGCTTTTTCCTATTTACGCCTCACCTGTTCGTATATGTTCACTTTATAATTGATGAGAGATGAAAAGGAAGGCTAGTTTAGTTCATGTAAATTATCATTCTTCTATCAATTTTATAAATGGTTGTCATTTTCTCCATCTCATTTTATAAAGATTTGATGTGTAATTGTTTTGGTTTATGACATCAATGATTTTATTACACAAAAATTTTGTTCTTGGGTTTCTTAGCGTAACATACAAATCTTTTGAGAATCGAACATGCTTGTGAAATTCAAACCCAATTTTATTTACTAATGGCCACTAGTGGCTCATAATGAAAACACTTGGTCTTGGTTGTTCAAATAATTACAAAATAATGGATTTGCTGGTTGTTGTTCCCGGTCAGCATCCCAAGTTCAGCTGGCTCATGTCAGTCTTGACATTAACCAAATTCAGAAGGGTAAGAATGTTACAAAGTGGATATCAGTTTATATAATTTGGATAATCCCTATCTGTTATATTTTAGCGTTCAGCTGATGTTGACAGTGGGTTTTATAGCAAATCATAATCTTACTCTATTCTCTAAATCTCAAGATTAAGCAGCTAATACTGACATCAGCTGTATTTGGGGGCCACAGTATTCTTTTTCTACATATATATTTATCTGTGTTTACATACTGTGTGTATATTATACATGTATAACTTTTCTCTCCTTGTAATCCACATAGTTGTAGTGTTTCTGAGTGATAAATGGTATTAAGACAGTGTAAATTACGTGCTTCTAAATGAATAAATATTTTTCCAACCACACTAGATGGGTTTATTAGTCATGACCTGATGAAGAAGCAAGTTGAAAAGAGTAGATAAAGAAATTTATAAACGGCTAGAAAATAAATTCAGTCCAGCTACACTGATCTCTTATCTACACATCTCAACCAGATGAGTTTGAAAACATTTTCAGGGATGATTCCCTACTGTTTTTTTTAAAACCACAATGGAAGCTTACACTCCATGGAAGAAAAGTAATTATATCTAGAATCTCAACGAGAGTACTAATAACACTGATCATATGATAATCTTTTTTCCTCTGTAACACTTACCACTTTTGATGTTTTACATATGCATGTGTGTATATATCTGTGTGTATCTATAAATGAATAAATGAACAGATATTGTTTACTATGAACTAGACTTCTTACAGGCATTTAATCCTCATTCTCTCTGAGATCTGATTACCTTCCCTGTTGTACAGATGGTGAAACTGAAGCACAGAGAGTGTAAATATCACTTGCCCAAAGTTACATGACTCATGAGTGGAAAATCCAGGATTTGAAACCCAAATGTCTGCCCACCCCCCAGCATCTGGGTCCTTCATTGTTAGGTTTGACTGCCCTGCTGAAGAGAGGAGAGAGGAGGTGACTTGCTCTGTGACAGGACGCTTTGCTGGCACCATTGTTGCTTCAGAGTTTGGCCAATTGGATGGATCCTCACTTGGCCCTCATTCTTGGGCCCATATCTCCTTCCTAGGAGTCTCCTTGGCATCCCCATTCAACATGCACTTACAACAAACCCTCAAAGGAAGGATTAAGTTCATTTCTCCATCTGTGAGTCTGCTGAGAGATTTTACAAGAGCAAATGAGGTGCATGAGAAATTACTCGAGCCGGTTTTCAGCCACACCTTTCTCTGTATGAAGTGGAATTGGAAGGGCTTGAACTGTAAAGGTAAAGGGAAATTTTTTTGTAAACTGCTCTTTGCTGTTTAAGTGCTCAGGTACTTAGTGTCTCTCCCTCTCTCTTAAGTACCTTATATGGCCAGAAGATTTTTTTCTTCACTGTTAAACTTAATTATAAAACCACTCCTTAAAACCAAGTCTAAATTCTCAACTCTGTTATTATTTTGTAATGAGGATGACGTGATGTGTTAGGCTGTTGAGCTGAATGGAGTATTTTGGTAAAGGTTTACCGTGACATAGTTTGAATGTTTTAGTAGGAAACGTGGTCAGGGGAGGTGGGGAGACGGCCACGTGAAGGGCCTTTGTCTTGGAGAAATCTTGGGTGGCCTTGGACCTCTGCCTCCCAGCCCCCCACGAGTCAACCGAGTCAAACCGCCTTGCTCTGGCCGAAGGACTGGCCCCAGGTGAGCGGGGAGGGTACTGGGAGGTGCAGCCCCTGCGGTCTGGGATGTTGTTTAAATGCTGTAAAAAGCCTCACTCATTTACTCCTTCTGAGCACCGGAGAGGAAAGCGGTGTGGTAATCCTGGCATTGCAGGTGGTGCGGCTTTCATATCGGTATAAAATGAAATTGTGTGGCTGTTTTCTCCTGCCCCCCCCCCCCCCCCCCCCCCCGCTCTCCCGTTCACTCTTTTTAATCTTTAAATAAGACGATTGGTAGCCTGTTGGCAAGAAAATGGGCCCTGGATTTTTATTCAAAGTTATACAAGGATGATAGTTGGAATTTTTGGCAGGAGGCACACCATTGCTTTTCAGAAAGTGCTGTCAAGGGAAGCTTTTTCTGAATTACCTGCTGGGCCTGGGCGCTTTTATGTTGTTGTTGTGACAGGTAGATTTATAAGGCTTGAAATTTGTACAAATCAGTTGTCATTCAGTGCGAGCTGTCAATGTGTCAAGCTGTCAGCCCGCTGCCAGGGGACGCCTGAGGGGGAGTGCAAGGGGGCAACTGTGGAGAAAGGAAATGAGTTCAAACAGACCTGAAATGGAGCTCAGTTCTCCGGGTTTGCTGTCCCCGTAGAGCTGGCATTGATTTTTCTTGATGTTGAGCAACAGCAAACCTTAAATGACATGTTGTTAGCAATCTAAAGTTGCTGTTTATTGTCTTTTAAATGGCAGCAAATCATGCAGAAGAGAATACAGTGTGCATTTGCGAATCGGGCATGTTTAGCAGCATCCTGTTCATGTCACTCTTCTGGCCTGGCTGGTCTCAACCAAGGGACCCGCTGCTTCATTGATGAGTCCAACTTTCTGGAGCGTCTTGCAGACGCAGCGTGAAAGGAAGTTGTGTGCTCCTCTCTCCGTGGGCTGCGGATCGCTAATAAACACGGGATTAAAGGAGCTGTGAACCAGTGCCGCTGTGGAGCCTAAAAAAGCGAGCTGTGTGTCCCTAGCACGGCTCTGGCTTCCTTTTAAGACGGATCTGGCCCACGCTCCTTCCCAGACAGACGGCCTCAGCAGAGAGGGCTTTCCTGGACAGCGTTGGACCTCGTAGTTAGGTTTTCCTGGGCAGAATTAACGATGACATCCCACTCAAGCAATGCCCCTAGTCTTGAAACCGATTATTGAAAACAAAAAACGAAAATTTTCACCAATAAAAAGCAGCGGCAAGATGCTGTTACTACCCAAACAAGGTGGTACGTTTTCCCATCTGGCTGAAAAGCATCTTCGTTTGGTGTCCCTTAGTAAATATGCGGCGTGGCTCAAGGGACACTTCACATGTAACCCTCCTGTCATTGTCCTTTGCATACGTACGCAGTACACAGAGAAACGTGAACATTTTGCAGAAAGTTAACGGGGGGAACAGGCATATTTTTGAAAAATAAAATTAAATAGGCACAAAGGGCCCTATTTTTTCAGTGTATGGCATTGAGCAAGGAGGCCTGGCTTCCATCCAGATTTTCAAGCCTTTGCCGCCCTGGGCAGCGTGTCCTGGCTTCAATCAGTCGCGTGACTTCGGCCTGTTTCCCTCGTCCCCTGTCCATCAGGTGGCATAGAAGAGAGGAGGTGGGCTTGGGGGGCAAGGGGAGAGGACAGGGAGAGGTGAGGGGGCTTGGAGGTAGGAGCCCGGAAGGTGACACCTGAGAAGCAGTCAGCACCGAGAGGTAAAAAAATTAATCAAAGATTTCCATCTAGCCATTACCGGCTGGCGTTCACGGCCTCTGAGCCTCTGAGCTAAACAGTCTGCAGAGAGGCTCCTGGCGCTGCAGAGTTTGTCTTGTAAAAGTGCAGCTGTCCAAAACATGACAGCTACAGCATTAGCAGGGCCATTAAGAGGTGTAGAACATTTCCAGGGAAATGATTTGAAAAATGACAATGCTGGCTCCTGTGTGATATTAATTATACTCTGTACTCGTGGCAAATAAGCTAAAATAGTTGGCAAGACAGAGTGAGGTGTTCTGTTTCTGACCGTCATTCTGATCAGTCACCAGATGGGTGGGGCACGATGGTCGGCAGGTAATTGTGAAGGTGAGAGGTCCGCACTTGAGTCATCAGTCGCGGCTGTCCTGGAGGATGGTCTTAGGGTGAATATGAAATGCAGGAGACTGAGGTCAAGGGGGACGTTCACGGGGAGGGTGGGGTGGTGGCGGGGGAAGGGTTGGCAGGTCTGTCCTCCATTGAAAACCGGTAGGTCTACACTGGCGTGCGCAGTAGAATTTTTGGTGGTGACAAATTTCCTCTGTCTGTGCTGTTCAGTATGGTAGCCACTACCCATGGGTAGTGCTGAGCACTTGAAATGTGACTGAAGAACTGAATTTTAAATATTATGTAATTTTTAATTAACATTTAGATTTAAATAGCCACATATGGCTACAATATTGGGCAGATCAAGACTCTGGAGGGTGGTTTCTCAGTGATATTCTGAGGCTGGAGTAGGATGTAGAAACGAGCGGTGATAAGAGTCAGGACTTCTACTGCAAGCCCTTGATGGTGTCACCTAACACAGGGCTTTCTCTAGTGACTTCTTACTTTGTTTTACCTTTACCTGACCTGTGGAAATAAGCAAGAAATATTAACCCATTTTACAAATGGGCAGACTGAGGCCCAGGAAGGTCAAATTAATCTGGTCAAGGTCACAGAGCAAGCACCCATGATGTTTGCCACCTTCAAGTCCTGTGCCTCTTCCTTAAGATGTTGCCTCCTGTTCCAAGGGCTCTGATGTGTGATTCTTCTTTCTGGGAAGTCTGGAGTCTGTGCTACCTGTCTGCTTGGCCTTAGGCTCTAGCACCTTCTTTCCACGGCATTCTTCATCTTTCTTTTCTCCCCCCAGCAAAAATGGGTTTATTCAAGATCAAAAAAGAATTTCGGTTTGGGGTCTGCATCCATGGCAAGCCATGTGCAAGTCCCCAGGCAACAAGGAGAGGAGAACTCTTTTAAAGAGGGGAAAAGGAAGTTGGGAGGGTTGTAGTAGACAAAGGGTCCATTGGCAGAATTGAGAGTTGAGGAAGAGTGGCTTTTCACTGGCTGCACTGTGACCGTCTCTCATTGGCTAAGCTCTTGCCAAGCAAGAAGAGGAAGTCTTTCTTCTTCCTGTTTGCCTCTGCTATCATGGTAGGGCATGAGGGCTCCCCCTTCTAACCTCCTGACTTTATTTTAATTGCGGTTTCTATTTATTAATTTTTTTTAGCATTGTTCATTGTAACCCCCAATACCCTGCATGTGAAGGGTGTGCCCAAGCCGGAGGCATCCTAGTGGGTGCTCCCCGCTTCAAGTGCTGTGGCCGTACTTTCTGGAAGGCAGCCAGCCCCTTGCCCCTGCCCCTGGGGAGCCCCCCTTAAACCTGTCAGCCCTGTATGTCTGGATTGTGCCTTGGACCTGTGGATCAGATGCATCATCCTTCTTGCCTCGCCCCTGATCCTATAGCTAAATTACCCTATATAAACAAGCCTTTGTTATTCCTGACTGTGAGAGATGTGGGGCTGGCTCTTGGTAGAGAAGAAAATAGATCGACCTGGGAAGAAGGAGGTCATGAGCTGGTCAAAGTGCCAGAAGAAAAGGCTTCTGGGGTTAAAGTTTGCAGATTTGGGGAGTGAGTGAGTGAGTGAGTGTGTGTGTGTGTGTGTGTGTGTGTGTGTGTGTGTGCGCGTGCGTGCTGCATGGGGGCACCTTCTTTGGGTGTGTGTGGGTGTGAATGTGTGCGTTCCACGTATGCAGCCACTTATTTGTTTTAAGTGGAATCCACTTGTGAGATTTATTAAATAAAATAAATAAATAAATAAAAGAAAGCCTTGGCTAAGGTCAGCCTAGACCTTTTGAAGAACTGTTGAAATGTTGCTGGGCTGTTATCTGCTAATCCTCCAGGTGTGCCTAACAGGAGAAATAACACTCGGTGTTAAACCACCAAGTACAGAAAAAATGTCTTGAAATTATAGTGTTTGGTAAATTAGAGATTGCTTCTGTTTCTCCCCTTCCAGAGCTAAGGCAAGGCCGCTTTCCCTCTCCTTGTTTACCTTGAAAACGCACTTTACTGCCTGTGGTGTATCTGTTAACCTCCCTGAACCCTTGCAATTTCATTCATGTGATTTGTTATTGAATGACCTTTTGAGGATTTTACAAAACGTGACCTTTTCTTGTCAAACATTCAAGGGTTTGTAAAGTGAAGCTGTCACGGGGCCTCTGCGTGTTTGCTAATTATGACTAATATGTTTCCCCACATCCTTGGAAATGCAAATCACTTATTTGTTCCATGAATGGCTGCTCTTTCTTGCCTGTTGGTTTGAGATGCCTCCGAGCTGCTCAAAGGGACATCTCCTGCCTGGAAATTCTGACCCCTCTTCTTAAAGTTAGGGAACAGGAAGGCTGATTGCCTTTTAAGTTAATTGACCTCTTGGGAACAACGATGGGGGATTCCAGGAACTATTGAAAGCTTTCAGAACAATCCAGTTCTTCAGAAAGTAATAGGAATAATGGGCACTGTCAAAATGTTCTGTGTGGTTCTGGTGCTAGCCTCCTCCAGGGAAAGAGGTTGGTGTTTTTTGTTTTTCTTCATTTGGTGGTGGAAACAAAGGCACAAATAGGGAAGTTTTTGTGCCCAAGAATAGAATTAGAGGCAGAATCAAGGGGAGGAACATTAGGGCATTAGGATCTTGCTTTACATTCCTTGATTTTGGTTATTAAAAATGTGGTACTAACAGCAGCTAAACTAACATTCATTGAATGCTTACCGTATGCTAGACACCGTGTTCAATGGTTTACAGGCATTATCTCATTTAGTCACTCAACAACCCTGTGAGTTAGGTATTATTATTGTCATTACCAGTTTACAAAGGAAGAGACTGAGCCTCAGATTAAGTAACCTGTACAGGGTCAGTTGGCAAGGGTAGGATTTGATCTAGGGTCTTTCTAAGAAGAATATGCTATACTATCTCCTCCATGAAGGTATGAATTTTGATAGGCGTAGTGAAACTGATCTACATGACTGCAGAAGTAGAAAGTAATCTACTTCAAAAGCTTACTATCTCTGTGTGATTTCTTTTCTCTTTAAGAATACTATCTTCAGTGATGGGTAATCACCCTATTGAACTGTTGTCAGTTTCCCTAAATCCTGGTTTTTAAGGAATGCAGTGCTGGGTCAAATCATATGCCGTGTATTTGCTGCTTATGGAGGAAGAATTGAGTAGGGCTCCCGAGACACTTCTAAAAGTGCCTCCAGTGAGTTTCTTATTAGGAGGAGAAAATAATCCCCAAACATTCTAAATGACGCACAGTTACTGTCACTAATGATTTGTGGTTACTGGAGGAGGGATTTTGATCTTGAGGGGCTAAGAAATGGCCGCTTCTCTCTAAGCTGTATTTGTTAAAAGGGAAGGAATAAAAACCTTGGATAGCATATGGACTGAATAAACTTCAGATTTTCTGAGCTTGGGGGAAATTCCATTGGAATTGTGTGTAAATTGCTGGAAAATACTGTTTTGTTTTGGTTCCCTTCCACTCTAGGTAGGGCTGTGTCATAGGGAGGTTGGCCAGCCATGACGGAGCTGCATGTTGGATTCTTTTCGCAAAGTCTAATATGGAGTCTGCTTTATAACATTCAAGTGCTTGGCCCTGCTCCGTTGTTGGTTCCCTTAGTCATTTGGAAAACTCTCTTTATGTAGGTAGGGGATTACTGGGCTTTTCCAGCTTCCAAGCATAAGTCCTAGGAGAGGTTGTCTTTCAAGTGACTTTCATGTGTTTTCCTTCCTCATTCAGTTGATAGACATAGATGCACAGAGTAATTTGTATCTTCAAAACAATGGACATTTTTGAAGTGTTGGCTCATATTATTTAGAAAGGGTCATTACAACTTTATCCATTAGAAAAAGAAGTTCAGAATTTGAGGATAGAGGAATATATTTCACTTCTTTTATGAGTCTGTTCTCAAGAGCTAAGCAATTTGTTGTAAAAGAATATAAGAAATACTGAGAATGAGAAAAGTTGTTCATTCTATAAAGCCCTGTCCCTCTTCATACTTCTTTTTCCCACTACAGCCTTTGATCGCTTCATAAATGACCCTCAGTGTGAGAGAAGCTGTCCACCTGCTATTTCAAATGTACTGAAGGTGTTTATGATGGATAGTTAGGTTTCAACTATACAGTAACCCAGCTTTCTACTAAAGAGGACCCTTATATCTTGGTGTTTAATAGCAATGGCTTATATATTTCAGGATCTTACCGTTGTGGATATAGTCAGACTGACCTTAAAGCTTTTTAAAAGTCAGTATTTCATAAAGTGGATTTCAGGTAAAGAAGGAAAATCATGAAAGTTTCATCTTTGGAGCTTCTCTTTTAAATTGAGTCAAGTTTAGTGTCTATTTCGTTATTAGGAATGTACTTTGAAGAATTCTGTCCACTAGGCTTAATGAAAATACCCAGGACCATCGTGGCACTTTGCCAGTAATCACTAGCCAGGACTTGAAGATTTATGCTAGTGGCCTGAGTGTATTTAAAAATCTCCAAAAATATCGTTGAACAATGAATGGAGTTGAGGGATTATTGCAAAATCCACAAGAATCATAGGGCATTGCAACTTTAGAAAGAGAGGGACAGTGTATTAGGACAGTGACTGTATTAGGACAGTGATTCCTAATATTCTAAGGTAAAATATTTATGAATCTGATGAAAGCTGTGGCCATCTGTCCCAGAAAAGTGCACATTAACATAAAATTTTACATTTGGTTTCAGAGATTCATGGATTGCCCTCAACAGCATCCTTGGGACCCCAGGTGAAGCCCCTTAGATTGAGTGTCTCCCAGCCCAGTTAGAGAATCATGCCTGACCAAGGATGCCTGACCAAGGCATGAGAGAATCATGCCTGACTCAGTCACTGACATGTTGTTATTCAAGCTTTTTTTTTTTTTTAAATTTAAGGCAAACTGTGGCTTTTTTGGTGGTAAAGTTATTGTCCCATGTGCATAAATACTATGTCACCGCTACTGAATTGGTGAGGACGGCCAAGGATCTTGATACCTATCAGCAGAGCTATTAGAAATCCAGCCATGAATTGTTGGAACTCTAAGCTATGTGATGTGACAGGAGAAAAACAATGAATTTGGAGCCAGGAGACTTGAGTTCTAGTCTTTTTCCCCACAATGTAACGATGAGGAAGTCATTTGACTTCCCTGATCGTCAGTTTCTTATCCATGAAAAAAAGCAGTTGGATTGTGACCCCCCCCAATATACCTTTCAGTCTTAAAATTCAATCAGTTAGCCATTCTTTTTTTTTTTTCTTTTTGTCTCCTATTTGTATAAGTTCAAGAAGTTGAAGTTCATAGCTGAAGTTCAGGTTAATTGCCAAGAATAGGAAGTCAAGACAAATTTTGTTTCTTGGAAAAGGTTTTTATTTAATTTAGGGGTTTCAGAGAGTCCAGAAGAAATAATGAAGATTATATGTTGTAGCAAAAGTGCTGAGCTTTTGTGGGGTGAAATGTAGTGAAAGACATGAAATTTGGGAAATATTTGTGTGAGGCTACAATTGCTTTTCAGACACATTAGGACTCAGAAACTCAACTTATTTGTCAGTGCCCATGTTTACCAGTAGCACTTCTGCCATCTCCCAGTTATTCTTACCACTGCCTTCTTGGGTGGCGTTAGAGCTCCTAGCAACCATCCTGAAGTTTATCCTGGAACATGAGTCCTGGGGAACTGAAATGAGATATGTCACTTCCAGAAATTTGTGATAACGAATTAGAAAAGGACCTTGAGGACAACTTCCTTAGTGTCAACCTGGATCCTCTTTTTAAGCATAAGAAAAACAAATGGGGAATGCTACGTGATTGTCATGACTATATGGTGGTGATTTCCCTGGACTGAGTAGGGAGAGATGTGAGTTCTCAGTCCTGGTCACCATTTCTCTGAGTTGGGGTGTGAGTGTCTCCTTCAGAGTCCTTTCTGCCTCTTGGTGTTCCTGTTGCCGGTTGGATGTCGAGTAGCTCAGCTGATGGTAGCTGTTTGAATATAGAAGGCAGTTTGCCCCAGGCTGTATTTTACCGCAGGTCCAGTCAAAACTCAGCCTGTTCTCCATTTGGATGTTTCAAAGTTTTCCGTGTTTGTCCCGAGCAGAGAATAGCACCCAGAAAGTTTTTATATCATAGGAAAATTAAACATTTTTTTTTCCCCTCCAGCAGTGGGAGGACAAGAAAAGCAAGAGGTTAAACATCTTGAGAGGCCACTGGTGGGACATTCTGATCTGATTTGAGTGTGACAGCCAGGACCTGTGTCCTGAAGCATCTTCTTCTGGGTACATGGTAGCCCCCTCTGCTGGGATGTTGTTGATGGAGGGATAGTGACTGCGATGAAAATAAATTATCAGCATTTTAAAGATGAAGAAAGGGAGTCACAGACGTGAATTAACATGTTTAAGGTCACACAAGAAGAGGAGGTGAAGCTGGGACAGAAATCAGAACCTCTGACTCAAATGTCCAAGTTCTTTATCATGATGTGAACAGCTGAAGGAGAAAGTTGGTGGTGGCTGTAATGGTAACTAACTGGTTTCTCCCAAGTCTTAATCTCCTTCCACATAACCCTCATTTTCTAACAGTGAGATAAGATGTCACTGCTGGTGACGGCATCTCTTGAACCGAACAAAACTGAGACCACACGCATGTGTGCCCCGGCATGTGTATGTCTGTGTTAGGTATGTGAGCAGGTGATGTCAACTCTTTTACCATGTGGTTTACCTGTCTCTCCATTGATTCAGAAGTGGAAAGAAAATGTCAGAACTCCTGAAGTGCCTTTAAAACAAAGGTGCAGTCAAAGTATTAAAACCAGAAAAGAAAAAAAATGCTATTTTAAGAACTGAAGTTCCATTTTCTCACAGAGTCCCAGCTTCTTAAGTGCAGGGGTCCCACCGCAGGCTGTGCTGTCTCTCCCTGTTAGCTCACAGCAGTTCAGACTCCCTCTGCCCAACCAGACTCCCTCTGCCCAACCCGAGGTCCTGGGTTTCTACTGTTCCTTTGGATTTCAAATGTTATGGGGACTGGGGACATTTAGAAGTGATGATCTCTTGGCATGGAGACTGCTTCTCCCAAAGCTGCTGCAGTCTTTTATTTTTTTCTCATTTCTTTCTTTTCACTTCCCTTCTGTTTTGTTTACCTTTGGCTTGAGTGAGTCGACTGGCATTTCTCTTTGTACTGGGAAAATTCACTATTTGCCGGAAGCAAGAGAGAGGGCAGAAAGCAGGGTTACAGATAGATCTGAAGGCATGTTTGTGTTTGCTTCTCTATTTCTGGGGGCAAGGGACAGTGTTGCCATCCATTAAATATTTATTGTGTTAGCAGCCTCTGGTCGTCCCTGCTAACGGAGGCAAGGGATGATATGATAATTCAAAATAGCACAAAGTTCCAAGTTACTTATATTTGGTTTGGCAGTGCATTACAATAAAACCCCATGAATTCAGCCTAATTAGGAAGAAGGCCAGTTTGGATTAGTGAAGCCCAAATTATATTTTATGGAAAATTGATTTTGTAGCTTCTAAATTTACACAGTAATTTGAATTAGGTATCAAAG